>NC_136269.1:34372729-34797729 GCF_964187855.1 Myxine glutinosa | reverse complement strand
CAGGCACAACGCTTCGTATGATCAGTTTTAAATTTATTGAGTGTGATGTACGCAACAATTATATTAGAGAATATAAATTAATGATGTAATCGCTCACGTGGTCTGGCAGCCATATTGGACCAGAGAAAAGCCCTTCAAAAACAGAAGAGTTGGCTCGCACCAAGTTGACTGCGCAGGGTAAGTATTCTATGAATACCATCTAGTTTTAAACATGGCTTTGTTCCGGGAGCCTGCTTTAGAAAAGCTCGTCGACTTCACTCCAACTCACCCCCCTCCTTATCCCACATCCACACCGGCCCAGGATTAACTCCCCAGGCCGCTGATGTCACTCGATGACATCATCGTCCAGGTCCGTGCTCCATCCCATTTGTGTGCCCTTGTTTGTACACATCTGCCCTGCCAAGAACATGACATCACCCTAGTAACCTGCTAGTATCTATTTCTCCAGCAACTCGATTATCCACGCGCTAAGGTAATGAGCGTGAAAGCACAATGACGTCACTTGAGCCTTCATTGTTAATGCACCAATTAGTGTTTGGTAAAGAATAGGCTCTGGAAGCCTGATGTGGAGCAGATAAAGCTGCGTGTGTGTGTGTGTATGTGTGTGTGTGTGTGTGTGTGCGTGTGTGTGTGTGTGTACAGTTACACCTTCCTCCCTAATGAACCCACAGAATGGTTAATCCAAATCATTAAAACATGGCGACAATCACTGAGACTACATAGTGTGTATTGCAGGAAACCATTGCTTTTGATGCGGACAACAATAAACGTGGATGCTTGTGATTGCGTAGAAAACAGGTGGTCGTGCAGAGAAGCTAGATCAGGAACAAAGATTTCAGAGTGGTTCGAATTAGGCCTGGCTGCTGTGGAGATCTGTAAATGAATGCAAGCAGGTGCAATACACAATGGGAAAGAAAGATGGAGAACTTTGGGCAGCAACTCTTGGACTGGGATGAGAAGCCAGGGTGATAAACCTAGCGACAGGCAATCTTGCCTTTTCGCCATCGGACCATCTGTTCAAATGCCTTCATTATCACGCTCTCTTTATTGTGTGCGCATCATTGTTGTTGTAAATAAAGTGATGGTCATGGGATCGTTAGGTCGACAGGTGTGTGTGTGTGTCTTTGTGGGATTGGTAAGTAAAGTCCATATAACGATGATGATGGAACCATTATGTCCCAGGAGGCTGCTGGTTCTTGGCACAGAGAGGACCTCGAGGGTCGACCACCAATCGGGCAGTGCTAACGCGCCCTCTCTCCATCATATAAAGATGCCATGGGATCTTCAACATCCACCACCAGGCTCATGCTGGCAGATGGGACACCCACGTCAATGCCCATCCGAGGGATGGCACACTCATGAGTGCAATGGCCCTGCCTGCGAAGCACCAATCTGACTACCAAACTCAGAGCTCAACGGCAAGTTTGATACATCTGCACTATCCTGTCGGACACAGGCAGGTGGTTTTGTGCTCTTGGTTTCAGCTGATAATCTGTATGAGTGCATGCACCTTCAAGGGTTAAGGTGAGGGGAGGGTGGCTGTCATCACAATGTACACCAAATAAACATGTCTGCCTTATAGCGGCTGGTTCACAAAAAGACACGACTACGAAATCATACAATATCCAACAATGATGACATGTTCGTTCACACAATAATTTCATGTTCTTTTTCCAAAACAAGCCATCCTTTCGAGTTTAAATAATTTAAATAAATAAATAAACAAGAAACACATCATACAGATCATAATACTTGCAGTTTGCAAAATCCACCGCCTCTCCACCCCTCCACCCCCCCCCTCCCCCCAAAAATGTTGCCATGGATACCTCAAATTGTCCGTTTCATTAAGATTTAAACTGACGATCTTAATCGTAGCTCGGGTCAATCGGCTGAAAAGTGACGCTTTTTCAGATGAAAATTGATGATTTCAGGAGTTCGACCTGGAGTTGTCCCTTTTACCTTAAAATAGTTGGTTTCACAATGCAGTGAAGCACAATGCAATTGCTGTCTAATTTTCAAGTCAATCGGATGAAAAATGACAATTTTAGAAATATGACCTCAAGATGACCTTTGACCTCAAAATCAATAGGCTTCTTCCTTGTGACCGACTCTACTATCTGGTGAAGTGTCATGAAGGTCGGTTTAAAATTGTGACCTGTAGGCGATTGGCAGACAGATTAACACAGACAGAAACAGACAGAATAATGCACAAAACAAACCAATATACTTGAAAAAGCTTCGATTTTGCAAGTAACGAACAAGAAGACATCAGGAGGTAGCCCCAAAGGTATGAAGAAAATCGATATCAATGAAAAATTATCAATGAAAATTTTTTTTACATCAATGAAAAATGATTTTATCCAAATATCGACTTCCTAGCTAAAAAGGTATATTTTTCATTTGTTTGATATTTGCCCAGATAAGAAAGAAAACAAATAAGTAATCAATAATGAAAATAAATAAATTAAATCGTACAATAATAAATTTCTAAATCAATTGGCTAATAGCATACCGAAACCATCACATTTTCATCCAAAAGTGTAACATTTTGAAAAACTATTAATTAATTAAACACATTAATGAACAGGAGTAATTAATTAAATTCTTCTTCTTCTCTCTTCTCCTCCTCCTTCCTTTTGCTTTGATTATTTACCTATTGATTTTTGTCTTTTTGCACTTGTTTTTTGTACTCTGTCAAAGCGCCTTTGGGCTTCTTGAAAAGCGCTATATAAAATAAATGTATTATTATTATTATTATTAAATTGATATATGTGGGAAAATTACATGCCCAGACCAGGAAACAAACCGAGGTCTCTGGTGAACTGTACCAGTGCTCTGCCATATGAGCTATCTGGTGGCAGTTATATATGGGAAAATTGCATGCTCAGTCAGAGTCGCCCAGATAGCTCAGATGGCAGAGCACTAGTACAGTTCACCAGAGACCTGGGTTTGATTCCTGGTCTGGGCACGTAGTTTTCCCACATATATCAATTTAATTAATTAATCGAAAAATTAAATAATTAACCGATTAATTGATTAATCAATAAATGAAAAATATCCTTTACAACCAAATCACTTGGTCACTGCTGTGTCCAAATATCAGCCTCCTAGCTCACAAGGTGCATGAGATATTACCCAGATGAGAAAGAAAATAAATAAGTACTTAATAAATTGATAAAAAATTAAGTAATCAATCAATTAATTGACCTATACAGTCAAGACACATTGACAGCCTCACTTTTGTCCTTCGGAATTCTCTGGTAAAGTTCGACGAAGTTAGCTGAAAGCGTTCGCGAGTTATTGCGCTCACAGACATACAAACAAACGAGACAGACCAACATATGGCGAAAATTTAAAATTTTCATCATAACAAACAAGAAGGCGTTAGGCAGTAACATATGATGGTAGCCTGACATGTATGATGAAAATCGATATCAATAGTGCAGCGGATAAACACAAAAATTGTGCATTTTATGAGAAAAGCATGAAATTTCTAACATAGTTAGTGCATACCATAAGGTTTATTTTCAGATGTGGAGGGAAGTCAGATTTGACCTCTGAGAACCGTGAGAGGTCAAATCCAAAATGGCCACCAGTCCACCGAGTCTAATGTTCAAACGCGCTTAATTTTGGAACCAAATAGTGTAGAAAAACATTACAGGTGTCATTTCCAACTAAATTGGGGATGCCCAGAGGTGAAAGATGCTTTCAATGAACTCCTAGGCATGCCAATTGAGGTCAGTGAAGGCTCAATGTTACTGCTAGAGCGATTTGTGGTGCTGATGTACGATAGAACCAGTGAGAGCACGGAAGTGAATGAAGCCAGGAAACAGCTCTTCACACAGAAGTGTAGAACTCTAGAGAACATTCCTCCAACCCAGACACCACTCAAGCAGCACATCAAGCGCACTTGCTACCAGGCCAACTGTTGTAACCAGGCATTGGTCATGGATCCAGAGATGCCAGACCCACCTGACTAGGGCTGGACAAAGGAGACAACTGGGTGGCAGCCTCTTTGGACCACTCTTCCTGAAGCATCAAAATCGTGCCATGAATTGATCGACTGTGGCTGCAAGAAAGGGTGCATTGGACGCTGCAAGTGTGCCAAAGCTGCATTCAAGTGCACTGCACTGTGCTTCTGTTCTGGAGACTGTTAGATTTTGATCATTACCAATTTTCATCATTGCACTTGATTTAATGTAAGCTTTGGTGGACATACTTGGTTAACTACAGTTATTTTTTCAGAGGTTATTGCATCATTCCTTGCAGTGTAAACACTTTTTTTTCATCATTTCTGGTCTTTGGGTGTTCTGTACCTATCCCTGTACCTGAAAAAATAAAGTTTTAAAAGTTCAAATGAACTTTTTCCAATAGCAGTTCCAACTGCAGTATCCTAAAAATAGATATTTAACGTAATTTGACCTTGACCGTGACCTAAATGCATGTCCTTGAGTTCTGGCGATCTCAAAAGTATCAACAAATGAATGGGCATCCCCAATTTAGTTGGAAATTACACCTTTAAGCGCGTTTGAACATTAGACCCGGTGGACTGGCGGCCATTTTGGATTTGACCTCTCACGGTCCTCAGAGGTCAAATCTGACTTCCCTCCACATCTGAAAAGAAACCTTATGGTATATACTAACTATGCTAGAAATTTCATGCTTTTCTCAAAAAATGCACAATTTGTTAAAATATGAGAGCTTATCCGCTGTACGACATAGTAAGGGCATTTTATGAGATATTTCACAAATCTGTTAACTAAATTGTTACCAAAAAATTTCTTCACCAATATGTTTGTAAAGGTGTGTAATAACATGTGTTAAAATGTTGAAGTTCAACTCCTGTGGGAAACCCAGAAAAAAAGCTGTTGAATTCGGGTACCGAAAAATTATTTTCGAGAATTTTTATTTTTTTTAGTCGGCCCTTAAGTAACTTATGAGGGGTCAAATAAGGGTTTTTCATGATTCTGAGTTGATTGTTAACATTTATATTTTCACTTTTACATTAACACACAAAGTAGCTTTTATTTCACATACATATATAATACTCAAGAGTTATTTCTCATTCACAATGTCAGAAGTTTCAACAGTCATTGTCTATGTCTTCTTCAGACTCAACAACATCATGACTGCAGTTTCTGCATGTAATGCCATTACAGACTCCACAGGCCGAGATGCACGTGACCCCATTCTTCTTGCAGCTGCATCGCCGGTTGCTGCAATATCCATGACAATTACAGCTCGTGAACTGCAATAGCTCCTCAGGAGCCGTGGGGTCCAGTGTTGGAACTGGCTCATACCCATGCACACCTATTGTCCATCCATAGTCACTGGGGTTCAGAGACATGCTCTGTAGAAGGATCCAGTCCCGGGTCTGCAGGTAGGCACGGAGTGAATGTTGTGCAGCTGCACCCTCTGTTGGAGGTAGAGTCTCTGGTTTGATCACTCCTGCCGCTGCCTTCCTTGAGAACATGTTGTACCGAATTTCACCCAATGTAGTATCTCGTCCATGGTAAATGTACTTGAAAATCGCAATTCTGCCCCCAAACGGCAACTCTTTCGTCTGTCTTGACAATCGGTCTCAAGAACATCTGAAGGCTTGCAGGAACAAGTGTCAGCTGACTATCGATGTCAGTCATACTGTGTGTGGTGGGGTATGACTTTGGACCTAAATCAATCAAGGCAATATCATTGGATATGAACTTGAGTGCCGTCTTTATGATCTGAGTCTTCTCATCTCCATGGTCAAGATTAGCATGATGCGCTCGCAGAATATTGTCGGTGCCATCTTTGAGACAGAGTACATCTGCCCTTCTTTCCTGTGTTGTGAAATACAAGGTGTCTTCGTATTTCTCTAGAAGTTTTATCTTTAGCCAATGCTTTGAATAAGAAAGGCTCTTCTCTGGTGACTGATCAAACTCCTGCAGCTTTTCATGGACTTGGTCCATGTTCATTACCCCATGCTCTAATTCTGAGTCTAACCATTCGCAGAATTCAATAAAAACTGCCTCTCGCTCCTCATCAATACTCCTCTGTCCTCTCTTCCTTTTTCCTTCCTCATCAGTCTTGGACAAACTGTCACCTCTCGCAAACATAAGTTTGCATCGCAAATGGTACAGTGTTTCTTCTGCTACCAAGTCGTTGATCCCTTCCAGGCGTCCAGTGACTTCAGTGCCCCAGTCATCCCCGCGACTCCGTGCTGTCTTCAGCAAGCTTGCCTTCAGTGTATCTGCAGTCAAATTATCTGGCACTCTGTATTTCTTTCTAGCTTGTGCTGGATTATTTTTGTAGAGCTGGGCTGGTTGGTTGCAAAGAATGCATACATCCTTATACAGGAGGTCAACTGACTGTGATCTTCTAGAACTGCAGCCAGTTGATGAACTGAACTCACAAGTAGTGCGTCTTCTCTTCAACTTTGATGACTCTTTCTCTGCCTTTGATGCTTGAGCTGACTTCTTGGTGGTTGCAACAAAGTTGTTGTACAGATCATTTTTACACTTCTGGTGGTACCTCAGTTTTCCTTCCTTTTGAGCCTCCTTCATACGTTCCACAACAGTAACATTTTCGACAGTTTCTGCTTGTTTCAATAAAGTTGAGTATCCCTTTGGAGTTGCCTGTATGAGCCTTTCAGCTGGTGTATCCGAGCGTGCACAGATGAAGCAATTGAGCACAGGTGGAGTAACGTCTTCATCCATATTGCTAGACTCCATGTCCTGCAAAGTAGAAAATGAGATATATTTAGAAATTGTTTTTCCACAAAGGAGTGTCTGTGGTGAAATATAAATGTTAACAATCAACTCAGAATCATGAAAAACCCTTATTTGACCCCTCATAAGTTACTTAAGGGCCGATTTTAAAAAAATAAAAATTCTCGAAAATAATTTTTCGGTACCCGAATTCAACAGCTTTTTTTCTGGGTTTCCCACGGGAGTTGACCTTCAACATTTTAACACATGTTATTACACACCTTTACAAACATATTGGTGAAGAAATTTTTTGGTAACAATTTAGTTAACAGATTTTCATATGTTTCCCTTACTATACAATGAGAAATTGTCAATGAAAATTTTTTTTTATCAATGAAAGGTTATTTTATCCAAATATCAGCCTTCTTCCTCAAAATGTACCTGAGATATTGCCCAGATGATAAAGAAAATAAATTAGTAATTGATAATTAAAATAAATAAATAATGATCGTAAAATAGTTAATTTCTTAATCTATTGGCGAATGGCATACCTAAACCACCACTGTTTCATCCGAATCTGTAACTTTTAGAAAATTAATTAATTATTCAAAAATTAAATAATTAATGGATTCATCAATATTCAAAAATACCTTTTATAGCCAAATCACATGCTCACTGTCTTGTTCAAATATCAGCTTCCTTACTCAAAAAGGTACCTGAGATTGCCCAGATGAGTAAGAAAATAAATAAATACTTAATAAATCGATAATAATTAAGTAATTAATCAATTAATTGATTAATCCAAAAATACATTTTTGCCAAAGTATGTGCTCACTATTGTGCCCAAATTTAAACATCCTTGCTCAAAGGATTTTAGCTTCACTTTTATCCTTCAGAATCCTCTGGTGAAGTTTGTCAAAGATACCTGAAAGTGTTCATGAGTTATCACACTCACAAACAAACAAATGAAAAATCACTGATAGAGCGAAGAGCAACACTTGACAAAAGAGAACAAAGTAGAATGGCATCCCTTTTACCTCACAAATCATTGGCGGTTGAATTCAGTGACTGATATGCAAATCGGCTTCAAATTTTAAGTTAATTGGATGAAAATTGACAATTTTAGAAACTTGGCCTATGTTGATCTCACATATAATTGGTGGTTGAATTCAGTAAGCTGATATGAAAATCCTATACAAATTTCAAGTCAATCATATGAAAATTGAGGATTTTAGAAATTTGAAAAGGTTGTTGACCTTTGGCCATGTTGAAATTTTGGCCTATGTTGATCTCAAAAATAATTGGTGGTTGAATTCAGTAACCTGCTATGCAAACCGTCTTCAAATTCTAAGTTAATCGGATGAAAATTGGCAATTTTAGAAATTTGGCCTATGTTGACCTTTTGGCCTATGTTGACTTCAAAAATCGATGGTGGTTGAGTTGAGTTCGCTGATATGAAAATCCTATTCAACTTTTAAGTCCATCGGATAAAAAAATTGAGGATTTTAGTTATTTGAAAAGGGTGTTGACCTTTTGGCCTACGTTGACCTCAAAAATAGATGGTGGTTGGATTCAGTTAGCTGATATGAAAGTCATATTCAACTTTCATCGGATGAAAATTGAGGATTTTAGAAATCTGTTGTGGTTGTTGACCTTTGGCCATGTTGATCTCAAAAATAGTTGGTGGTTGAATTCATTTCGCTGATATATAAATTTCTGGATTTGGAACATTCTATATAAATTATATAAATTTTCTACAAACTATATAAATTTCAAGTTAATCAGATAAAATTGAGGATTTTAGAAATTCGATAAAAGTTTTGGCCTGTGTTGAGTTTTTGACCTAAAAAAATAAATAGGAATCTGTCAGACCACAAACTCTACCATTTGGTGAAGTTTAGTGAAGATCGGTTTAAAATTGTGACCTGTGAGCAAGTATAAGTGAGCGGACAAACACACAAACACAAACACACAAACACAAACACACAAACCGGAGTGATTAACATACTTGTCGAAATGTTTTTTTTTTTTTTTTGGCCAAGTAACAAGACAGACCGAAAAATAAATGTTCAATTTTCATCATAACAAACAAACGTGACAGACTGAAATGTGATGAAAGTTTACAATAAAAATTTCAAAGTAATCAAAATTTACAATAAACAGAAAGGTAAAAAGGAATAAAAGGACTGGAATAAGGTAAAATGAAAAAGGAATTCATCGCAGAAACATGAACGTCCCTGATAGCAGAGAATGTTCCAAATCCAGAAATATGGATCTACCGTCGAAAGTGTAGATCGTTCAAACAGACAATGAAGCCAACATGACCTCATGACCTCATGATCACTGTGGTTTTCTGGATACAACCTTAAACACACACACACACACACACACACACACACACACACACACACACACACACACACACACACACACACAAAGGTGCATACATCGAGACATGGGAGGGCTCCATTCCACCTTCTGAAACCCGCATTTGGAGATAAAAACCAACAACAACACACACACACACACACACACACACAAACACACACAAACACACACACACACAGGTATTTAAAACAGCTGTTCACCACCATCTCTTATCTTCCCCCTTCGAAAACCAGGGTCTTTTCTACCCCCGTTAATTCACCCCAGATCCAGTTTTTTGAAATTCCGACTTCTTTCCTTGAAGTCCTAGCAGTGTCCATGTGTTTTATACTTCTCCCACCCCCCCCCCCCCCCCCCACCCCTCTTCCGATGCCTCCTCCCCCCAAGCCCTCTCCCTCCCACAGATCTCCCGATGTCCCTGTTCTCGACTGTTGTACTTATGTGCTTCCCTCTCGCTCCCCATCTTGCCTCTCGCTCCCTTTATTATGTTTTTTTATGTGTCCGTTTGTTGTTTGTGATTATTGTTTGCTCTTACACGAGCCTCGATCTTGTATACAAAAAAAAAAGTGATTCATTGGCATATCTGCAAAAATTTAAACTCATGGAAAGTACCAGAAAACTCATGGAAACACGAACCAAGGGCAAATATTGAAAATGAGGACGTCATGATCATGTACGGCCTGATGATTCCATCGAGTGTGAACATAGAAAACAAAGCATTGCATCTGGACATTGTACTCAGGAACAAAAAGGAAAAGACAGTGTAGATAAAATTAATTCATGATTGAGATGTCAATCTTGAGGTGATTGAGGTGATTGAGATGTCAGTACCCAGCGAGTTTGGCCTAAACAACACAGAAATCAAGAAAATGACCAAATACCAGGACCTCAAAAATGAGCTCAAGAAATCTTCTACCAGTAGGATAATTGGAACAGCAGGAATGATGAAGAAGAACCTCACTGAGATTTAAAAAAACCATCCCCGGGAATATTACCACAAATGAACCACAACCGGGGACAATCCGGGGTTCGGTGACGATCCTGAAATGAGAACTTGGAACAAAATTCTGGAAAAGTTGAACAACTTGGTCCATGATCCGTGATCCCTAACTGAAGAGAAGGTGGATAGTTTGTGTCCTGGAACGACTCCCTTCCACCTCCTGAAATCCGCAAATGGAGATAACAACCAACCAATGACACACACACACACACACACACACACACACACACACACACACACACACACACACACACACGGATTCGAACCATTAACTCGAAATGAACTCGAAATGGTGGTGAACAGATGTTTTAAATACGTGTGTGTGTGTGTGTTGTTGTTGTTGTTGTTGTTGTTGTTGGTTTTTATCTCCAATTCGAACCCGACACACTATAAATCAGCCATCATGTGCAGCAGTAGAATCTACAAAAACAAGGAAGTGTTATCCACACAATGAAGTTGATTTAGAAGGATTATAATTGCTAACAATAATATTTGCACCAGAATCCCCCCAAACCAATTAAATTAAATCTTATGGCTTTGAGACAAAGCTGTGGGTTTGTGGTGGCTTAGTCTGGCTGTGCCAGCTTACACCATGGAGTGATAATGGGCAGAAGACATGATAGGTAGGTCAGTGCTCGGTCCCAATTAAATTGCCTGACCATGGGTGTAAATGAGACATCATCCCATGTAAGCTGTGCAGATGAAACAAGAATAATGTGTTTGTTTGTTCGCTAATGCTCTGCAGCTTTTGGCCAATCTCGACCAAACTTGGCATGACAACTTAGGGGTTCAGGTGGTCCTAATGAGCCCTGAGCTACCAAGTGGTGAAACCTGGTGTCAAGGAGAAGACCACCTTCTACCCGCAGGTTACGGAGGAATTTGTAATTAGTTTAGGGTGCCGCGGTGATAACTTACACTTCGTGAAAAGGCAACGTGGGATCATTAACGTCCACCGACAACCAATACTGGCAAACGGGTCCTCTGGCAGTTAACATCCATCCGATGCACGATGCACCCATTGATGCCTCGCCCTGCCTATGATACACCAGGATGGTAGTTTACAGTTGGGTCGACTATCGAACCCAAGTTAGACAGCTTAAAGGCGAATAAACATACCTCTAGGGCTTATACCCTAGAGTATTCTATGTATTGGGGCCTAAATATAGGCCCTAGAGTATAATAACATTCCTCTAGGGCCTAAATACGTAAAAGTATTCTGGCCAGCCAGAATTTTAAAGTGATGAAAAATGGTTGTGCCATGCCAATTAATAAACCTTCCTTTTTAGAATAACTAGACCGTGAAATGTACTTTTACATATGTATCCCTCATCCCTATCTGCTACATGGCATGCGGGCAGTGGCGTAGTGATGGTTTGTGGCGCTCGGGGCGAAGGTCAAAAATACCGCCCCGGCGCCCCTGCAGGCAGTGACATAGTCAGAAATTCCTATTGGGGGGCCATATGAAAGAACTTAAGCTTCCTCTGTGGTTAATGGTTTGAATCCGATAAACGTTTGAATCGGTTAATGGTTCGAATCCGGTAGTGAACTGAATCGGTGATGGCCTGAGAAACATAATGGCAACAACAACAACAACAAGCACGACAACAACAACTCTCACCACCCATCCCTCGCCTCCCCCACCCCTCCCCCCCTCTCCCCCCCTCCCGAATAACCATTTAACATTCCCCTTCATACCTTACTCAAGTGTCTGCTCACAGAATACAGAAATGAAGCCAACTCCCCCTCCTTCCTACCCTGAATTCCGGTATATATCAACTCCTCAGTGCCTTCCAAATCTTCTTCTTCATATTTCATCACAATCTCCCTCTGTTAAAAACACAAGCTAGCAAACAAATAGCAAATAAACAGGAAATCAATGTACAGAGTGCAGAACTCTACCAACCAAAACGAGTAGGCGGTTGGCACAAACGACCAACATGGGTTCGATAAATCCCTTCAGTCCCCGGGTCCTTGGAACTCGCAAAAGAAGGATCTCCCTCTTCGGACCTCTTTTTTTGAGGACTTCCCGATACCGTCGGGACGGTAACCTCAGGAACCTTGACATTATCCTTTATCACATCATCCCTGACTGAACCATGCTGCGACTCTATTTTGATGGGGGAAATCAGCGATTCCGTCAACCTTCTCATCCTCGTCAATTCTCCTTTCTCCGCAGGGCGCAAGATGTCGGACCGATACAGTAGTCACGCATCTGTCAGGCAACCTAACATGTGCGTATTCTGGATTTCCTTCCAGAATTTCCACGCAATCCACCAACGGCTCATATTTACTTTGTCTGACCGCTCGTCTCAGTAGAGCCGGACCGGGCTCCATCAATGAAGAGGGTAACGCTTGCCCACAAGCAAGTTTCAACTTGAATTGAAACAAGCGCTCATTTGGTGTTTCATTCATGGCTGTACACAGTAGCGACCGGATAGCATGCAGTACATCAGGCAATACGCGCTCCCCCAGTTGCAGAGGCAAACTGCACGACTTCAAGCTCATTGACATGGCTCGCCAAATAATCCTGTTGTATCGTTCAACCAGGCCATTGCCTTGAGGATTGTACGCCGTGGTACGGCTAGAGGCTACACCTCGATCCTGGAGAAATTGCGTAATCTCACAAGACAAAAAGGACTGGACTGGTCAACATACTTGTCAAAAAAAACAAGACCAAAAGTCTAACAGCGGTGTCGCCGGGCTTTTAAAATATTATAAACCACAAACACGTATGATTAGCTTTTCAAACAGTCGCTAATGCTGCTTATAACATTAAACAAAGAAATTTGGAGGAATCCCGACATCCGTGAGGTAAGTTTTACTTGCAAAACTGAACGAAGATCTACTGTAATCTAGATTATACCCCACAAGGGTTGGAGGTGTGCTCATTTACCAAGCTGCTAGCTAGCACTTGCCAAACCAGCCGTTCCTTAACGGTTTTGAATGGAGTGCTTGCTCGAATGCTTAAACCAAATGGTAAAGAAACTTGGTAAATCAACCGATCTCTCCACAAGAAACTTGGTAAATGAACACACACCCAATGTTCTTGAGACCCGACCATAGATCGACTGTAATGTATATACCTCAAAGAGGAATGACCTTTCCTGCCGCTCCAGTAGTGAGCGGGTGAACGAGTTATCCTCTATCTGAGTGAACAAAAGCAGGGTATCCGAACAGTAAAAACAATTGCCGAAGGCATTCAATAACTGTTGCAGATGACATGTCTACACACGGAAAAGCAAACGGAAATCGGGAGTACATGTCAACAACTGTAAGGATATAATGGCGCGTCCCTGCAGCTGGCAACGGACGTTTGAAATCCACATACAAATGCTCCCAAGACCTTCCGGCATGAAACAGAGCTCCCATAGTTGGTCTATAAAAACTCGGTTTAACCTCGGTGAACAAAGAGCACGTCTTACATAGATGCCCGACTTCATCTTTAGAAAAGGGCAGATTCCTACTTCGCATGAAGTGGGCCATCCGCGTGACCCCTGGATGGCAAAGTGATTCATGAATACCACGCAACTCGCTGGTGGTCATCCCTGAACAGACTGGACGAGAAAGAGCATGAACAGCCAGATTAGGTCGTCCAGGTCAAAACACAATGTCAAAGCTGAAAATTGGCTAGTTCAACACGCCAGCGAGCGATCTTCTCATTTTTGATCTTCTGCAGATGGCAGCCATCATACATAAATATGATGGACTGTTGGTCCGTAATCAACTGAAAATACTTGCCCAAAAGGAAATGGTGCCACCTTCTGACCGCTCCTACAATTGCATAAGCTTCCTTTTTTATGGCAGAATGCCGCTTTTTACTGTCAGAGAGAGTTCAAGAAAAAAACGTGACTGGCCTTCCAGCTTGATTGGGTGTCGCAGCGATAGCACTGTCCGAAGCATCTGTCTCGACCATGAAAGGAACAGTCTCATCAATCAAGGTCACAACAGAACTAGCTATGTCGTCTTTCAGTTGTTGAAAGGCAGATTTCGTGGCCAACGTTAGCGGAAATATTTTACATTCTACCAGTGGTCTGATCTTCTCTGAAAACCGTGGGACCCACTTGGAGTAATAAGCGAACAAATGCATAGCTCTACGCAACGCAGTGCCGTCAACGGGAGGGGCCATATCAAGCAAAGGTTGCAGCTGAGTAGAGTCAGGTCGTATCTCTCCTCTGGTGATGGTGTACCCCAAAGAGATCTACTGTTTTGACTGAATAGCTACACTTAACCTCGTTGAAGGTTAAGTTATATTTCTGAGCTACATCCAAAAATCGCCGCAGGTTAGAATCATGATCCACCTGATCCCGGCCACAGACTGTGACATTGTCAACATATACGAATACATCTTTTAGCTGCTCTCTGGATATAATGGCATCAATCGCCCGATGGAAGCAAGTTATCCCATTAGTGACCCCAAAGGGAATCCTACAGAATTGGTACAACCGCTGACCGGATTCGAAAGCGGTGTAAGGGCGATCTGTCTCCCTGATAGGTATCTGGTGATAAGCACTTCAAAGGTCCAAGGTGCTAAATACCGTGGAGGTAGATACTACCCTGACAATATCGTCCATCTTGGGGAGTGGGTAGGTGTCAAGTTGGGTAAATCGATAAATCGATTGCAAAAGGTCTGTAGGTGAATATCGGAAAGACGAAGGTGATGGCAAGTGTTAAATCATGTGATGAGGTGGAAAGAACTGGGAAGTGGCCATGTGCTGTATGCAGGAAGGGTGTCGGAGTGAACTCCATTCAATGTACAATGTGCACTGAGTGGGTTCATAAAAAATGTAGTGGTCTGAGAGGGTCATTAACCAGTGTGGCAGCTACATTCAAGTGTAAGGTGTGCACAGAGGGAGCTGCAGATGGAGGAAATGTTGAGTTGGATCTTGGAGACGGCATGAAGCTGGAAGGTGTGAAAACATTTTGCTACCTAGGAGACATGCTGAATGGAGAAGGTGGATCAGACCCGGCAACGGTTGCTAGAGTGAGATGTGCATGGAAGAAGTTCGGGAACTGAGTGGCATGCTGACGAGGAGGGGAGTGTCATTGAAGCTGAAGGGAAAGGTGTATGCTGCATGTGTGAGAAGTTTTACGATTTATGGGAGCGAGACATCGGTAATGAACGTAGAGCAGCAACGATGGCTGGAAAGGGTGGAAATGGGTATGGTTCAGTGGATGTGCGGAGTATCATTGAGAGAGAGGAGGACAAATGATGAATTGCGAAAGATGATGGGAATAGAGCCTGTGATGGATGCTGTGAAGAGAAACAGGCTGAGATGGTTTGGTCACGTGTTGAGGAAGAATGACAGTGACTGGTTGAGAAGAGTGATGGAAATGAATGTAGAAGGAAGTAGAGGACGTGGAAGACCAAGAAAGACTTGGCTAAAGGTGGTGGAAGAAGAAATGCGGGCAAGGGGGTTAACAATGGGAGATGTAGAAAATAGGACAAAATGGAGAAGATTGTCATGGGGCCCGCAAGACTAACCCCCACTCTAGCAGGGAAACTGGCCTTAAAATGCCTGTTGTTGTTGTTGTTGTTGTTGCTCACAGGATTGTTACAGAATCTTCATAGGTGTCACAGTGGGAGAAATAGTCAAAGATATCGCTGGACACGTTGCAAGTGAGTATATTCAACTTCTGTCTGTCCAGAACGTTGGGTACGCCTTCCATGTTGAGTTCTAAAGACCGTATCCAGTGTGTCCATTGGTTCCTGGCATTGCTTGCTTTCGGGTCTCCGATGGACCTCTCGGCTTTGAAAAGTTTTGTCCATGGCACTTGAGTGTCAAGAAGATTTCAATAAATTGTTATGGAATCAAGTCGAGGCCTCTTTCCCAGATATGAGGCTTTATTGAAATATATTCGTGGCTGTAGTAGAGCCAGACTGGGCTCCGTCAATCTATTTGAAATGCTAATGCATAAATCTATTGAAATGCGTGCTTATAGAAAGAACGAAATAGCATTTCCAACTCATCTATGAGCACGTAAATGACCATTTAACATTCCCCATCATACCTTACTCAAGTGTCTGCTCACAGATTACAGAAATGAAGCCAACTCCCCCTCCTTCCTACCCTGTATTCCGTTATATATTAACTCCTCAGTGTCATCCCACAACCGAATCTTCTTCTTTATATTTCATCACAACAATACAAAGAAATAGAGCATGAAAACGGTTTTTTGAGGGTGTAATTTGGCACCCCAACCACTTCGCGCCTGGTACGGTCGCCACCCCCTTCCCCCCTCCCCCCCTATCACTACACCACTGCATGCTGGTACATATTTGTGCATTTTAATAAAACGAGCAGAATGCATATACTAACTTAGTGGAACAAGAATGACCGCACAGGCGCTCTGTGGTCACACTCTGTGACAAGATCCGTTAACGGGCAGATTGTGAAATGTGCATTTAAAGAGACTCTTAAAAAGAGGAACAGTGTGATTGGGAAACACACATTTAAGGCGCTGTTAAAAGATTAACTCGATACCTCTCATCCATGATGGCCTCCTCCACGGTTATATCAGAATGAGCTGATTTGACACTCGGTCACAGATTGTTTAACCTAAATACGGGGGCTGTTCAAAAATTACGTAATGCTATTGTTTTAGGGATCCCTGTACAGTGCGCACCGACAAGCTTCATTAAACATTACTAATAATTTTTATTTGACATTGATTAGATTTTTTGGGGTACCGTACCTCATTGTGAGTAAAACTCAACTCAAACAATGCCAATGGAAATCTGACACAACAAACCCGGGCTTTGTTCACTATTGTGCATGCAGTACCTCATATGTTTCACATGTGGTGAAGTGGTGCAGTACCTCATATGTTTGCTATAATCAGCAACGGCCTTCATGCCTCATCTCTTAGGCCCACCAGAAAGCCAAGATGGCAGCCTTATTATTTTGTCTGGGTGCCATGTGCATTGTGCATGGTGGGAGGATTCAAGCGACAAGTGTGAATGGGGGTCCGTCAGCTGTCCGATCAATCAATCTAAAATCAATTTTCATCTGAAAAATCATCAATCTTCATCCGATTGATCCGAGTTTTGATTTAGAATCAATTTTAATATTAAGGTCAATTTTAATCTTAATGAAATGGACAATTTGATGTATCCATAGCAACTTTTTTGGGGGAGGTGGCTGTGGATTTTGCAACTATCGTGCTCTGCATGATGTCTTTCTTGCTTAAATGTCAACAGTCTCGCAAATGTGTTGGAGCATTTTCAATTGTTGGATTCAAAACGTTGTTCAATTCCTTCCAGACATCAATTTTATTGCCTGAAAAATTGTCCCAGTACATAGTGAATTTTGATTGTGTGCAATCTTTGCATTAAAAGTCCTTCTTATGCTTCCTTTCCCACATGCACACTCAGGTATGCGTCTAGCCTGTGTTCGAATCCCGTCCCAGCTATAAACTGTCATCCCGGCGTTTTATCAACGTGTGTTCCGTCCCTCGGATGGACGTTAAACTGAGCGTCCCATTTGCCGGCATTCGTTGGTGTATGTTGAAGATCGGACGGCATCCTTCTGGAAGAGTTGGCAAGCTATGAATGACACCATGGCTAGATTCCAAATTCCTGCCAAACTACTCCTGGGATGGCAATGGCAAACCACCCAGTATAACCAATGCCAAGAAACTGCTTCGGCAGCACCGACATTCTGAAACAAAATATGGTACATCAGAATCAGTGTTAGCATCGGGAAATCTAAACTCTGGTGGTGATATATGAGTCATTTTAGTGGTGGGAGATGCCCGCTATATACAGACTTGGCATTTAATATGGAATTTTTTTTTTTTCTTGACTCGGGTTTACTTTCTGAACTCAGTATATCAATCTGGTGAGTTTCTTTTACCCTTCGGTGATGTCTTTGATGAAAGAACCATGTCACTGATTGTCTTTCACAGCAAGAAGTCAATAACAGGATTATATCACAGGTGGCGTGACAAAATGTAAGGACAGGTACATTTGACGATTGGCTTCACAATCAGGTATATAAGGGTTGTTGCGTTCTGTATTAGTGGAAAACAACTGCTGCACATCTACAAAAGTTATTGCCGCTTCCTCTGGAGATGGTCCGTCAACTTGACAATGCTGTTTGTCATGGAGTGGTGGCTTTACGAAATTCTGGCATGAAGCAGCGTGCTATTGCTCGGCAGTATGGCATCACTCAAGGTCAGGTGTCAAAGATCCTGAAACGAAATGCTCAGAGGAGTGTCCCTACTCCAATACCGAGGCCAGGACGTTCACGCAGAACCACAAGGAGAGATGATCGCCAGCTGCACCGGTTAGTCTGCAATGGCCGTACCAAGTCAGCTAATCGGCTTAGGGCTGAGTGGCAGCAACTGACAAATGTGCCTGTATCCAGAAGGCTAGTCAACCAACGACTGGTTGAAGCAGGCTATCGTGCCAGGCATCCCCTGAGAAAGCCACGCCTGACCAGACAACACAGCCAGCGCCGATTGCAGTGGGCCAGAGAGCACCGTCAATGGCAGCCAGGACACTGGAATCACGTGATCTTCAGGGACAAGTCTAGATTTCTGGTCTATCATCAAGATGGCCACGCCCGAGTGCACAGACAAGTGCATGAAGCCCACAACGAAGATTGTATAGTGCCAAGAGTCCAAACTGGAGGTGGTGGGGTGACCGTTTGGGCTGCTTTTCATGCAGGGGGCAAAACTGACCTGGTTGTTCTGAATGGAAACCTGAACCAGTTCAAGTACAGGGTCATTCTGGAAGAAACATTGCTTCCATTTGCTCGTGCAGCCTTGCGAGGAAACTTTGTCTTCCAAGATGACAATGCACGGCCTCATCGTGCTCGCATGATCCAACACTTTCTTGCTGACCATGGTGTAGAGCATATGGAGTGGCCTGCCATGTCCCCGGATATGAATCCGATAGAGAACTTGTGGGCAGAATTAACGCGTCAAATCGACAACTTGGACCAGCAGCCGACCTCTGTGCGTGAATTGCAGCAGACTATTGTCACTGCATGGCAAGCGATTCCTGTCCAAACCTTGGCAAATCTCATGAACAGCATGCCTCAACGTGTACGTGCTCTCCTGAATGCTCGTGGGGGTTACACGAAGTACTGAACTGTAATTTTACTGTCCGTAATCCCAGTCGTAATTTAGCTTTTGTTTTTGTTGAAAAAAAATTTGGCTAATGTGCAAAATAAAGAGATACTTCTGGAAAACGTACAGAAGTTTAACACAGTACTGTCCGTGAATTTAGTTCGATATCAGTTTACATCACTTTCAAGGATCAATTTATTTGTTTCGAAATGTCAAATGTGGTTTTTGTTTCTTTTAAAGGTCACCTTAACAAAATCTAGAATAATTTCAACATAATTCCAATGAACTTTTGGTTCTCGGACATCTTGAAAAGTAAGTTCACCCCCACAAAAAAATTAATCCATATTAAATGCCAAGTCTGTAGATAGGTAAGCAGGCTTCAAGCGGGCAGTAGTGATTCCTGAGCTTAGATGAATGATATGATTACGAGTGTGAAAGAGATTGTGAAAACTGACATATCGAGTGTGTGAAAATTGACATGGATGTGAACTCCGCCAGGAGATACAAAAGCTAATACTAGAACGGCACTCAGTAGAGAGCATACCTCCACCTGGTTGGCCATATCACTCAATGGTGAAGAATCACTTTAAAAATTCCACTAGCTGGATCCGGATCCAGATCTTCACCAAAATTGAATCGATTTTTCCTTGTCGCACACACAACCTGTCCACGAAGTTTCGCCCAAATCGATCAATAACTTTTTGAGATATCGTGCTATGTACCGTTTTTGGCCGCATCTCCCAATGGTGAAGAATCACTTAAAAAATTATACTAGCCGGTTCCGAATCCGGATGTTCACCAAAATCTAATCTATTTGTCCTTGACACACACACAACCTGTCCACCAAGGTTCGTCCAAATCCATCCATAACTTTTTGAGATATCCCGCTATGTATCGTTTTTGGCCCCATCTCCCAATGGTGAAGAATCACTTTAAAAATTCTACTAGCCGGATCCGAATCCGGATCTTCACAAAAATCTAATCTATTTGTCCTTGACACACACCCAACCTGTCCACCAAGTTTCGTCCAAATCCATCCATAACTTTTTGAGATATCCAGCTATGTACCGTTTTTGGCCCTATCTCCCAATGGTGAAGAATCACTTAAAAAATTCTACTAGCCGGATCCCGATCCATATTCAGATCTTCACCAAAATCGAATCTATTTGTCGTTGTCAGACACCTAGCCGGTCCACCAAGTTTCGTCCAAATCCATCCATAACTGTTTGAGATATTTTGTTCACAAACGGATAGACAGACAAAACGGACAAACAGACAGGGGTGAAAACATAACCTCCATCTACCTTTGGTGATGGAGGTAATAAAACGTAGATTGCTTGTTTGAGCGCTATAATTGGTGATCATATTAATAAAGGTAATGGACAATTGAAGAATCATTTACAGAGCAATTTCGTGAAAAGGATGAAGGAGTGAAGATTTTGGAAATGGATTTTAGAAAACAAAAAGAGAAGACAGATAAGTGACCTCCATTGAATGGCCCATGTGTGGAAAGGTGAAAACTAGATGGCCCTTATAATCCTGAAATGGCCTGTATACCGGTCAGGGCCAGCCGGTTTTATTAGGAAGCCGACCAAGGCAAGAAGCCACAAGATGACTCCAGGAACAAGTCCTCCATTCTTTATTCCTTGAGTCCAGGTCCTGGGCCATAGTTTTTGTACAGAAATCGTGTTTAATCAATCAATCAATCAATTCGGTTTTATTAGAATAAAAGAAAAAGAGGTTGGAAGGTGATTTAAAGAATTCGAATTAGAATAAAGCGGGAGTAGAGGAGATAAGTGAAAAAAGATATTGGAAAGTTAGAGAAGGCCTCTAAAGATGGTTCAACCTCGGCGGCGGGTTGGCGAGGTCACGTCTTTTCGAAGCTGTCCATGCGCTCACGCTTTCGAAGTTAAGTAACTTTTCACAATTGTGTTTTTCCCGAAATCACAATCTCTTTTCTACATTCCCGAAACTCTCCTGCACTCCACCCCTCCTCCAGCGTCCTCAAACGTATTTTTGACTCGAAGGTCACAAGAAACTCATTTTGCAATCCATTAATCGTAAACTTTCTAAAATCCAATCTCACCCCTCCCCTCCAAATCTTCCCCATCTTTCTAAAATCTTTCTAAAACTTTCTAAAATCCCCTCCAAAACTTCCCCATCACCCCTCCCCTCTAAAACTTCCCCATCACCCTCCCCTCCAAATCTACCCCCTTGCCCCTCCCCTCCAAATCTTCCCCATCACCCATCACTTTCAAATCTTCCCCCTTGCCCTCCCCTCCAAATCTTCCCCATCACCCATTCCTTTCAAATCTCCCCCCTTGCCCCTTCCCTCCTAAACTCCCCCCACACCCTTCCCTCCGAGACTCTCCCTCGCCCCTCCCCTCCTAGACTCCCCTCTCACCCCTCCTCCTCAAAGCGTCCTCCCCGCTTCTTCCCCCTTCCAACTTTCACCTTCATCTCGCTCAACCTTCTACCTCGCTCTTCCCCCTCCTCAAATATCACCTCACTGTGCCTCACTCAATCACCATCAAACCTTTTGTCCACCCCATCCTTCCCTTTCTCCAAGCTATTTTGAAATCTCTGACACACCTTCAACAGCCCTGCCTACCTCTTCCTCCTCTTCCACATCTTACCCTACTTACCCTACCCCTCCCCCCCCCCCCCTGTTCTGTATCCGATGCTCCCCCTTCCTCTTCATTAACGGTATGGACCTCAAACATCCGGGGCCTTCGCTCAAACTTGACTGACCTCTCCATACAGGTTGCTTCTGACAAACCAGACGTGTTCTGCTGAACAGAAACTTTCCTCCTTCATGATGTCTCTGATTCCTTGGTATCTCTCCCAGGTTACTCCCTCCTCCGGTATGATAGACCTGAGCCTCGTCCTGGAGGTGGGGTTACTATCTTTATTTTTAAAAACCTCTCTTCCTCACTCGCCCTGCACTGCCCTCTCTCCACCTCACCCCCAGGAATACCTCTGGCTACGGCTTCCCCTTCGCTCACACCTTTTGTTCATATGTGTGTTGTACCGTCCACCAAACAGTGATGACTCCATCTACATCTCGCTGTCTGATAATATGGACCAACTTCTATCTACCAATCCAAACTCTCTCTTCCTCATATGTGGTGATTTCAATTGTCACCATGCCAGTTGGCTGGGTGTGGGTACCGCTCTCACCAGCCATGGCTCCTCAGCAAAGGACTTCTACGACTCACTGGGACTGACACAATCTGTCAATTTCCCGACCCGGATCTCAGTCAACGGAGCATCTTCTCTTCTGGACTTGGTTATGACTAACTTCCCTGAAAATGTCCGCGGCTCTTCTTCTGCTCCAATCGGCTCATCTGATCATGTGCTTGTTAAAGTGGACATCTCTCTGACCATTCTCAGAGAGCCTCCTCAGCGTCGACGAGTCTGGCATTTCACTCAGGCCAACTGGCACGGTCTTCAAGCAGCCATCAATCATCTGGACTGGTCTCCCATCTCCACCGCCTCTGACATCAACTCATCCTGGGAATTCTTCCAAAGTAAGTTGATCTCTCTCATGCACAGATTTATCCCATCTCGTCTTCAGTTGTCATACCCTTCCTCCCGTCCATGGTACACGGAATCTTGTGGTGAAGTTGTTGCCCAGAAACAACTTGCCTTCTTCTCCTGGAAAGCAAATCCAACGGAAGGAAATCTCATTTCCTTTCACAAAGCCCGAAACAAGTGTGTGTCCACCCTCAGGAGAGCCAGGAAACAATATCTCTCCGTTCTCAAGACCGAACTCTCTTATCTGTCTCCCTCTTCCAAATCCTGGTGGCGTCTGGTCAAATCTGTTTCTGGTGTTTGTTCCCCTTCCATCCCCTCCCTCACCTCAAACGGCAACACAGTGACTCCGCACGTGAAAAAGCTGAATGCCTCAACTCTGTGTTTGCCTCTAAATCTTGTGTCCCAAACCCATCCCTCTCTGTACCCACCATACCCAGTCGTACCCAGCTGCTCCTGGACTATGTGTCCTTTCTTCCTGACAAGGTGGAAAAGTTTCTGTCAACCCTCGAATCTGATTCTGCAACTGGACCTGACGGCATCAGCCCACGGGTCCTAAAATCCTGTTCTTCTGCTCTTTCACTCCCTCTCTGTTCTCTTCACCCTCTCTTTTGCTCAAGGTCATCTGCCATCTGCTTGGAAATCAGCCAACATCACCGCCTTGCGCAAAAAATGTGCAAAAACAGATCCTAGCAACTACAGACCAATCAGCCTTCTCCAAATTATCAGCAAAGTCATGGAATCTATCATTGCTTCGGTTATGAAATCTTTCCTGTTCTCCAATGGCTTGATCCCTGATCATCAATTTGGTTTCAGACCAGGTCACTCTACTCTAGACATGCTGCTTCTGCTTTCTCAACAATGAATGGAGGTCCTCAATGCCAAACAGAAAATTAGAGCTGTCTCCCTTGACATATCACGTGCCTTTGATACGGTCTGGCACCCCGCTCTGCTCACCAGACTCTCCTCCTTTGGTATCCATGGAAATCTTCACGCATGGCTGGCGGACTTCCTCTCTAGTCGTAGTCAACGTGTGGCCCTGAATGGGTTTCTCTCATCTCCTCTTCCTGTTCAGGCTGGAGTTCCCCAAGGCAGTGTTCTGGGTCCTGTGCTTTTTCTGGTCTTCATCAATGATCTCTCTGACTCTCTTGAAAATCCTCTCTATCTCTTTGCTGATGACTCTACTCTCTGCCGCTCCAATCCTGATCCCTCAGATCGGCACTCTGCAGCCTCCTCACTCTCTGCAAACCTGGACAAAATCACAGACTGGGCAAACAAGTGGAACATGTCTTTCAATCCTGACAAATCTCACACTCTTACGATGTCTCTCCGAAAAGACCGACTGGACAACCCTCCCATCCACTTTCTGAATAATCCTCTCCAAGAAGTTCTGTCACTCAAGCTTTTTGGTCTCACTATCTGCCATGATCTTTCCTGGGAAAACCACACTTCAAATCTGGCCTCCAAAGCCAGTCGCCGACTGGGCATCCTCCGTCGTGCGAAGTCCTTCCTTGGCACACCTGAGGCCTTCCTCACCACATACAAGGCTTTCATCTGCAGCTCAATGGAATACTGCTCTCCCCTCTGGGCTGGTGCTTCCGCCTCACACCTAGCTCGTCTTCACGCTGTTGAAACCAAAGCGATCAGAATCATTGGAATCTCCCGCGATGAAGCTAACTCCGAGGGCCTTTCACTCACTCACCGCAGGCAGGTTGGTGGTCTTTCCGTCTTCTACCGACTCCTCTCCGGCCTTGCCCCCCCAGCTCTCTCTCTGGGCTCTGTCCCCCAAATATTCGTACAGGTCGCACAAGATCTGCCTGCAACCCTCTTATGGTTAAACTGCCAAAATCTAGACTCTCTGCTCACCTTCACTCCTTCATTCCTATTTTCTCCCGCCTCTGGAACAAACTCTCTCACTCTCTTCAATCCCACTCCATTCTCCAGGTCTTTAAAACAGCTGTTCACCACCATCTCTTATCTTCCCCCATCCAAAACCTTGATCTTTTCTACCCCCACTAATTTCACCCCAGGTCCACTTTTTTGAAATACCAACTTCTTTCCTGGAAGTCCTTGGTGTCCTTGTGTTTTATACTTCTCCCACCCCCCCCTAACCACCTTCCCACGCCTGATCACCCCAAGCCCTCTCCCTCCCACACATCTCCCTATGTCCCTGCTCTCAAACGTTGTGTTTGTGTGCTTCCCCTTCTCTCCCCATCTTGTCTACCGCTCCCTCTTTTTATATATTTTGTTTGTCTGTTTGATTTGTTTGTGTGATAAATGTTAGCTCTTTCACGAGCCTCGATTTAGTATATTTAAAAAAAAAAAGATAAAGTGAGGACACTGGAAAAGTGGTGAATTGAGCAGGTATAGGAAAGGGTTAAAAGCATCAGAGGGGAAGGAGTACAAAAATAAACTGCGTAGGGGTGCTGCACTCGAGCACAGAGCTTTCAGGGACATTCGTCATGGGCCTACTATGTCATGAATGCCTATTCATGTTGATCCTTTGCATGTGAAGTAACTTCTGGCACGTCTGATGGGAAAGACAATTTAGAACCGATATTTGGCTCAATTTCAGTGCATCGCAGGGATCAATAATTGGTCAGAGGTGGAGACATATTCTGATTGCTTGGTGGCCACTCGGAGATAGATAGGCCTGACATTGGAAATTTTAAGTGTACAGTGGTGCAGTACCTCATTTACTTTGGCTCAGGTGCAGTAAGGCAGGGTTGGCTCAGGTGTAACCAGGACAGCCGCTATGTGAGTCTGAGTCCGGAGGTCGGTCACACTGTCAGCTTCACTGGAGACAGGGAAGAGGTTGATTAGTAATAGTAGGAATGTCGCTTTGGTCCGCATGATTGAAGGGAAGGTCACCCGTGCCATTGTGGACACAGGGCCAATGTGTCCATGGTCCACCCTACATTGTATGGTGACAGGGAGCGCAATTGGGAACTACTTTTTGCAATTAAATATCGGTGCAAGTTGACCAATCACATGAAAGCACTTGTACTTGAATTTTTTAAAATTAATTTATGCCTTGGGGAAAGATAATTGGATATATATATATATACATAATTAGATAATTGGCCAAGTATAATTGCTGGTTGGAGTTTGAAAAAGTCAGTTCAAAGGAAGTCCATATTGATGGTCCACATGCGAAAGCGGAAATGGTTGTTAATACTCGTATTGTAATGTCCACAGAGTAGGGAGTGGTAGTTAGTTTGTTAGGCCTTAACCTCGTGGGAATTACATAGTTCTTAGAACTTTTTGGAGGTGTATGAAGTGTATGTGAATGAGGTAAGTTATCTGTTGCTGCATCACTGCGGTGACAGCGATGTCCAAAAAAGTGGATGGAGTGGGTAAGCCTTATGTTTTTGTGTTCCTCCACGTGAGACCAGGTAAGTGTGCATGACATCGGACCGCAAAAACAGCGTGGGCAGGTACAGGCCATTTTGTGGTTCTTCGGAGCTGGAGAACAAGGGTGGGGACTGATTTTCACGCAGACCCTTGATTGTCTGTGAGGCCTATGTGTGTAGAGCCTTGATTGTCTGTGAGGCCTATGTGTATAGAGCCTTGATTGTCTGTGAGGCCTATGTGTGTAGAGCCATGATTGTCTGTGAGGCCTATGTGTGTAGAGCCATGATTGTCTGTGAGGCCTATGTGTGTAGAGCCTTGATTGTCTGTGAGGCCTGTGTGTGTAGAGCCTTGATTGTCTGTGAGGCCTATGTGTGTAGAGCCTTGATTGTCTGTGAGGCCTATGTGTGTAGAGCCATGATTGTCTGTGAGGCCTATGTGTGTAGAGCCATGATTGTCTGTGAGGCCTATGTGTGTAGAGCCATGATTGTCTGTGAGGCCTATGTGTGTAGAGCCATGATTGTCTGTGAGGCCTATGTGTGTAGAGCCTTGATTGTCTGTGAGGCCTATGTGTGTAGAGCCTTGATTGTCTGTGAGGCCTATGTGTGTAGAGCCTTGATTGTCTGTGAGGCCTATGTGTGTAGAGCCATGATTGTCTGTGAGGCCTATGTGTGTAGAGCCATGATTGTCTATGAGGCCTATGTGTGTAGAGCCTTGATTGTCTGTGAGGCCTATGTGTGTAGAGCCTTGATTGTCTGTGAGGCCTATGTGTGTAGAGCCTTGATTGTCTGTGAGGCCTATGTGTGTAGAGCCTTGATTGTCTGTGAGGCCTATGTGTGTAGAGCCATGATTGTCTGTGAGGCCTATGTGTGTAGAGCCATGATTGTCTGTGAGGCCTATGTGTGTGTCGAGCCTTGATTGTCTGTGAGGCCTATATGTGTAGAGCCTTGATTGTCTGTGAGGCCTATATGTGTAGAGCCTTGATTGCTGGCCTGGTGCTGCCATCGGTGGCTGGCAGGCCATGGGCTGATCTATGCGGTCTGCCTTAAGAGAAGTGGTGGGGAACCAGGTAGGGAGTGGAGAGTAAATACTCCGAGCCGGAGTGCTGTCCTTCTCTGTCTCTCCCGGCCTTCACCTCTATTGACTGGTTTATCGACTGGGTCTTTGAGCTACCTGGTTGCTCACCTGGGTCTTTTATCTACCTGGTTTCTCGGCTGGGTGTTGGAGATGTGGTTTAGATCTCGTTTGGAGTACAAAGCACATTCTTCCTTTGGTTGTAGCTGCATCCTAAATGTATTGGAGCACAGTCATCCTCAAAGCAATTTTCTTTGACGTGTATGATCAGCTGTGGTTGCGGTGGTGGTTATAAGAGGTGGCCATGGGAGCATTCATGCAACAACATTGTTGAACTGTGGTGGTGGTTCTATTTCCAAACACTGAAATGGTGATAGTGGCCCATAGGTTTGAGGTCATGTCTCATTTAGGTCTAGTGAACCATTATCAGAGCCTATTGTGGCTAATGTTGTGGTGGTGGCACTAATGAAGAGGCTGATGAGAATGATGAATTGGGCAAATCAACTATGGAGCGACCACCTGAATCCTAATAATTTTGGGCATCAAATCCTGTTAACAGGTCCATGACGAGCTTGAATCCACATTCATGGATCATGGATTCAGATTCGACTCGATGAAAGATAGCCTTACAATTTCCGTTCAATGGTTCATTTGTTTTCGTCTAAGGATGTGAAGAGTAAACATTCTGATCGATCAGTTGTCGTGATTCTAAATGAACAAGCATTGTGAGTATTGCGCTGCAATACATGTCCCCTACCGGCAGTCTGTCGTCCGGAAAACTGTTGGGGAAATTACCCAGGGTTATTTACCCACAGGTTCTGAATCGTTCCCAATCGCTAATTACCTCACGACGGGCTCACCTGTGAATCCCACTCGGGACTTCGATTTATACACCTTGCAGACAGGTCAGCAGAAGCACGAGAAAATACCTTGTTGATAAAGAACCTTTCGAGTCGCTAAATATCAGTAATTTATTATATTTTCTGGTTCACGATCAATGATCGATGTGTATATAAATTTTGCTCGGCTTGGCTCCGCCCCTCCGTAAAGCGCGCGCTGTCGCACTGTTGACGTTCGTGAGACTAGGCTGAGGGCGCGCGGTGCGGCTTGAGGAGAACTCTAGAATAAACAAGAGATATCCATTTTTATATTTTTTTCGTTTAATTAACGATATCTGCCAAACCACGTGCCCTATCGCAAATTCCCAAAGGACATTTTATTAGACTGAGATGCTGAACAGATCTCTGAAGTTTCCCCTCGATTGGATAAAAATGAGGGAGTGGCTCGGTTTTAAAGATTCATGCTTAAAAACGTCATAACTCTGAAACCATGTGACGCATGACGTCATGCTCGCTGACTTTTTTGTTCGCCATGGGTATGCGATTCTGCCTGCAAAGTTTGGCCTCGATCTGTTCAGCCGTTGCAGAGAATAAGGGGTTTTCGTGTTTTCATGAAAAACAATATGGCGGCCGAACAACGTGACCTGTGACGTCATAATTACCACTAAAATATTCTACCGACCAAGTCCCCCCTACGGTGAAAATTTTATCTCAATCGGTCCAATTATTGCAGAGAAAATCTTTTTTAAAGGAAATTAAAACTTAAAATGGCACTGCGTTAAGGATCATCAGAATTATCAGAATTCCTAAAGTTCAAAGTGCCATAACTTTGTCAAAAATGATCGAAACGTCGTGAGGTTCGAACTTGATCTGTAAGTTATCATGAGGTAACCCAGTGTTAAGTTTGAAATCATTAGCTTTAAGGGTTTAGAAAAAAAGTCCGGAAAGCTGTTCTTTGCGTGAGGACTGACGGACTGACGGACTGACTGACGGACTGACGGACTGACGGACTGACGGACTGACTGACGGACTGACGGACTGACTGACGGACTGACGGACGGAGGGACGGAGTGCAAACCTATAGTCCCCTCCGGTGTACACTGGTAGGGGACGAACAAGCATTCTGAGTATTGCGCTGCAATACATGTCTCCTACCGGCAGTCTGTCGTCCGGAAAACTGTTGGGGAAATTACACGTATTGCACTGTGTGAATTATATAATTACCAACTCACGGTCTGAGGTTACTCGGCTAAAAATTATCCAATTTGCACCAATTAAAGTTTATGAATGGTTGCACAGACCCCTACTTCTCACTAAAAGTGGAAACAGAATGTAAATTGGAGTTAAAACAAGGAATATTAACAGCTTTGACTTACCGCACTCCAAATTATAGTCCGGAAAACTGTTGGGGAAATTACCAAAGTTCAAAGTGCCATAAATTTGTCAAAAATGATCGAAACGACGTGAAGTTCGAACTTGATCTGTAACTTATCATGAGGAAACCATGTACCAAGTTTGAAATCATTAGCATTAAGAGTTTAGAAAAAAAAGTCCGGAAAACTGTTCTTTGCGTGACGGACGGACGGACAGACGGACAGACGGAAGGACGGAGTGCAAACCTATAGTCCCCTCCGGTGTACACCGGTAGGGGACTAATAAACAGCCTCGAGTGGGCTGGTGGTCGTCTCTTGAGGTTGAATTTTGGGGGAACCTGAGAACGCACCTGATCCAAAATCAAAAAAATCTAAAACCAAGTGAAGCGATCCGGAGTTTCAGGGGAGCCAGAGAGAGCCAGATCGAAAAATCGAGGCCCAAAAGAGTCAACCTCTGCTGATAAGGGAGGAGGAGCAAATATAGGAAAAAGTTAATGAACGACCGGACATATGTACGGACGGACTTACAGACAGACGGACGGACATCCGGACATCACGATCCATTTTATAAGTTCATTTCTTCGAATTTCGAGATGAGATGACCTAAACATAAATACCTCCGCCACCAAATGTGGATGAACGTTATGTTTTGACCCCTGTCTGTTTGTTTGTTTGTGAACAAAATATTTCAAAAAGTTGTGGACGGATTCAGACGAAATTTAGCAGAGAGGTAGCTTATGTGACAGACGAAATGATTAGATTTTGGTGAAGATCCGGATCCAGATCCGGCCACAAGAATTTTTTAAGTGATTCTTCACCATTGGAAGATGGGGCCAAAAACGGTACATGGCAGGATATCACAAGAAGTTGTGGATGGATTTAGACGAAACTTGGTGGACCGGTTGGGTGTCTGACAAGGAAGAATTAATTCAATTTTGGTGAAGATCTGAATATGAATTCGGATACAATAATTATTTAATTTTTTACGTGATTCTTCACCATTGGGAGATACGGCCAAAAACGATACATAGCAGGGTATCTGAAAAGGTTATGGACGGATTTGGACCAAACTTGGTGGAGAGGTTGTGTGTCTGACAAGAACTAATCGATTTGATTTTGGTGAAGATATGAATATAAATCCGGATACAAGAATTATTTAATTTTTTAAGTGATTCTTCACCATTGGGAGACAGGGCCAAAAACTATATATTGCGGGATAACTCAAAAAGGTATGGACGGATTTGGACGAAACCTGGTGAACAGGTTGTGTGTGTGACAAGGAAGAATCGATTCGATTTTGGTGAAGATCTGAATATGGATTCTGATATGAGAATTATTTAATTTTTAAGTGATTCTTCACCATTGAGTAATATGGCCAACCTGGCGGAGGTATGCTCTCAACTGAGTGCCGTACTGCCGTTCTAGTTTCTTTTAAACTGTTTTTGTTAATTAGTTAATTTGTCTGCTTAAATTTAATAATTTGTTAATTTGTCTTAATTAGTTAAATCTGCTTTTAGTTAATTCAGGAATTGAGAATTTTTTGCAGATTATCTTGTGTTTTGGGTTATTTTCGTGTGAGTGTTGATGACTCTTTAAGTATGTGTCCACAATTTGTTGTTTTCATAAAATTGAATTCCTTATTCTTCCATCATTCTCGCTCTCTCCCTCTGGAATCAACAATCGGTGTAATAACTAGCTGTATCCAAACCATATTCTCCCTGTTCACTCCACTCAAGTCGACTTACATGACACGCCCACAAAACGAGCTTACAGCGCCATCTAGCGCGGGGCAGATTCGCCACGCCACCTGTCACCTCCCATTTGCCGTAAATTTAAAGCCGTGCAGAATGAATTCATAAGGTATATCATGAATTTGTCAGCCCTACACCATATTCAGCAGAAGTTTCATCGATGACATGCGGCTGTAAAGACACGGTGGAACTGAAATCCAATATTCCCTGTTTGCTTAACTCTCTCTCTCTCTCTCTCTCTCTCTCTCTCTCTCTCTCTCTCTCTCTCTCTCTCTCTGAATTATTAACCATGAAAATGCCTCTCCCAGGATTATCCTGAAACCTCTGTATGTTCATCTTCTTGAGCATTTAGATGGTCTCTGTTACCCCCTCTTTCCCATATATTCCCTCCCCCCCCCCTCCCCCCCCCCCTCCCTCCAACTCCCACTTAGCACTTTCTCACCCTCATAATGATTTACAAGGCAATACAAATACAGAATCTGCCAAAAACAACTTTTTCCCCATAATTTAACTGCAACATGATAAACCCATCAGTTTGAATAATCACAAGGTTTAGAATCGAATTCCTAGAAGTTACACATGTTGACAACGTCTTTTTATTACCCATATGATTATACTTGGGAAGTATGCATGAAACTTTCCTCTACATTGAATAAGCCAATCAAAGGAGACAGTATATAGACAATAATCGATGTACACAGTGCACAGCTGGGTCTGGATTCAAATCCAGGATAGGCAGCTTAGATGTGAGTGTGCGTACCTCCAGGCCTAGGGTCCAGGGCCTTCTAGGCCATCCTGACAGTTCTGTTGAAATTGAATATTTGCATCTAAGATAAATAAATAAATGCCGACTGGAACCATTATTAAATGGGTTTATTCCAAGAACTATTACTGGTTTAAAGCAGATTGATTAATTTATGGGCATCACTGACTTGTGGAGACTATGGGGGGTATGGGGGCAGAAAAGGCAGAGCATGAAAGTTATAAGGCAGCCAAGAAGGCTGCAAAGAAAGAGGTAGCAAAGGCGCAGGAGGCATGTAGGAAAATGTTCGGAGAACGCTTGGATTCGGAAGAGGGTCAGAGAGCGGTATTCAGGATTGCAAAGCACATAGCGAAAGAGAGGTGTGATGTGATGGGGGTGAGTTGCTTGAAGGATGAAGTGGGACAAATCGTTGTGGACCCAGATGGAATTAAAGGAAGATGGAAAAGATATATGGAAATACTGTTGAATACAGAGAATGAATGGGATGGCAACATAGAGAGTAACCCAGTTTTAGGACCGGCAGTGAAGATAACTGAGAAGGAAGTTGAGGAAGCGATAAAAGCAATGAAGAGTAGAAAAGCGGGAGGGCCGACGGGAGTTGTCGGAGATATGTTGAAGGCAGCAGGAAGTTGGGGTGTGAAGAGAATGACAGAGATCTGTAATCTGGTGGTGAAAGAAGGTCACATTCCATTGGATTGGGAACTGAGTACCCTCGCCCTCTATACAAGGGGAAAGGTGACCCTCTGGACTGTGGCTCGTATCGAGCAATAAAGTTATTGGAGCATGGAATGAAGGTATTGGAAAGGGTGTTGGAGAGGAGGATAAGGAAGAAGGTGAAGATTGATGAAATGCAGTTTGGATTTATGCCAGGAAGAGCAACGACAGACGCGCTTTTTATTGTGAGGCAGTTGCAGGAGAAGTACATAGAGAAGAGGAAGAAGTTGTTTCTTGGGTTTGTTGATCTGGAGAAAGCATTCGATAGGGTTCCACGTGCCGTAGTGACATGAGCATTGAGGAAGCTAGGAGTGGAGGAATGGTTGGTCAGACTAGTGATGGCAATGTACAAAAGAGCGCGCACAGCTGTAAGACCGAAGGACGGGAACAGTGGTGAGTTTGAGGTGAAGGTGGGAGTGCATCAGGGGTCGGTACTAAGTCCACTACTATTTGTAGCTGTGATGGAGGTGCTGGCTTGGAATGTAAAGGAGGGTTTACGGTGGGAGTTGTTGTATGCAGATGATCTGGTGTTGATTGCAGAAAGTATGGATGGACTGAAGGAGAAGATGAACAAGTGGAAGGAATGTATGGAGACAAAAGGTCTGAAGGTGAATATCGGAAAAAAGAAGGTGATGGCAAGTGGTAAAGCATGTGGTGAGGTGGAAAGAACTGGGAAGTGGCCATGTGCTGTGTGCAGGAAGGGTGTCGGAGTGAATTCCATTCAATGTACAATGTGCGCTGAGTGGGTTCATCAAAAATGTATTGGTTTGAGAGTGTCATTAACCAGTGTGGCAGCTACATTCAAGTGTAAGGTGTGCACAGAGAGAGCTGCAGATGGAGGAAATGTTGAGTTGGATCTTGGAGACGGCGTGAAGCTGGAAGGTGTGAAAACATTTTGTTACCTAGGAGACATGCTGAATGGAGAAGGTGGATCAGACTCGGCAACGGTTGCTAGAGTGAGATGTGCATGGAAGAAGTTTCGGGAACTGAGTGGCGTGCTGATGAGGAGGGGAGTGTCGTTGAAGCTGAAGGGAAAGGTGTTTGCTGCATGTGTGAGAAGTGTTATGATTTATGGGAGCGAGACATGGGTAATGAACGTAGAGCAGCAACGAAGGCTGGAAAGGGTGGAAATGCGAATGGTTCGGTGGATGTGTGGAGTATCGTTGAGAGAGAGGAAGACAAATGATGAATTGCGAAAGATGATGGGAATAGAGCCTGTGATTGATGCTGTGAAGAGGAACAGGTTGAGATGGTTTGGTCATGTGTTGAGGAAGGATGAAAGTGACTGGTTGAGAAGAGTGATGGAAATGAATGTAGAAGGAAGTAGAGGACGTGGAAGACCGAGAAAGACTTGGCTAAAGATGGTCGAAGAAGAAATGCGGGCAAGGGGGTTAACAAGAGGAGATGCAGAAAATAGGGCAAAATGGAGAAGATTGTCTTGGAGACCGCAAGGCTAACCCCCGCTCTAGCAGGGAAAATGGCCTTAAAATGCCTGATGTTTTGTTACTGACTTGTGGAGACTTAAATTCAGGAAACTTATATGAAGAAGGTAACCGATCTGAAATTGATACTTGTACATAAGATAGCACATCCTAGTTAGCGTGAAGAAGGTAACCGATCTGAAATTGATACTTGCACATAAGGTAGCACACCCTAGTTAGGGTGAAGAAGGTAACCGATCTGAAATTGATACTTGCACATAAGATAGCACACCCTAGTTAGGTTGAAGAAGGTAACCGATCTGAAATTGATACTTGCACATAAGATAGCACACCCTAGTTAGGGTGAAAAAGGTAACCGATCTGAAATTGATACTTGCACATAAGATAGCACACCCTAGTTAGGTTGAAGAAGGTAACCGATCTGAAATTGATACTTGCACATAAGATAGCACACCCTAGTTAGGGTGAAGAAGGTAACCGATCTGAAATTGATACTTGCACATAAGATAGCACACCCTAGTTAGGTTGAAGAAGGTAACCGATCTGAAATTGATACTTGTACATAAGATAGCACACCCTAGTTAGGGTGAAAAAGGTAACCGATCTGAAATTGATACTTGCACATAAGATAGCACACCCTAGTTAGGGTGAAGAAGGTAACCGATCTGAAATTGATACTTGCACATATGAGATAGCACACCCTAGTTAGGGTGAAGAAGGTAACCGATCTGAAATTGATACTTGCACATGTGAGATAGCACACCCTAGTTGGGGTGAAGAAGGTAACCGATCTGAAATTGATACTTGCACATATGAGATAGCACACCCTAGTTAGGGTGAAGAAGGTAACCGATCTGAAATTGATACTTGCACATATGAGATAGTACACCCTAGTTAGGGTGAAGAAGGTAACCGATTTGAAATTGATACTTGCACATATGATATAGCACACCCTAGTTAGGGTGAAGAAGGTAACCGATCTGAAATTGATGCTTGCACATGTGAGATAGCACACCCTAGTTGGGGTGAAGAAGGTAACTGATCTGAAATTGATACTTGCACATATGAGATAGCACACCCTAGTTAGGGTGAAGAAGGTAACCGATTTGAAATTGATACTTGCACATATGAGATAGCACACCCTAGTTGGGGTGAAGAAGGTAACCGATCTGAAATTGAAACTTGCACATATGAGATAGCACACCCGAGTTAGGGTGAAGAAGGTAACCGATTTGAAATTGATACTTGCACATATGAGATAGCACACCCTAGTTAGGGTGAAGAAGGTAACCGATCTGAAATTGATACTTGCACATGTGAGATAGCACACCCTAGTTGGGGTGAAGAAGGTAACCGATCTGAAATTGATGCTTGCACATGTGAGATAGCACACCCTAGTTGGGGTGAAGAAGGTAACTGATCTGAAATTGATACTTGCACATATGAGATAGCACACCCTAGTTAGGGTGAAGAAGGTAACCGATTTGAAATTGATACTTGCACATATGAGATAGCACACCCTAGTTGGGGTGAAGAAGGTAACCGATCTGAAATTGAAACTTGCACATATGAGATAGCACACCCGAGTTAGGGTGAAGAAGGTAACCGATTTGAAATTGATACTTGCACATATGAGATAGCACACCCTAGTTAGGGTGAAGAAGGTAACCGATCTGAAATTGATACTTGCACATGTGAGATAGCACACCCTAGTTGGGGTGAAGAAGGTAACCGATCTGAAATTGATACTTGCACATATGAGATAGCACACCCTAGTTAGGGTGAAGAAGGTAAACGATCTGAAATTGATACTTGCACATATGAGATAGCACACCCTAGTTGGGGTGAAGAAGATAACCGATCTGAAATTGATACTTGCACATATGAGATAGCACACCCTAGTTGGGGTGAAGAAGGTAACCGATCTGAAATTGATACTTGCACATGTGAGATAGCACACCCTAGTTGGGGTGAAGAAGGTAACCGATCTGAAATTGATACTTGCACATATGAGATAGCACACCCTAGTTAGGGTGAAGAAGGTAACCGATCTGAAATTGATACTTGTACATAAGATAGCACACCCTAGTTAGGGTACCAATCAATATGGCAGGATCTTCATCTCAATACTCTTCTCCTTGATACATCTTCGAGGTTGTAGTCGAATGGCCCTTTAAATTGCACCAAAAAAGTTTTCCATTAAACGAGGTTAAATGTAAAATGATCAGCGATCAACGAATATAGATAATGCTGCGTCAGTTTGAAGATCTGTTTTGAATCAATAAATTGATTGTTTAACCAGAAAAAGGAAGAGATCTCAACGGGGCAATGAAGCAAACATGAACTGCAGATTATCATTTATTTATTTTATGTTGAAAGCTCCAGTCTTGGACTACATAGTCCTACATAGGCCGTAAATAAAGGAGCTGCATGAAAAGTGAAGAAAAAGAGATCAGAGTTTCGGGGTTTTTGAGGAAGTAAAAAATATCTGCTTTTTGTTTTGAATCTGTATTTGTAAGTGTTTGGAGATTCCGTTACATTGTTCTCTTTTTCCCCCATTTCTTACAAAATAAGTCCAATTTTTTTTCAATAGTATCACTTTATTTGCTACTACAGCATGATTTATATTTAAAAAATAAGGGCAATATCCCTGGGCGCTCACCTGGTAGTATAAAGCAGTATACTTAACCGACTAAAGGTATTTTAAACAGCATCGCGGTATTTTAAACCAATGCCAATGGTTGCTAGGAGACACGGCAACGCATGTGTAGAAGATGAAGGTTGTGGTCAAGTTTTGTCGAAATTGTGAGTAGCTTCTCAAAAGAAAGCAAATACCTATTTTGGGGGGCAACTCCCCCCCCCCCCCCCATAGACCCTCTTAGGGCCAGATTTTTTTAATGCCGTGAACAAACTTTAGTCCATGAAGGTTGTGGTCAAGTTTCATTGAAATTGTGTGTGTAGTTTAGGAGAAGAAGCAGTGTTTACATAGTTGGACAATGGTTTGGTTGGACAATGCACGGAGTGGTTTGGTTAAATAGCGTGTGGCGTGGTTTGGTTGGACAACGTGGTTTGGTTGGACAACATGTGGTTTGGTTGAACAACACGCGGTTTGGTTGGACAACGTGCGGTTTGGTTGGACAACGTGGTTTGGTTGGACAACATGTGGTATGGTTTGATTGGACAAAACGTGGCGTGGTTTGGTTGGACAATACGCAGCGTGGTTTATTTGGACAACAAGCGGCGTGGTTTGGTTAAACAACGCACGGCATGGTTTGGTTGGACAACTCGCGGCGTGGTTTGGTTGGACAACACACGGCATGGTTTGGTTGGACAACACACGGCATGGTTTGGTTGGACAACGCCCGGCATGGTTTGGTTAAACAATGCACGGCGTGGTTTGGTTGGATAATGCGCGGCGTGGTTTGGTTGGACAATGCGAGCCATGGTTTGGTTGGACAACAAGCGGCGTGGTTTGGTTAAACAATGCACGGCATGGTTTGGTTGGACAACTCGCGGCGTGGTTTGGTTGGACAACACACGGCATGGTTTGGTTGGACAACGCGCGGCATGGTTTGGTTGGACAACGCCCGGCATGGTTTGGTTAAACAACGCACGGCGTGGTTTGGTTGGACAATGCGCGGCGTGGTTTGGTTGGACAATGCGATCCATGGTTTGGTTGGACAAAAAGCGGCGTGGTTTGGTTGGACAATGCATGGCATGGTTTAGTTGGGCAATGTGCGGCATGGTTTGGTTGGACAATGTGCAGTCTGGTTTGGTTGGAAAACACGCAGCGTGGTTTGGTTGGACAATAGGTAGTGTGGTTTCGTTGGACAATGCACGGCGTGGTTTGGTTGGACAACGTGTGGTTTAGTTGGACAACGTGCGGTCTGGTTTGGTTGGACAATGTGTGGTGTGGTTTGGTTGGACAATGCACGACATGGTTTAGTTGGACAATGCGCGGCGTGGTTTGGTTGGACAATTTGCGGCGTGGTTTGGTTAAACAATGCACGGCATGGTTTGGTTGGACAACACCCGGCATGGTTTGGTTGGACAACACCCGGCATGGTTTGGTTAAACAATGCACGGCATGGTTTGGTTGGACAACTTGCGGCGTGGTTTGGTTGGACAACTTGCGGCATGGTTTGGTTGGACAACACCCGGCATGGTTTGGTTGGACAACACCCGGCATGGTTTGGTTAAACAATGCACGGCATGGTTTGGTTGGACAACTTGCGGCGTGGTTTGGTTGGACAACTTGCGGCGTGGTTTGGTTGGACAACACACGGCGTGGTTTGGTTGGACAACACACGGCGTGGTTTGGTTGGACAACGCGCGGCATGGTCTGGTTAAACAACACACAGCATGGTTTGCTCGGACAACTCGCGGCGTGGTTTGGTTGGACAACTCGCAGCGTGGTTTGGTTGGACAACACACGGCATGGTTTGGTTGGACAACTCGCGTCGTGATTTCGTTGGACAACTCGCGGCGTGGTTTGGTTGGACAACACACGGCATGGTTTGGTTGGACAACTCGTGGCGTGGTTTGGTTGGACAACTCGCGGTGTGGTTTGTTTGGACAACACACGGCATGGTTTGGTTGGACAACTCGAGGCGTGATTTGCTTGGACAACACACGGCATGGTTTGGTTGGACAACGCGCGGCGTGGTTTGGTTAAACAACACACGGCATGGTTTGGTTGGACAATGCGAGCCATGGTTTGGTTGGACAACACGCGCGGCGTGGTTTGGTTGGACAACGCGCGGCATGGTTTGGTTGGACAACGCGCGGCGTGGTTTGGTTAAACAACACATGGCATGGTTTGGTTGGACAACGCGCGGCGTGGTTTTGTTAAACAACACACGGCATGGTTTGGTTGGACAACGCGCGGCATGGTTTGGTTAAACAACACACGGCATGGTTTGGTTAAACAACACACGGCATGGTTTGGTTGGACAACGCGCGGCGTGGTTTGATTTAACAACACACGGCATGGTTTGGTTAAACAACACGCATGGTGTGGTTGGACAACACGTGGCATGGTTTGGTTAAACAACACACGGCATGGTTTGGTTAAACAACACACGGCATGGTTTGGTTGGACAACGCGCGGCATGGTTTGGTTAAACAACACACGGCATGATTTGGTTGGACAACGCGCGGCGTGGTTTGGTTGGACAACACGCGGCGTTGTTTCGTTAAACAACGCATGGCATGGTTTGGTTGGACAATGCGAGCCATGGTTTGGTTGGACAACACTCAGCGTGGTTTGGTTGGACAACGCACGATGTGGTTTGGTTGGACAATACACGGTGTGGTTTAGTTGGACAACGCACGGCATGGTTTGGTTGGACAACATGCAGCAGGTTTGGTTGGACAACACACGGCATGGTTTGGTTGGACAATGCGCAGCGTGGTTTGGTTGGACAACACACGGCATGGTTTGGTTGGACAACGAGCGGCGTGGTTTGGTTAAACAACACACGGCATGGTTTGGTTGGACAACACGCGGCATGGTTTGGTTAAACAACACACGGCATGGTTTGGTTGGACAACGCGCGGCGTGGTTTGGTTGGACAACGCGCGGCGTGGTTTGGTTAAACAACGCACAGCATGGTTTGGTTGGACAATGCGAGCCATGGTTTGGTTGGACAACATGCAGCGTGGTTTGGTTGGACAACGCACGATATGGTTTGTTGGACAATACGCGGTGTGGTTTAGTTGGACAACGCACGCCATGGTTTGGTTGGACAACGCATGAAGTGGTTTGGTTGGACAACGTGTGGTTTGGTTGAACAATGCGTGGTTTGGTTGGACAATGTGTGGTGTAGTTTGGTTGGACAACGTGTGGTGTGGTTTGGTTGGACAACGTGTGGTGTGGTTTGGTTGGACAACGTGTGGTGTGGTTTGGTTGGACAACGTGTGGTGTGGTTTGGTTGGACAACGTGTGGTGTGGTTTGGTTGGACAACGCACGGCATGGTTTGGTTGGACAATGTGTGGTGTGATTTGGTTGGACAACGTGTGGTGTGGTTTGGTTAGACAACGTGTGGTGTGGTTTGGTTGGACAACGTTCATGAAATCACACTAGTGCTCCGGTTTTGTTTTCGTTGATCGCTAACAAATGCATCGTACGAGTTACAATTTATCTCATAATGATATCCTTCAAGTTGTAATGCTTCTCACAGTTATGCTTTGTTTATAAACCAGGAACAACGCTTTATCATCTTGTCTTTGTTGGTCAATGAAGGAAGCATAGCTCCACCTTTCTTGAAATTTACCTGTTTCATCAACATGCAATACAACGTTTGTATATTTCCTTATTCTGCAGCCTCCTCTTGGCTTAAGCAATGTTGCACTGCAGTGTATGTTCTACAGTAGTAGTTGTGATGACATCCAAGTGGATGTTGGAAAAAATCATGAAATGTTAGACTAGCACCGGGCTATACTTCAGGAGCTGAATTTAGCCCGCACGGCACCCCCATTCGACACTATTTGTATTCGAGAAGATTTACTTTGTCACAACTCGGATATTTACGGAACTGTCAGGTTGTGGCTAGCTGTGGAAACAATGTGCCATTTAAATAAGCGAAGAGAGGTTGCTGAGAGGATATGACAAAAGTGTGGGTTATTATAAGAGTTTGACAAAATACAGTTGGACCGCGACATTCCCGGTCCCAACATTCACAGGTTCCACATATTCGCGGTTGATAAATTGCAACCTGCTTCTACATTCATGGCCCTGTGTCCGGCCTATGCGCGGTTTTTCACAGGAACAAAAAACCCATCTCCCACCAGCCGCGCACATGACACTTCTAAAAGCATCTTCCACGTGCATGTATAAAGCCGCTGAACATGCACAACCACGCGATTCAACATTCTTTTCGCACGCGTATTTATGGTTTTTCGCGGGCGTATTCATGGTTTTTTGCGGGCGTATTTATGGTTTTTCGCGGGCATATTTATGGTTTTTCGCGGGCATATGTATGGTCTTTCACGGGCGTATGTATGGTTTTTCACGGGCGTATGTATGGTTTTTCACGGGCATATTCATGGTTTTTCGCAGGCGTATTTATGGTTTTTCGCGGGCGTATTTATGGTTTTTCGCCGGCGTATGTATGGTTTTTCGCGGGCGTATTCATGGTTTTTCGCAGGAGTATGTATGGTTTTTCACGGGCATATGCATGGGTTTTCACGGGCGTATTCATAGTTTTTCGCGGGCGTATTCATGGTTTTTCACGGGCGTATTTATGGTTTTTCGCAGGCGTATTGATGGTTTTTCGCAGGCGTATTTATGGTTTTTTGCGGGCGCATTTATGGTTTTTCGCAGGCGTATTTATGGTTTTTCGCGGGCGTATTTATGATTTTTCGCGGGCGTATGTATGGTTTTTCACGGGCGTATTTATGGTTCCTCGTGGGAGTATGTATGGTTTTTCACGGGCATATGTATGGTTTTTCATGGGCGTATTCATGGTTTTTCACGGGTGTATTTATGGTTTTCACGGGCGTATTTATCGTTTTTGGTGGGCGTGTTCATGGTTTTTCGCGGGCGTATTTATGGTTTTCCACGGGCGTATTTATGGTTTTTCTCGGGCGTATTCGTGGTTTTCCTTCATCATTTGCAGATTTTCCTCGACTTTCGCGAGATTTTCCGTGAACCAGGATCTGCCGGGAACCTATCCCCCCTTTTCCAATTGAACCAATGCCCCCACATTCACGGATTCGACATTCTCAGCATTTTCCAGGAACGTATCCCCCCAATGAATGCCGGGGTCCGACTGTATATCCAAGTATATTTTATTGTTGTTGTTTGAGCTGGCTGCAGCTTTAAGATAAAGAAAACAAAAAGTGCAATAACAAAGATGACACAGGTGTTTATTTAATACAGAGCATGGTTGGTTAATGAACACAGTTTACCAGGGAGAGTAGTGGGAGTAAATACAGGGTGTTTCAAAAAGAGTGATACAACTTTAAACGTATATTTACAAAGAAACAAAAACCTCAGGAATTGTAAAACAAACGTTTCTTGAAAGCTTATGACGTGTTATTTTCTATCACTGATTGCTATTGCAGTAAGTCACTGCTAGAGTTAGTGAGAGCCCAAGGTCTGAAATTGGCATTTCCACAAAATCCTTGTAATTGACGTTCTCGATGTGCCCTTCTGCGGTTCAGACAGGCAATGATCATGACTCCAAAGTTCTGTCCAACTTTCCTGTAGGTCTCATGTGGCACTGTCTGGAGGTACTCTGACACCTCCTGCTTCAGATCATCCAGTGTGGCAGGGAGGTTGATGTAGACAGAACCCTTAGCAGCCCCCCAGAACCAACAATCCAGAGGGTTCAAGTCTGGGCTATGGGGTGCCCAGTCATGAGAGGTACCCAGGGCAACGAGGCGGTTTCTGAAACGCTGCTGCAGGAAAGTGATGGTGTCACCAGCTGTATGCAGGGGTGCACCATCCTGCAGAAACCAGGTCATGCTGAGCTATTCTGGGGTGACATTTTGGGCTAGATCATTATGGAACTTCTGGAGCACGGCCCGGGAGCTCACCGTCGATCGTCACCATCCTGCTGTTGTCATTCTCAAACCAGTAGGGCCCTAGCATTCCCCATCTGACATTGAAGGTCCAGAAGCATGTGACTGGAGGCCCTTTCAGGTACCTCTCAATGATCTTCACAGGTGGTTGTGCCCCCCGGAAAATGTTGTGGTTGTGGATGGCACCGTTCAAGTGAAAAATGGGCTTCATCACTGAACCACATCAGGTTGATCTGAGCCAATTGCACATATCAAGTCTCCTCATGTCATCTTGACTCAGTTTATGCCTAATAGAGATGATGTTTCGGAAAAGCTTCAGTTCCTTAGTGAGGATATGCCAAACTGATGTTGGTGTGTTGTCCAGCTCCTGGGAGCGCCGGTGGTGTGGGACGTCTTTGGACTGTCCACTGCAGAATCCCGCACGACATCGATGTTGGCTTGGCTCTTGGTTACTGATGCTGGCCTGCCACTGTTGCCCTTGCTCTGGTTGTGCACTGCACCCTTGTGCTCAAAATGTTTCACAATACGTTGAATGGCACAATCCATGGGTCCATCACGTGTTCTGAGGTCGTATTCCCGGCAGAACTTCCGGCGGGTGTCTACATATAATTTAGTCTCATACCACAGAGCCACCACTTTTTTCTTCTGCTCCACTGTCAATGGCATAGTTGAGCTACGGAGCTAGAAATCACAGGGAACAAATACCACGATAACACCACCAAACCCTGAACAGGAAAATGGTGTAGGTCAAAAAAACAAAAGAAAAGTCAAAGTTGTATAAATCTTTTTGAAACACTCTGTATACTTATAATATGAGTTCCCTTAAAAGGAATTCAAGCGAAGGAGGCCATTCGGCCAATCAAGCCTGTGCAATGGCTGCCAACCTATGGGTATTTGTCTGTGATCTGTCCTTTTAAATTTTTGAGCATTAAGCAAGGAAGCAGCACGTACCATTTTTAAAGTCTTTGGTATGACTCCACCAGGGTTTGAACGACCGACCTCCCACACTCAGATCAGACACACTAACCATGACATCACCGAGTCTGGTTTAAAGGGGGGAACAGATAAGCACATCGGGCAATCGAAGGATATAGATCGATAGGATTAACAGAAAGATTTGTTTTGAGGGATTATGTGCACCTGGCTGCGTGTGCTTGGTACGTGTGTTCAGGTACGATTGCTCATTCCCATGTGTGTGGCCACCACATGATCTATGTTGTGACTCACTAAACTGCAAGGAAATGGAAACCAGTTCTCTATAAAACGTGCTAAACAGCAACACTTATTCCCAGCTTCTTGTGGGGTCAGCTGGGGAATGTTTTTTTGGCCCAAGTCTTTCACAAACCAACTGGCCAGGCCTGACGTTCAACTGAAGGTAATTTGAGCAAGAATTTTGAATTCGTTAAGGGTGCTGGCGATGACTCGCGTGCTCTGCAAAAAAATATATACTGTGGGATGCCTTACATACAAAAATGAATCACAGCACAAGGGGCACGCAGTTTTGCTAATTTTCACAATCAAGTGTGTAAACTCCATGACCAGAGCCCTGGATCACCGCCAAGTTGAGGGCTTCATACGGTAACATGAAGCCAACTTTGGAGATATTGACGACTCGGATAACTGGACAGAGGTGTCACTCTGAAGTTCTTATTTCTTCCGAGCGAAGAAATTGCTGAATTTGGCAAGATATACCTCAACTGAGCAATAATATGCACGTGCTTTGACCCAGCATTCTGAGTTGACTCACTGGGATATGAAACTGCAAGGCCTTGGAAAGTGTTGTATCCACTCTATTTGACAGGGTGAAGTTCTTCGAGAGAAAACTCAACGACCGCAGAGGCATCTGAAGGATGGCAAACGTAGCCCATCTCCTGGAGCATGCAATGCAATGTAGCCCAGCATGCAATTAAGATCTCCTGGAAGAGGAAACAACCTGCTGAGACCCCTGCGCTCAGAAAATACTTTCAGGTCATGCAACACCTGCAGGAAGTTATCTTTGGATTTCATTCCCATGATCAATTTCATTCCATTTTTTTTTTTCCAAGATCCATTTAGCCACAAATTGCTGCAACAGGAATTCAGTTAGAGCTCATTGACTTGGAGGACAGTGCAGAGGCAAAAGCAATTACATTGTGAGCTTAGCCCGGCACAGTTCGATAAAAAGCCTCTCGCCATCAAACTATACCAGGCAATTCAACGACGCCCCCATCATCTCTCTTTGGAAGCGCATTCACTTGCGAGAAAACCTTCTCTTCCATCGATGCCAATAAGTCGAAGTTGACATCAAAATGGATTAATAATTTCCCACCCTCGATCCCTCGAATTGCTGCATGAAAAATTTCGAACCCATGTTGTCACAAAGGGATCCTGCTGCTGTGGAATCATGATGGTACCATTGGAAAGCTAATATAATCGATTTACTTGGAACAAACATTGGTGTGCGTTTAATTCACTCGGGATGCTTGTTTTAAAAACCCAAATCTTTCGGGAATGGAAGAAGAAGAAGAACCTGGAGCTTTAATGTGGCGGCTCAAACGGTACGACAGCAGGAACAGGTGAGAATAAAGTGTGATGGACATGGAAGAAACAAAATTATTACCCTCGCCAGAGGAGAGGGTATTGCATTTGAGTCCGTTTGTTACTTGGCAAAAAAAAAAAAGATTTGCAAGTATGTTGATCACTCCGGTGTGTGTGTTTGTGTGTGTGTGTGTGTGTGTGTGTGTGTGTGTGTGTGTGTGTGTGTGTGTGTGTGTGTGTGTGTGTGTGTGTGTGTGTGTGTGTGTGTGTGTGTGTGTGTGTGTGTGTGTGTGTGTGTGTGTGTGTGTTTGTCTGTCCGCTCACTTATACTTGCCTACAGGTCACAATTTTAAACCGATCTTCACAGAACTTTACCAAACGGTAGAGTTCGTGGTTCGACAAAATCCTTTAAATTTTGGGGTCAAAAGGTCAACATAGGCCAAAGGTCAACCACTTTTTTCAAATTTCTAAAATCCTCAATTTTCATCCAATTGATTTGAAATTTGAATAGGATATACATATCGGCGAACTCAATTCAACCACCAACTATTTTTCAGATCAACTTCGGCCAAAAGGTCAACATAGGCCAAACGTCAACAACCATTTCAAATTTCTAAAATCCTCAATTTTCATCCGATTGACTTGAAATTTAAATAGGATTTACATATCGGCGAACTCAATTCAACCACCAACTATTTTTGAGATCAACTTAGGCCAAAAGGTCAACATAGGCCAAAGGTCAACCACTTTTTTTCAAATTTTTAAATCCTCAATTTTCATCTGATTGACTTGAAATTTGAATAGGATTTACATATCGGCGAATTGAATTCAACCACCAACTATTTCTTGAGATCAACATAGGCCAAGGGTCAACAACCATTTCAAATTTCTAAAATCCTCAATTTTCATCCGATTGACTTGAAATCTGAATAGAATTTACATATCGGCTTTCTGAATTCAACCACCAACTATTTCTGAGATCAGCGTTTGCCAAAAGGTAAACGTAGGCCAAAGGTCAACCACTTTTTTCAAATTTCTAAAATCCTCAATTTTCATCCAATTTACTTGAAATTTGAATAGGATTTACATATCGGCTTACTGAATTCAACCACCAACTATTTTTGAGATCAGTGTAGGCCAAAAGGTCAACGTAGGCGAAAGTTCAACCACTATTTTTGAAATTTCTAAAATCCTCAATTTTCATCCGATTCACTTGAAATTTGAATGGGATTTATATATCAGCAAACTGAATTCAACCACCAATTATTTTTGAGATCACCATAGGCCAAAAGAGCAACATCGGCCAAAAGTCAACAACAATTTCAAATTTCTAAAATCCTCAATTTTCATACGATTCACTTGAAATTTGAATTGGATTTTCATGTCAGCTAACTGAATTCAACCACCAATTATTTAAGAGGTCAAAAGGATGCTCTATTGACTGCCATTCTGCTTTGTTCTCTTTTGCCAAGTGTCGCTCTATGAGTGATTTTTCATCTGTCTGTCTGTCTGTCTGTTTGTCCGCACAGATTAAATATGATTTTCTCTGCAACCGTTGGTCCAATCGACAGGAAATTTTCACCATAGGTGCAACTCCACCTGTATAATTTTTTAATGATAATTATGACGTCATAGGTCACGTGCTTCGGCCGCCATCTTGGAAAAACCGAAAAACTTTGCACCTCTATATCTCCGAAAGCGCTGAATAGAAAAACTTGAGAAATGGCTCATTGTAAAAAACTCTCCATGGGGAATAAAATACGTTAATGATGATGTCATAGGTGCCTCCATTATGACGTCATAATTCGACAAGTACAAAACTTCATCCGATCAAGATGAAATTTCTTGAGCATCATGTAGACATAAATTGGTGGAGAAAAAAAAATGATGACGTCATAGGTCACGTGGTTCGGCGATTGCTCTTTCTTGTTATATACTGCACTGTACTTCTTAGAGCAATAGGAAAATGTACAAAAGTACACAGAATGAGCACACAAACAACAACAACAACAACAACAACAACAACAACAACAACAAGTATGGTGTTATAAAAGATCAATTTTTCATATTTCACTGAATTTTACATCCTCATTGACACTTCCAGATAGACATGCAATATGGTTGTGAAGTGCAACATGTCTATTGAGTAAAGCTGTCAGAGAAGTGACAGGTAGACCCAACTACTTCTACTTCTAGTAACTCTTGTTCTTGTTTAAGTGGAAATTAGGTGAGTTCTTTGGAATCTTTTAATCAGGACTATAAGAAAGGTAAGTTATATTTATCCCTTGCTAGGAGGTAAATGGTGGAAAAAAGTTTTTAAATCCCTGGCCAAGAGTGACACGCACTCACCTCTAAGCTGTCTAGCCCAGGTTTGAATCAGGAAGTTATAAAATGAATCGGGAAGTAAATATATAAAAATCAGGAAACAGGAAGTTATAAAATGGAATCAGTCAGTGTGTTCCTTTACCAATCAGCTTGTGGAGCACTCGCCAAGTGACTTAAGCAATCAAGCAAGCATTCCAATGAAACGGTTAAAAAGGATCGGCTGGCCAGGCCTTGCCTTTCATTTTCAGGCATTGTCTGATGATGGAGCCATTGTGTGATTTCTGTGGCTTTGCCATTACTTCGGATCTTTGCCACATCCGGCAGAAGGGTCTGGCGAGCATCTTGAGTATCAGTGCTGAGCAGAGTAACTGTCTGCATGCAAAATTGGAGAAAAGACCCTGCCAATCCCCATTCATGCCAAATGCCGGCAAGACTACATGCGGCTGTCAAATATTGCCTGCTGTAAGAGACAGGGGGAAGAAGAGTCTACTGATAGAGAAAATACATCACAAGCAAGTGGAAAGTCACAAGCATGAACCTTTCAAGCGATTGTGTGACTATCTGGAGAAAAATGAGGATTGGCAGCACTCCCACCCAGAATTGGTTGCGTTAATGGTTGATTTTTCTCCCAGTATCCTAAAAATGTGTCAATTAGGTGATCGTGACTTAGTCCCATTAACCCTTAAGAGCCTCCTGAATGGGATAATCAAGACAAACGCGGAGTTTGGGTCTTGTGGAGTACCTTGACGTTTACAGATGACTACAGGGAGATCCAGCGTTTGTATGACGCACTCATGCCGAGGGAGGGGCAGTTATATGATCTGTCAGGTGATGCAGTGAACTTCATATTTGACAATGCTGATATCTTGTCCGTACACTTACAGATCTAGGTACATGGCATGCTATGGGTGGTACATGCATGAACCCTGCAGGGACAGACAAAGTTCAGCCTGTCCTCCCTCGTTCCACCCGTCACATCCGCAGTTCAGACAGGCCAGTTTGGTCAAGTTCTGATCAAAGTCTACAAAAGAATCTACTGTCGTCTGTCTTAAATGATTCATAATTGGCCCACCCCTAGCCTCCATAACCAAACCCACCACTTCTCCAACTGGCTAAATCAATGGATAATGTTTGGTTGGCAAGCTTTTCCCTGGGTATCTCTGTGGCACAATGTCCCTCATGGAGATTTTGCCCTTCATAAATCAGGATCTCTCCCAACCAGTAACGATTTTCTCTGCACTCACTTTTGTGCAGAAATTGTTTGAGTAGCAGGGGTTGGTAAAGTGGCTGGTCACCTTCGATCAGCCTTTGTACATTGACAAAGCAGCTAAAATTGTCCAATCCTCTCCAGATCTCAACAACATCATTGTCGGGCTTTGAGGGTTTTATTTGCTCATGACATATATGGGGTTTATTGGTTACATAATGGGTGGTAATGGTTTGGAGTCCCACTGGGAGACAGTCTATGCACCCAATAAGGTTGTCCGTCCATATTATGGCAGGACATGCATATGTGTGTGTGCTGTACGTGCATTTGGCAAACCTGCACCAGTGCCTGTCCCATTAATGATTCTGAAAACGATTCTGCATGATCTATTGGTATGAGTATGTTACACATTCCAGTGGTGCTACTATGTTACACATTCCAGTGGTGCTACTATGTTACACCTTCCAGTGGTGCTACTATGTTAAGCCTTTCAGTGGTGCTACTATGTTAAGCCTTTCAGTGGTGCTACTATGTTACACATTCCAGTGGTGCTACTATGTTACACCTTCCAGTGGTGCTACTATGTTACACCTTCCAGTGGTGCTACTATGTTAAGCCTTTCAGTGGTGCTACTATGTTAAGCCTTTCAGTGGTGCTACTATGTTACACATTCCAGTGGTGCTACTATGTTACACCTTCCAGTGGTGCTACTATGTTACACATTCCAGTGGTGCTACTATGTTACACCTTCCAGTGGTGCTACTATGTTACACATTCCAGTGGTGCTACTATGTTACACATTCCAGTGGTGCTACTATGTTACACCTTCCAGTGGTGCTACTATGTTACACATTCCAGTGGTGCTACTATGTTACACCTTCCAGTGGTGCTACTATGTTACACATTCCAGTGGTGCTACTATGTTACACATTCCAGTGGTGCTACTATGTTACACATTCCAGTGGTGCTACTATGTTACACCTTCCAGTGGTGCTACTATGTTACACCTTCCAGTGGTGCTACTATGTTACACATTCCAGTGGTGCTACTATGTTACACCTTCCAGTGGTGCTACTATGTTACACATTCCAGTGGTGCTACTATGTTACACCTTCCAGTGGTGCTACTATGTTACACATTCCAGTGGTGCTACTATGTTACACATTCCAGTGGTGCTACTATGTTACACCTTCCCGTGGTGCTACTATGTTACACATTCCAGTGGTGCTACTATGTTACACATTCCAGTGGTGCTACTATGTTACACCTTCCAGTGGTGCTACTATGTTAAGCCTTTCAGTGGTGCTACTATGTTAAGCCTTTCAGTGGTGCTACTATGTTACACATTCCAGTGGTGCTACTATGTTACACATTCCAGTGGTGCTACTATGTTACACCTTCCAGTGGTGCTACTATGTTAAGCCTTTCAGTGGTGCTACTATGTTAAGCCTTTCAGTGGTGCTACTATGTTACACATTCCAGTGGTGCTACTATGTTACACATTCCAGTGGTGCTACTATGTTACACCTTCCAGTGGTGCTACTATGTTAAGCCTTTCAGTGGTGCTACTATGTTACACCTTCCAGTGGTGCTACTATGTTAAGCCTTTCAGTGGTGCTACTATGTTACACATTCCAGTGGTGCTACTATGTTACACCTTCCAGTGGTGCTACTATGTTACACCTTCCAGTGGTGCTCCTATGTTACACATTCCAGTGGTGCTCCTATGTTACACATTCCAGTGGTGTGTGTTACACTTTCCAGTGGTGTTAGTATGTTGCACCTTGCAGTGGTGTGTGTTACACTTTCCAGTGGTGTTAGTATGTTGCACCTTCCAGTGGTGCTACTATGTTACACCTTCCAGTGGTGCTACTATGTTAAGCCTTTCAGTGGTGCTACTATGTTAAGCCTTTCAGTGGTGCTACTATGTTACACATTCCAGTGGTGCTACTATGTTACACATTCCAGTGGTGCTCCTATGTTACACATTCCAGTGGTGTGTGTTACACTTTCCAGTGGTGTTAGTATGTTGCACCTTGCAGTGGTGTGTGTTACACTTTCCAGTGGTGTTAGTATGTTGCACCTTCCAGTGGTGCTACTATGTTGCACCTTATGTTAGTATGTTACACCTTCCATTTTCTGAGTCTGGCTTCATTGAAGATATCTTTTAGTGTTTTCCTAATATTCTCAAATTGCGAAGGTTGCCATCTTGGATTTATGTTGATAAGATGACCTCGATGTGAAATTCTGAGGGTTCCTTTGTATTCCTCATTCCATAAAAACTGGGTCTAGACCCCAAAATAATCTTCCTACGACAAATAGTAACAATGATATGTCTCTTTTAGTGTTTTCCTAATATTCGCAAAATGCGTCTGCCACCATCTTGGATTATGAGTTTTACTCCAGTGGGATTTTTGGGGACTTTACTAAATGGTGTTAGATGGACATAAAAGCAACTTTCCTGAAAAAAAAAAATCAGCTTTCAACTTTTTTTTCTAGGTTTAAGCTAATGCTCCTGTACTATTGTGTTTTCACCCCTGTCTGTTTGTCTGTCTGTCTGTGAACAGGATATCTCAAAAAGTTGTGGACTTGTGCTCAGACTAAAATTGGTGGACAGATTTAATGTGTCACAAGGACGACTTGATTAAATTTTGGCGAAGATCTGAACTCGGATCCAGATACGAGAATTTTCTAATTTTTACAAGTGATTGTTCACCATTGAGAAATGGGGCCAAAAATGATATACAAGTATAACATGGTATTTTAAAAGGTTGCGGACGAGTCATGACTAAACTTGGTGGACGAGTTGGATATGTGACAAGAACAAGCCGATTCCATTTTGGTTCAGGTCCGAATCCAGATCCGACCTATTAGTGGGACACAAAACGCAAAGTGTTCAGCCTGGCGGAGGTATGTGCTCTCTACCGAGTGCCGTTCAAGTTGGTAATGGAACACACCCCTGGTAACACACTTCTTGTACACCAATGTTTGTCCATGAGATCACTGATCGATTCTCATGCCTGTAAACATGTTCCTCAGTAAATACCGCATTGCCCATTTCATATCGCGGTAGCCCAGGTCAGAAATGATTAAAATGAGTTTGAGATCAATAGATTATTTCCCGAGCTGATCCCATTTGTCATCCGGCATAATGAACACCTGTTGACGCGTCTGTTCACAAGAGAGATGCCGGTGAGATTTCGAAACGCTCGTGATCCTTACATTTGTTTGGTTCCTTTGTGTTTTTGTCTGACAAGTTCGGTTCAAACGTATTGCACGTTTGTCCTCTTTTGTGCCTGGTCGTTCAATTGTTTGTTCTTAGAGTGTGTGTATGATGACGTCACAGAGCAACTGCTCTTGAGCGATACAACATAGATTCCCCATAAAAAGATGAGTTGTAATGGCTTCTCTTTTCTTTTTTTCTTTTTTTGCATACAAGATCGAGGCTCTTGTAAGAGCTAAAACTAATAGTCAGAGTTTGTTGTGTTTTACTTAACAGTATTTACCTTGGTGAAATCCTCATTAATTGTAAGCATTTCTTTACGAGGTGATCTGCTTAAAAAACTAGAACGGCACTCAGTGGAGCACATACCTTTGCCAGGCTGAACAGTTTGTGTTTTGTAGCCCACTGATAGGCCGGATCTGCATGCCGACCATTCATCCATATCATACACCAAAATCTAATTGGCTTGTTTTATATTGTCACCTCCCCAACTTATACACCATGTTTTGTCATAACCCGTTCCTAACTTTTTGAAATATAATATACACACACATATACACACATATATGGGTCAGAATTTTGAACGAGGTACATTTGGGCCTCCCAGGGGTCAATTTTTTTTTTTTGGAATAGCTAAAAATCACCTTGATATCCTTAAAGCCCTAAGCCTGGGCTATCAAACGCAGCCAAACTGACACCGATCGGCCCAGAGGTTCCGTTTTTATTCATGGTCAAAGTTTCCCTTCCTTGTTAGCATAACGTAAGAGACCAAAATAAGATATATGAATTCCTTCCTCTTCTTCCCGAAGATGCTGTTTCGGCTAGTTTTGCGTACTTAACGCACCAGGAGCGTCCCGATCTTTTGAAATGGCATAGAATTCAAGCTAATGTGATGGTCTGATGGTATATTTCACTTAGATATGCACTTACCTGGCTTACAGGGAGCATGACGTGCGTAACGTAAGAGACCGTTATGGTTTCTAAATTCACACTCAAGCTTGTTGTGTCTCAGAGAAACAAAGGAGGTCAATGATTTTTACAGAGTTAATACATACGTATAAGTGCTGTTTGTTGCGCCCTAAAGAAGAACTATGGAACACCCTGATATGTGTAAAACAGGGCTTATATAAATATCTCTTACGTTACGGTTCATCTGCTTTATCCTATATGAGGAGGAGCTGTGACTCAGGAACTGACATGAGTAACACAAAAACACATTCAGTAGAGTAGTTATATAGATCTACTTTTATTCCAGCTGTGAAAAGTATCTGAAAAAGGCTTTTATAATAAATGCATGGCTTTGAAGGGTAACGAAATACTTTTTAAAATGCCCTTTTTCACCATTTTTTGAGGTTCAGAGGCTTATAACATGTAGATAATTGATAAAAAAAAGTATATAAAACTATACATTTTCTGAAAGCCGTGATTGTGTTCTACAAGTTGACACCTAAATGTACTAATTCAGAACATTTGGGACAAAGTTATATAGGTTTAAAGCAATCAATGTGTGTTTTTTGGGATTTGTACCTCGTTCAAAATTCTGACACATATATATATATATATCTTATCTTACTATAATTCACCAAATGTCTGTCCGTCTGTTCGAAGGTACCGCAAAAACGGCTCAACCGATCGAAACGATATTTTGGGTGGGTCATCCTGGGATCTCCGGGAGTAAAATCGGCTATTTAGTTTTCCCAATTTCAGCTTTGGTCTCCAGTATTCTCAGGTTTGGACTCCCGCATAACATTTACGTTCGCGTAACGTTCATTGTGACGATGTTCTCATTGTGACAATGTATGTGTTCACGGTAGTGTTTGACGTGACGGTGTGGACATAATTTCGTAATGTTTTTCGTTTCGTAATCCTTTAATGAACGTTTAATGTTTAATGAACGTTTAATGTTTAATGAACGTTTAATGTTTAATAAACGTTTAATGCCCTTCGATGTCCGGGGCCGCACACGCGCTACACTGGACGGGCCAGCGTGTGCCTTGCCCTTCACCGTCAGGCTCGGGTAAACCGCTGAGCCCCGTCCGTGATGGGGACTGGGGCTTGAGACAGTGTCCTTCATTAAAAGTATAATAAACGCTGTCTCCATCGATTTTGCCAAGGCCGTAACAGCCGTAACGTTTAATCTCTACATGAGAGAATTCCACATAGCTATTTGGGCTGTGAATACGCTAACAGATCGCTGTCTCCATTGATCTTGCCAAGGCCGTAACACCTATCGGCTCAAAATCCTTTTAACTGTTGATTTGGTACAGTTACACCTATCGGGAATTTTGTACACGTATCGCAAGTACATACGACATGGCGGTTGTGAACACGATTATCGATCACGATTCACGATCACGATTCACGATCACGATCATCACGATCATAGTGTATCGATCACGATTTGAAACACGATGGAATAATATTTACCGATATGAACAGTGATGTGGATTTTATTGAAATTCTAAAGATACTGTTTAGATTTTAATGATTTGCGTGTGATATGATTCAATGGATGTTTATATGAATCGTTTAAAATTTTTTAAAAACCTTCAATTTCTGATATTTTGCCTTTTCATTTGGGCTTCCCAATTGGAGCCCCGCCCGTAGGGCGGGTACCGTTGCTAGTATATCTAAATATATGAATATATACATATATATGTGTATATATATATATATATATATATATATATATATATATATATATATTAGCCGAAAGCACCCGGCGTTGCCCGGGTTCTTTTTTAACGAATTTACTAGTATCTGCCGTAAAGTCTGGACACTCTGCCATAAAGCCCAGATCGGTGGAGTGTTGGAGTGATGGTTGTCCTTCTGGAAGTTTCTCCCATCTCCACACAGGACTTCTGGAGCTCAGACAGAGTGACCATCGGGTTTTTGGTCACCTCTCTTACCAAGGCCCTCCTCCCACGATTGCTCAGTTTGGCAGGGTGGCCAGCTCTAGGAAGAGTCCTGGTTGTTCCAAACTTCTTCCATTTAAGAATTATGGAGGCCACTGTGCTCTTGGGAACCTTCAATGCAGCAGAAATTTTTTTGTAGGCTTCCCCAGATCTGTGCCTCAACACAATCCTGTCTCTGAGCTCTGCAGGCAGTTCCTTCGACCTCATCGTTTGGTTTTTGCTCTGATATGCATTGTCAGCTGTGAGACCTTATGTAAACAGGCGTGTGCCTTTCCAAATCATGTCCAATCAATTGAATTTACCACAGGTGGACTCCAATCAAGGTGTAGAAACATCTCAAAGATGATCAACAGAAATGGGAGGCACCTGAGCTAAATTTCAAGTGTCATAGCAAAGGGTCTGAATAGTTATGTCAATGTGATATTTCAGTGTTTTATTTTTGTTAAATTTGCAAAACTTTCTAAAATCCTGGTGTCTCTTTGTCATTATGGGGTATTGAGTGTGGATTGATGAGGGAAAAAATGAATTTAAACGATTTCAGAATAAGGCTGCAACATAACAAAATGTGAAAAAAGTGAAGGGGTCTGAATACTTTCTGAATGCACTGTGCATACATACATATACATACATACATATATACATATCGACATATATACATAATATACATATATAACATATATAGTTTTTGGTTCTATCTCTCAATGATGAAGAATCATTTGAAGAATTTTTTTTAATCATCTTGTCATTTGGATCTACACCAAATTCTAATCAATTTGAGCTTGTTACACACCCAGCCTGTCCACCAAATTTCGGTCAAATCCATGCATAACGTTTTGTGATATCCTGCTCACAAACAGACAAACAAACAGGAAGCGGTCATGCAGAGCACGATACTTGAAAAATCCACCCCCCCCCCCCACCCCCCAAAAAGGTTGCCATTGATCCAGCAAATTGTCCATTTCACCAAGATTAAAATTACCGATCTTGATCAAAGCTCGGGGACAAATCGGATGAAAAGTGACTATTTTTCAAATGGAAATTGATGATTTTAGATGTTTGACTGAGAGTTGACCTTTAACCTTTTGACCTCAAAAATAGTTGGTTTCCCAATTCAGTGAGGCACAATGCAAATGCTGTTCAATTGTCAACTCAATCAGATGAAAATTGCTGATTTTTCAGATGAAAATTTATGATTTTGTAAGTTTGACCTTGAGTTGACCTTTGAAATTTTGACCTCAAAAATAGTTTGTTTCCCTATTTATTGACAAAATGTGCTAATGTTCAATTTTCAAGTCAATCAGATGAAAATTGACGTTTTTTTCAGATAAAAACTGATGATTTTTGGAAGTTTAACCTCGAGATGACCTTTCAACTTTTGACCTCAAAAATAGTTGGTTCCCAATTTAGTGACTCAATATACAAGTGCTGTTCAATTTTCAAGTCAATCGGACAAAAAATGGCAATTTTAGTAATTTGACTTCCAGATGACCTTTGACCTCAAAATCAATAGCCTTCTCAATTGTGACGACCTCCACAACTTGGTGAAGTTTCATAATGATTCGTTTAGAATTGTGACCTGTAGGCGAGGTGACAAACAAACAGACAAACAAACAAGAGATATGTCGTATATTGCACGATACTTGCAAAATCCCTGAAATAAGTTGTTGGCCAGTGATGACCTAAAAAATACTTGGTGGTTGAATTCAGTGTCCTGGTATGCAAATCCTCTAAAAAAATTCAAGTCAATTAGATACAAATTGAGGATTTTAGAAATTTGGCCGATGTTGACGTTTTGGCCTACAGTCACGTGAAAAAGTAAGTACACCCCATGTAAAGTTTTGACTTTTTCAACATATTTCAACATACAGCTATTTGATCTTCATTACAACAATATTGATAGATAAAGGTGATATAATATAACAAATATCATGAAACATTTACATTTTGTAGTCCATTGTATAATTTAAATAAACATAAATGCAAATTTCGCATGTGGAAAAAGTAAGTACACCCTTGGCTCTAATAGGTGGTATTGCCCCCTTTGGCAGAAACAACTTCAAGTAGGCGTTTCTTATAACTGTCTACCAGTCTCTGACATCGACTGGGAGAAATTTTTGCCCACTCCTCCATGCAGAATTCTTTCAGCTTTGCGATGTATGAGGGGTTTCTTGCATGCACAGCTCGTTTCAAATCCCCGCGCAACATCTCGATGGGATTTAGATCCGGGCTTTGACTTAGCCATTCCAGAACCCTCCATTTCTTTCTTTTCAGCCATTCCTTGGTGGATTTACTGGTATGTTTAGGGTCATTGTCATGTTGCAAGGTCCACTCCACTTTGCAAGGTCCACTTTCGGTTGAGCTTCAACTTTCCGACAGATGGCCTCACATTATCCTCAAGTACCCTCTGGTACAATGAATAATTAATAGTGGATTATAGGATGGTGAGCTGCCCAGGCCCTGATGCAGCAAAGCTGCCCCAAACCATAATATTTCCACCACCTTGCTTTACAGTTGGTATCAGGTTCTTGTGGTCAAATGCTGTCTTTAGTTTTCGCCAAACATGTCTTCTGGTACTGTGGCCAAATAGCTCTACCTTTGACTCATCTGTCCAGAGCACATTGTTCCAGAAGTGCTGGTCTTTTAGGTGTTCATTGGCTAACTTTAGTCTTGCCCTGATGTTCTTTCTGGACAGCAAAGGTTTCCTCCTGGCACACCTCCCATGTAGATCAAATTTGTGCAGCCTCTTTCTAATGGTAGACTCGTGCACTTTGACATTAACAGTGGCAAGAGCTACCTGTAGGTCCCGTGATCACATGCTGGGGTTCTTAGAGACTTCTTTCAGCATCTTGCGGTCTGCTCTCAGGCTGAACTTGCTGGGGCGGAATGGCCTGAACAAGTTGGCAGTTGTTTGGAATCTTCTCCACTTGTAGATGAGCTTCCGGACAGTCGAATGATTGATTTCAAATTGTTTGGAGATCTTTTTAAATCCCTTCACAGACTCATAGGCATCTATAACCTTCTTTCTGAAGGTCTCAGAGAGCTCTTTTGATCTGGGCATGGTGACATCACACACTTCAACAACAAAGAGTAAACCAAACTAAATGTCTGAGGTTTAAAGAAGACAGGTTCCTCCAAGATCCTCTCTAACGATGTTCTAATCATTTGCACCTGAGCTGGTGCACCTGATTCTAATTTTACGTATTTGAAGTAGTGATAAATGTAGGGGTGTACTTACTTTTTCCACATGCGAAATTTGCATTTATGTTTATTTAAATTATACAATGGACTACAAAATGTAAATGTTTCATGATATTTGTTATATTATTTCACCTTTATCTGTCAATATTGTTGAAATGAAGATCAAATAGCTGTATGTTGAAATATGTTGAAAAAGTCAAAACTTTACGTGGGGTGTACTTACTTTTTCACGTGACTGTACGTTGAACTGAAAAATACGTGGTGGGTGATTTTAATAACTAGATATGCAAATCCTCTTCAAATTTCAAAAGTTAATCGGATGAAAATTGAGTATTTTAGAAATTTGACCTATGTTGACCTTTTGGCCTATGTTGACCTCGAAAATACTTGGTGGTTGAATTTATTGACCAGATATGCAAAGCCTCTTCAAATTTCAAAAGTTAATCTGATGAAAATTGAGGATTTTTGAAACTTGGCCTATGTTGACCTTTTGGGCTATGTTGACCTCAAAAATAGTTGGTAGTTGAATTCAGTGATCACATATGATAACCCTCTTCAAATTTGAAGTCAATCAGATGAAAATTGAGGATTTTAGAAACTTGACAAAGTTGGTGACCTTTGCCCTATGTTGACCGATTGACCTGTACCCCCAAAAACAATAGGCATCTTGCTTCAGACCTAATCTAGCATTTGGTGAAGTTTCGTGAAGATTCGTTGAAAATTGTGACCTGTAGGCGACTGACATACAGACAGAAGACAGACAGACAGAATAACGCACAAGACCAACCAATATTCTTGCAAAATCTTCGATTTTGAGGAATGGGAAGGAAATCTTAGATTTTGCAAGTAACAAACAGAGTGAAAACTTTACCACCGTCCACCTTCAGTGGCGGAGGTAGAAACAGGGATGAAAACTTTAACGCCGTCCACCTTCAGTGGTGGAAGTAAAAATGTATTCTCCTGAATCAGCATAAACTTCCAGAAGCTTACCCTTATTTATTTTTAACCCTATTATTTATCATGAAATGTGATGAGAATCTCAGCAGATATTATATTTCTTTTTGCAAGGATGGAATATCACCTTATACAGTTAAATATAATTGTGGGCGTACGCTGTCCAACTCTTATCCAAAGTGTTGCATAAACAAGTATTTTGCATCGCATGGGGACGAAGATGACCGGTGTATCCAACATGTCAAGTACAATATGTTATGTGTCATGTACCATATGCCTTTGTCCGTAGCTCAATGGAGTCCTGCTCTCTGCTATTATCCCATTATCAGTTTTACTCCAGCATCTCATGTGTCTCTCCTGGATTATGTGGAACCTAAAGCTCTCAAAACTATTGGAATCTCTTGTGATGAAGCCGAAGCACAAGGTCTGTCGCTCTCGCATCGCAGGCAGACATGTCATCTCCGTTTTTTACCACCTCTTCTCCGATATTGCTCCCTCTACCCTCTCAGGCCTGCAACCCACCCCAGAAACTCCAGGATTCATGTTTTCTTCCAGTAACCCTCATATGGCTAAACTTCCAAAATCCAGGCGGACTCCTTTATTCCTCGCTTCTCCCGTCTAAGAAACCACCTTCCAGAGGCTGTTCTGTCCCACTCTTCCCTCCAGGGCTTCAAGCAAGCAGTGTTCCGCCATCTCTTTTCATCCCCAATTCTGAGCCATCATCTTTATTACCCTCATTAACCTTTCCTATCTCCACCATATTACTTGCTCGTTTCAGTTTCTTCCCATTCCTCTTTTCTTGTTCATTGATTCCCTTGATGTTTGTCCCATTGTCAGTTTTACCTTGTTCTTCCATAAACGTCACTCCTGTAATTTTTTGCCCATTCCTTTTGGGAAAATTAATTTTCCTTTTGGGATAAAAAAAATACTTTTGTGATAAAAAAATTAATTATTTTATTTTTTGGGAAAATTGCACAATTCTGTTTCACCGCCACATGCTCTGCCTTTGGCCAAGACGGTAATATTTGGCCAAGAGGGTAATCCCATTCCTCTTTTCTTGTTCTTTCATTCCCTTGATGTTTGTCCCATTGTCAGTTTTACCTTGTTCTTCCATAAACGTCACTCCTGTAATTTTTTGCCCATTCCTTTTGGGAAAATTAATTTTCCTTTTGGGATAAAAAAAATACTTTTGTGATAAAAAAATTAATTATTTTATTTTTTGGGAAAATTGCACAATTCTGTTTCACCGCCACATGCTCTGCCTTTGGCCAAGACGGTAATATTTGGCCAAGAGGGTAATCCCATTCCTCTTTTCTTGTTCATTGATTCCCTTGATGTTTGTCCCATTGTCAGTTTTTCCTTGTTCTTCCATAAACTTCACTGCTGTAATTTTTTGCCCATTCCTTTTGGGAAAATTAATTTTCCTTTTGAGATAAAAAAAATACTTTTGCGATAAAAAATAAATTATTTTATTTTTTGGGAAAATTGCACATTTCTGTTTCACCGCCACATGCTGTGCCTTTGGCCAAGAGGGTAAACGCCCTGAACACCATTGGCCAATGATTAAAGGTATCGGGGGTTGACCGCGCAGCTGCGTGGGGGTGTTCAGGAGGTGGAGAGAGAGGTTCCAGTAAAGTGTGATGATGTATGCAAGACGCATAGTATGTATATAATAAATGTTGTACACAGCCCCAAGAGAATGTTATAGACAACATATTATATCAGTCTCTATCCTCCTTAAATCAATAATAGTCATGTTCAGACAAGCTCAGGCCAAGTGGCTTTTTTGACTGGTGTATTATCATCAGGCTCTTGGCTTTTTGTTTTACTGAGTTACATTTGATGTCATCGACAATAAGATGTACATATATGATTAATCTCCGTATTTGTCTAACACCTCAAAACTGTCGACACCAATGAGTTTTCGTTTGTTGAACAGATGATGGAAAACTGTCTCGTGTCCAATATATGAAAAGACATGACCTCTTTATCAGAAGAGGTTGATCTAATTATCTTAAAGCCATGTTCCAAGAATATTGAGGCAATGCTGCGGCTCTCGTAGACAATCTGTGATGTATGCAACCGGAGTCAGGCCTCGCAAAGTAAACGTGCTTACATGAAAGGCCTCTCCTGTCTCGTGGTTTTAAAGCTTGCCCTGTGACATGACCCGACGTGCCTGCACAAAGCGGCGCAGTTAGACACAGGACATTTCTAGCACCGCACCCTGCCTCGACTTTCCATCAAAACATGCTGAGAGTACAGCTCGACAAAGAAGAAGAAGAGGAGGAAGAGGAAGAAGAAGGTTACTGCAGAGGCGAAACTACAGAACATAATCTTTCAAACACTTATTTTTTATAGACCTTTTGAGGAATATTGCAGATTACGAGGACGTAGCTTTGTTCATCTGTAGATGCTGACTTCACAAATTAAAAAAGATTGACATAATTTCTGGAATCAAGGTATATGTAGATCAAGGACACTCTCGGGTTGTCCAAGTGCATATCATGACAGAACATGTCATGTGCATTCTGGTACATCAGGCTCAAAGAGGGTTATAAGAGAATTAGGTCCTATTAAATTACATCTCAGCAACACAAATGTCCTCAAGTCAAGGCCAAAAAAGAAAAGGTCGAAGTTGCTCCTCACATCGAAAGACAAGTGGAGTTGAACTCTGTTGAGATTGCAAAGATTTGCTCCATGTTAATAATATTTGAAAATTTCAAAAATGCAACGCCTCGTGCATTGACCACGAAATATGTCATTGTTCAACCAAAATGGAGATAGGAGCATTACATGGGGCACAGGAGTGTTAGCCATAGGGGGAAGCACTGGTTCAGAAAGGGGGCACAACATTAGCCTTAAAGGAGGGGATTGCATTCGTATTTTTTTATTTTACATATTATGTATACACACACGCACACACACACACACACACACACACACACACACACACACACAAACACAACGGGGGTGGATACTTTGAGACCTGGCAGGTCTCCGATCCATCTCCTGAAACCCACCCACGTGTGGCGATAACAGCAAGCGACATACACACCTGTACGTGCGCACACTCATATTACCGATAAAGCTCATTCTAACCACTGACTGACTCACTGACGGACATTAATGTTCAGTAAATTCCGGGTGATGTAGAAAGCTGAAATTTCCTGCGCTGACGGACATCGAAGACAATACACCGGGAAAAAAATCATAGCACCATGGAAAAGTGTCCGTAAATGAAAATTTTAGTAAAAAAAAAACTGGAAAATAAAAATTTTAAACCTCAATAGATATGTAGCATTTCAAAATTCTAAATTCTATAACTGTAAACTGAGGAATAAAAAACTCAATTGATATCTAGTAGCAGGGCAGTGATGCTTGCCTATAATCATAAAGCTTCTATTTATTATGTATCTACGTACGAAGCACGGTTGGTTATTGCTTGCACAATGTGTAAACATATCCACTAGTGTATATGTATATATACACCCACACATGAAGGTGGATAGGCCTACTTTGAGACGTGGGAGGGCTCTGTTCCGCCTTCTGAAACCCGCAAATGGAGATAACAACCAACCAGAAATAGCAGATGATGAGGAACAAACAAAACAAGAAATATGTCGTGCAATGCACGATACTTGTGAAGTCCCTAAAATAAGTTGTTGGCCTACGATGACCTCAAAAATACTTGGTGGTTGAATAATTGACCAGAACGCAAATCCTCTTAAAATTTCAAGTTAATCGGATAAAAATTAAGGATTTTAGAAATTTGGCCTGATGTTGATCTTCTTTTTTTTTTTCCTTTTTTCTTTTTTTTTGTATACTGAATCGAGGCTCGTGAAAGAGCTGACAACCGCGAGGGAAAGACAGCACAGGGGGACCACGAGGGAAAGACAGCACAGGGGGACCACGAGGGAAAGTCAGCACAGGGGGACCATGAGGGAAAGATAGCACAGGGGGACCACGAGGGAAAGACAGTACAGGGGGACCACGAAGGAAAGATAGCACAGGGGGACCACGAAGGAAAGATAGCACAGGGGAACCACGAAGGAAAGATAGCACAGGGGAACCACGACGGAAAGACAGTACAGGGGGACCACGAGGGAAAGACAGCACAGGGGGACCACGACGGAAAGACAGCACAGGGGGACCACGACGGAAAGACAGCACAGGGGGACCACGAGGGAAAGACAGCACAGGGAGACCACGAGGGAAAGATAGCACAGGGGGACCACGAGGGAAAGACAGTACAGGGGGACCACGAAGGAAAGACAGTACAGGGGGACCACGAGGGAAAGACAGTACAGGGGGACCACGAGGGAAAGACAGCACAGGGGGACCGCGAGGGAAAGGCAGCACAGGGGGACCATGAGGGAAAGACAGCACAGGGGGACCACGAGGGAAAGACAGTACAGGGAGACCACGAGGGAAAGACAGCGCAGGGGGACCACGAGGGAAAGACAGCACAGGGGGACCACGAGGGAAAGCCAGCACACGGGGACCGCGAGGGAAAGACAGCACAGGGGGACCGCGAGGGAAAGACAGCACAGGGGGACCACGAGGGAAAGACAGTACAGGGGGACCGCGAGGGAAAGACAGCACAGGGGGACCACGAGGGAAAGACAGTACAGGGGGACCGCGAGGGAAAGACAGCACAGGGGGCCCACGAGGGAAAGACAGCACAGGGGGCCCACGAGGGAAAGACAGCACAGGGGGACCACGAGGGAAAGACAGTACAGGGGGACCACGAGGGAAAGACAGCACAGGGGGACCACGAGGGAAAGACAGCACAGGGGGACCACGAGGGAAAGACAGCACAGGGGGACCGCGAGGGAAAGACAGCACAGGGGGACCATGAGGGAAAGACAGCACAGGGGGACCGCGAGGGAAAGACAGTATAGGGGGACCACGAGGGAAAGACAGCACAGGGGGACCACGAGGGAAAGACAGCACACCGACCTATCTTTTGACCTATGTTGACGTTTTGGCCTATGTTGACCTAAATATATAATTGATGCTTGAATTCACTGATCCGACTTGCAAATCCTCTTCAAATTTCAAGTCAATCGGATGAAAATTGAGGATTTTAGAAATTCGACAAAGTTGGTGACCTTTGGCCTATGTTGACCTATTGATCTTTTGACCTCCAAAACAATAGGCTTCTTGCTTATGACCAAATCTACCAATTGGTGAAGCTTCGTGAAGATCGGTTGAAAATTTTGACCTGTAGGCGACCGACAGACAAACAGACAGACAGACAGAATATCGCACAAAACCAACCAATATTATTGAAAAATCTTCGATTTTCGCAAGTAATAAATGGAAGTGTGTGAGAAGTCGACTTCATGCATGGATATTTCATTTAACAGACAATAAGAAGACACTGGGTGAGAAAGGTCAGAAGAAAGAACTGGTGCTGGGCATACACGCCCTCAGGATGGGATCATAAGCTGGATCACCAACCTAAAAAGATGGATTTGCACAATAATTAAAGCGAAAGACTCAGAAGTTACAACAGAAACCCGTGTTTTCTTCAGCATGATTGGCTGAAGGCGCAGCAGATGCAATGCCCTCTGCTGGTTAGGGCAGGAATTTGAAATTTGGCAATAGTGCCAGCGACAGCTCACCTACTCTTTGCGAACGATACCACGGGATATTTAACGTCCACCAACCCATCCTGGCAGAGAGGACTCCCATGTTAACGTCCATCCGAGGGACGGCACACACATTGATGAATCAGCCTGCCTGTGAAACACCAGGATGGCAGTTTGTACAGTGGTCAGTGGCCTGCAAAATATTCACCCCTCTCCAAAGTTTTCACATTTTATGTCACATGATGCTTTCAAATCAAACGTCAAATATTCACAATCTACTCCAAAGTGATCAAGGTAAAAAATGCAGATAAAATGTGAATCATACTAAAATACGCCATTTGCTGTCTGTTTGTCTGATGAATTTTTGACCGTGGTACATTCTGTCATTACTTATCCAATCTCAACCAAACTTGACAGGATGGCTAAGGGTTACACAATGAAGGTTGTAGCGCATTAATCCCCCCCCCCCCCCCAAAGGGGTTTTCTCCCCGAGCGGGTTTTCCCCGCCATTGCTGTCGATGGGGTTGCATGTTGAGGTGTATTTCAATGTTAAATTAGCTTTATCGTGGCCTTTTTCCAAGGCCGTTTCGAATAACAAAGCTAACGATAATAGCATAATATTAATGTTATTACAAATCAATATTAACACCATTAATATCCCACCTCCTTAAGGGGGTTTTCCTCCTTGAACAAACATCAAGTCAACCTTTTTAAATACAGGTATGAAGCGCGGTGCTACGCGCGCTTGCTTGTAAAACAAGAAGGAAGCGGACAACGCGGTGAGTTTAAGAGTCTTTATTAAACGAGCTCAACTGTAGCACTGGCGCGCTCCGGGGCTGCGCGCCCAGTGTATATCCCGCGGCCACGGCTACGCCTCGGGCGTGGCCGCAGCCCACTTGGTGCGTGGAATGATGCCCTCACGCCAGTGAGCTTTCGTGTCCGCCACACGCTCCCCCCCAGAATTCCCGCGCACCTGGAGGGCCAGTTTGCGGGGCAAACGGATGACCCGGCCGAAGCGCCCTCTGACGACCGGCGGCGTCCGGGGTGCAGGGATGCCAGCTGGGATGCTTCCGGCTGCACCCGGGATGGGTGCAGGACCGGGGGGCGGCGTGCCGGCACGCCTGGGCGGTGCTGGGGGTCCGCCCGCAGGGGGGCGGCCCCGACGCGGGGGCCGAGCCACCGGCGGTGGGTGGTCCACGTCGAGGTGGGATGGTTTGAGGCGATCCACCGAGATGCGGTCGGGAGTACCGCCGATGTCCAAGGTGAAGTGTTTCACCCCGGTCTCCAGCATGCGGAAAGGCCCGTCGTACGGGGGCCGCAGTGGTGTCCGGTGGGCGTCATGCCGGACGAAGACGTACTCCGCGGTGCGAAGCTCCTGGGCGACGTGCGTAGGCGGGTGCCCGTGGTGCGCTGTCGGCACCGGGGCGAACCTCCGGGCTGTCTCCTGCAGCGCGGAGCGCTCCTGCGCCGCGGACCATGGTGCCGTGGGGTCGGGGAGGAACTCGCCCGGCACCCGCAGCGGTTGTCCGAAGACCAACTCCGCCGCGGATGCGCGCAGGTCGTCCTTGGGCGCCGTCCAGAGGCCCAGCAGGACCCAGGCGAGCCTGTCGACCCAGCCGCCGTCGCGGAGGGTGGCCCGGAGCGCGGCCTTCAACGAGCGGTGGAACCGCTCGCACAGGCCGTTGGCCTGGGGGTGGTAGGCCGTGGTTCGGTGCAGCTGGACCCCGAGCCCCCGCACGACCGCCCCCCAGAGCTCCGAGGTGAACTGGGGGCCGCGGTCGGACGATATGACCGAGGGGGCGCCGAACCGGGCGACCCAGGTGGCGATGAACGCCTGTGCGACGTCCGCCGCCGTCGTCACCGCCAAAGGCACAGCCTCCGGCCACCGGGTGGTGCGGTCCACCATTGTCAGGACATGGGTGAAAAAGGGGGCAGAGGTCCCACCAGGTCCACGTGTACGTGGTCGAACCTTCGTTCCGGCACCGTGAACGGGGCCAATGGGGCCTGGGTGTGCCGGTGCACCTTCGCGCGCTGGCATGCGAGGCACGTCCTGGTCCAGTCGCGGACGGCCTTCCAGAGGCCATGCCAGACAAACTTGTCGGCGACCAACCTCTGGGAGGCCTTCGTGCCCGGGTGGGACAGGCTGTGGATGGCGTCAAACATCTGGCGCTGCCAGCCCGCGGGCACGATGGGGCGAGGCCGTCCGAGGGAGACGTCGCACAAGAGGGCCACGCCATCGAATGGCACCTCGGTGACGCGGAGGCCCGTGACGGTGGTCCGCAAGGCCTGGACGCTGGGGTCGGCGGCCTGGTCCGCCGCCATCCGGGCATAGTCAATGCCAAGGTGGACTGCGTGGGCGACGGACCGGGAAAGGCAATCCGCCACCGGGTTGTCCTTCCCCGCTACGTGCCGGATGTCCATTGTGTACTCGGACACAGCCGAGAGGTGACGCTGCTGCCGGGCCGACCACGGCTCGGCGACCTTGCCCATCGCGAAGACCAGTGGCTTGTGGTCGACGAAGGCCGTGAACGCACGGCCCTCGAGCAGATGGCGGAAGTGCCTGACAGCCAGGTGAAGCCCGAGCAACTCGCGGTCGAAGGTACTATAGCGGCGTTCGGGCAGGCGAAGCTGCCTGCTGAAGAACGCCAGCGGTTGCCAAGCACCACGCACCCATTGCTCGTGCACCGCGCCCACCGCGTAGTCCGAGGCGTCGGTGGTGAGGGCGATCGGTGCATCGGGCGCCGGGTGCGTGAGCATGGTGGCGTTGGCCAAGGCGAGCTTCGCGCCTGCAAACGCCGCGTCCATCTGCTCGGTCCAGGTAACGTCACCTTTGCCCGGCTTCCCCCGGAGGGCCTCGTGCAAGGGGCGCAGGAGCTGGGCGATGCGGGGCAGGAACCGATGGTAAAAGTTTACCATGCCCAGGAAGTCCTGGAGCCCCTTGATCGTGCGGGGGCGCCAAAACCCCTTCATCGCCTCCACCTGGGCCGGTAGGGGGAAGGCCCCGTGCCTGGTGACGCGGTGCCCCAAAAAATCGATGTCGGCGACGCCGAACCGGCACATGGCGGGGTTCACGATGAGTCCATGCTGGCCCAGACATTCGAAAAGCGTGCGGAGATGGTGAAGGTGCTCTTCGCGGGACGCGCTGGCGACGAAGATGTCGTCCAGGTAGACGTACACAAAATCCAAGTCGCGCAAGACGCTGTCCATGAGTCGCTGGAACGCCTGAGCCGCATTCTTCAAACCGATGGGCATCCGAAGAAATTCGAACAGTCCGAACGGCGTGATGACCGCTGTCTTCGGGATCCCCGAGGTGTGGTGCATCAGCATCAGGGTCAGCCTCAGGATGCGCGGCGGCTGCGCCAAAACTCGCCTGCGCGTCCAAAGCCGCGAAGAACTTGTCGGCCTCGGCAGCGAGCGCTCGGGGTTCCGTCGTCACAGAACCGGCCAACGCGAGGCGGACTCATGCCGGCAGCTGGCGTCGAAATAACGCCCGGAAAAGAGCGTTCGGGGTTTCGTCGCCCATCAACGACAGCATATGGTCCATGCGGACCGACGGTCGCGTGTCACCAAGCTCGGGGAGGTCCAGGAGGCGGTCGGCCCGTGCGTCCACCGTGAGGCCGAACGTGACGAGGAGGAGACGCTTGATCGCCTCGTACCTGCCGTCGGCCGGAGGGTTCCTCAGAACCGACAGGACGCGAGCGGCTGTGCCGGGCCCGAGGGAAGCGACCACATGGCAGTACATGGTCTCGTCCACCGTGATGCCTCGAAGTCGGAACTGGGCTTCTGCCTGCAGGAACCAGACTTCGGCTTGCGTCTCCCAGAACTCGGGGAGTTTCATTTGGACCACGTTGTTAGCCATTGCGATGGCGTATTCGGGTGGTCAGCGACGGCTGACCAGAACGTCGGAGTCACCAATGAAGCGTGGTGCTATGCGTGCTTGCTTGTACAACAAGAAGGAAGCGGACAACGCGGTGAGTTTAAGAGTCTTTATTAAACGAGCTCAACTGTAGCACTGGCGCGCTCCGGGCTGCGTGCCCGGTGTATATCCCGTGGCCACGCCTACCCCTCGGGCGTGGCCGCCGCCCACTTGGTGCGTGGAATGATGCTCTCACGCCAGTGAGCTTTCGTGTCCGCCACAGGTATCCTTTTTTACCTGAGCAATGCAAATTCTCTATGTAAATGTGTACCACCACTTGGTGATGGTGGCAGAGCATGTTACAATTTCCTTTTTTTACCTGGGCAATGCAAATTCTCGATGTAAATGTGTACCGCCACCTGGTGGTGGTGGCAGACGATATTACAATTTCCTTTTTAACCTGGGCAATGCAAATTCTCGATGTAAATGTGTACCGCCACCTGGTGGTGGTGGCAGAGGATATTACAATTTCCTTTTTTACCTGGGCAATGCAAATTCTCGATGTAAATGTGTACCGCCACCTGGTGGTGGTGGCAGAGGGTATTACAATTTCCTTTTTTACCTGGACAATGCAAATTCTCAATGTAAATGTGTATCGTGTATCGCCACCTCTAGGTGACCGATGGTATTACAGGTCCCACTCTTTCCAGTACAGTATTCCTGTGCCCACATTTTCCAGTGCAGTGATTGTTGATGCTCTTCCGGGACACCATTGTCCCACCTTGTGGGATCACCCGGGGGAAGCTCGGCCCAAGTCTTTCACGAACCAACTGGTCAGGCCTGACGTTCGCCTAGTTATGGCAGGAATTTGGCCATGGTGCCGCCATACTCTCTCACTCTTTGCGAAGGACATCATGGGATCTTTAACGTCCACCAACACCGAATTGACAGTTTATAGCTGGGTCAGGATTCGAATCCAGGTTAGACAGCTTTAGAGGTGAGTGTGCGTAACCTCTCGGCCATCCTGTCAGCTCAGCAACCCTAGTTTCAGAAAATCAATGAGGGTTGGTTGAAAATTACTTTATGAAGAACTCATCTCTTCCTGAGCTCAGGAAGGAGCCTTAGGATAAAACAACTGTCTTTGTTTGTTCTTGAATGTGCATGTGACATCACTTACCTGGAGGTCATTGGCTCTAGGTGGTGGGGAACGTTTGCCATTTAGTGGTGCGCGATGAAATAATGAGTAGTTTGTGAGTTTAAAAGAATGCTTTGCACACATCCATGACTGTACCTTGATATGCAGGTGCAATTACTGCACTCTTTCTCCTTTCTTGCAGGTAATGTATGATTGGACTGTAGGCCTAGCGCTTTCTTGAACAACAAAGCAGTCCTGCAGGCTTTGTGTCAGATCCTCGTCCCGATAACGGAGACCTGGTCGTATTTTCTGGCCAGCAGGAATGAAAATTGCTGATCCATTTTAACTGGGAAGGCCACCGTCCTTGGGTCACCAGAGTGCAAAGGACATATCCCCCGCACTCCCACCCCATAAGATCAAATGCAAGCATGAAAGGGTTACTCATGGCCTGTGGAGGCAATGAGCACCATCTGCCGTATTATATTATTCTTGCTTTGACGGGTCAGAAAACAAGCTTGCCCTGGGGACACGTCTGTCTGACAACACCGTTCCGGGAATGATGGGTGTATCAAGACAAATTTTTCATGGATAATTGGAGAACATACCTACGAGCAAGATTTGCTAACACTTTCCCAATGAGATTTCATACCGGAAATTGCACTGTGCTGAAAACGTTACTCAATAAACTTGACTATATATACTCGCTAACATTCCTATTCCCAGGTGTTTCATCGACAGTACTCCTCTGACATTTTCTTGCACGACTTTGTCACCACACCTGAAGTCGGGCCTTGTGCATGGGTTGCGTCTTGAATCAAGTCCCAGGCCTCAAAAGTGTTCATCACTTGATTCTTGTGAATTCTCCCCCACCAACATGATCATGATGTCACTCTGCCTCACAAGACATTAAAAAACTAGATGGTATTCATAGAACACTTACCCTGCTCAGTCAACTTGTTGCGAGCCAACTCTTCTGTTTTTGAACATTGTTCTTCTTTAATCCAATATGGCTGCCAGACCACGTGAGCGATGACATCATAAATTTATATTCTCTAATATAATTGTTGCATAGATCACGCTCAATACATTTCAAACTGATCAGACTAAGCGTTATCCCTGTCGAATTATGACGTCATAATTATGGCACCAATGACGTCATCGTTAACAGCACCTATTCGCCATATGGAGTTATTTACAATGAGCCACGTTTAAATTTTTTCCATGCAGGGGTTTTGGAGATATAGAGGTGCAACATTTTTCGGTTTTTCCAAGATGGCGCCTGTACCACATGGCCTATGACGTCATGATTATCATTAAAATATTCTACAGGAGTAGGCGCTCCTATGGTGAAAATTTCGTGTCCATCAGACCAACAGTTGCTGAAAAAAAATTTAATAATGATCGGATGGATAAGTGCTGTATTTATCGAATTATGACGTCATAACAAAGGCACCGATGACATCATCATTAACATATCTTATTCCCCATGGGGAGTAGTTGACAATGGGCTGGGTCTCAATTTTTTTCCATGGATTCGTTTCAGAGATATAGATGTGTGAAGTTTTTCAAGGTGGCACCTGTACCACGTGACCTATGACGTCATAATAATCATTAAAATATTATAAATGGGGAGGCCCTCCCAAGGTGAAAATTTCATGTCAATCGGACCAACGGTTGCCGGGAAAATGAATTTTTAAAATGCAGACATGGCACACGTAGGTACGTACATGAATGCTTAACCACGGTTTTCGCTTCACGAGCCCAGGGTAAAAAGTGACGTAATAAAAAGATAGTGTCTCTGATACGCAGACTGATGTCACTTTCAGGTGGCACAAGCTATGTGTGTGTGTGTGTGTGTGTGTGTGTGTGTGTGTGTGTGTTAGTTATATGTTTTAATTGTCCGAATTGTCCTTAAGCCCTGTAGAAAAAAAGAAATCAGCAGGCCAGGAAAGTTGTCTGTGCATGCCACAGGTGGAAGGCCCACTGAATTGAAAATATATAGAACGCTCATACTCCGTGAAAAGTGTAGCCGCCGTGTCGCCATCTTGGTTAGCACGACTCGACCGACTCGCTTCGCAGATCTCGTTTGTTTTGAACGTGTCCCAGATTTTAAAAGCCAGGCAACTGTTACAATGCCATTTTGTGCGGCAAGTGTTGTAGTAACTGTGATAGGTTTCCTATTGAAAAACGATCGCACAAAAGGTGAAAAACGCAATCGCTTTTTGCTCTGAATTACGTGCAAACGCATGACGGAAATCACCATCGCCCAGCATCGAGTGCCAACCAAGATGGCGCCCGGTAGCTGCATCTCCACCTGTGTGGTGTGAATGGCAATGGTCATTCACTATATTTTCAGTTCAGTGGCAAGGCCCGACAAGCGGAGCAGACAGGATGCCAGACTGTGGCGAATGCCTGAGATATATCGGGAGAGACAGGCCTGACCTCTTGTTTGAGACACTGGACCTCCATCTATTGTTGAGATAAAAACAGCATCATATGCAAAGTCGAGTGGCTGAATCAAATCCAAACCGATGAGCAGACATCAGGCTGTTTGAGAAGAGGAGAGACTATTTTTTTAACGCAAGGCCGAAGGCTCGTAATGGAGTTGCCACTCACACACGTGGGCATACTGACGAACCAAACACTGAACACAGCCACTGATCTTGGGAGAATTACCTTCACTTCCTGGGATACTCTGGGTACTCTGGGTACCAGCGACTGTCATAACAATGGCACCGCTTTCCTCACCGCACTCCTCACCGCACTCAGTGGGGCATTTCCTAAGGAGGAATTTCCTCCACCCCATGGATGCCAACCAATGGCAATTGTCCGTGCTGTATCGTTTTAAATGCTGAATATCAAGCAAGGAAGCAGCACATACCGTTTTTTAAGTGTTTGGTATGACTCAGCCTGGTGTTTGAACTTCAGACCTCCTGGACTCGGAGCGGGCGCTCTACCCATTACACCACCGATACGTGATGGCATCCACAATTATGGATTCCACAGGTTTGCTTATAATTGGAAGAAAACCTGCAGTTGAGAGAAGACATATGTTCTTTCACATTCCTCGTACCGTGTACCCCTCCCTCCTCCACCAGCCCTCCCCCTCCCACAGATCTACCGACGTCCCTGTTCTCCACTGTTGTTGTGCTTGTTTGCATCCCTCTCTCTCCCTCTCTTGTCTCCCGCTCCCTTCATTGCATGTTCTATGTGTCTGTGTATGTTTTCATGTTCAATGTGTGAGCTCTTACACGAGCCTCGATTCTGTATTCAAAAAATAACTAAAAATAAAATGCATATGCCATACCTGGCTGTTGGTTTGCATCGGTCCTGGGTGCGCGACTCTTGGTGTTGAAGAAATATGCAGACAAAAAGATTGATAGATATAAAATGGTAGCAAAACTACCGTGATTGCAGGGGTCTCGTGATGCGAGGTGACTTATTAAGATATTGTCGTTTTATAATCACTTATCGACATGTTGGATCAAAGGCAAGAACAGGAGTGACCTGACCTGAAGGTGAGATTCCACAGGCAGCCAAACGGGGTCCTCTGCACACGTCGCTCAGACTACTGGCAGGGTCCTCTGGAGACAAATTCAGCTCTGGTGTTTGTGTGGAAGTGGAGGACACTTCCTGATGTTTTCTCAGCTCCAATGAAAAACACAAAGAGAGAGATATTATCTGTGCAGTATTTGCTCCAAAACGTCGCCCATTGCATTGTACTTGAGCAACGTCAGTTGTTAACTTTGTGTTTGCTGTGCTTTATGGGTTCAGAATCGCAAATATTCAACATGTACCTTCGAACAACAATAAACGGTGCACAGGTGTGTCGATACGGTGGGATTATTATAGGTACGAAAGTTTAATGCTGCTGTGGGATTTTTCTTTCCAGGTAGGGCTGTTTGACACCCAATTATATTGCAAACATCATTATTGGTGTAAAATAAAGAATGAGCTCATTTTTAATGAGGAAAAATGGGGCGGGGGAACTTTATGCCTCAAAAACTTTCACTTCTGTATTCTGTGCATCAGATCAGATCCACAACGTGCTTGGTGAAATCAAACATTTCGAGTCACGTGGGGCAAGGAGCCCGGGCAGTAACGGTTGGGCAAGATGTCCACCCTCCCCCATGTGACCTCCTCGCTCCTCATTATTTGTTCAGTATCCTGAGATTCGACAACACAGGGTCTTCTGGCCGAGGGTAATGCGGCGGGGCTCTTATCCCATCTTTCTCGACAAGTGGCATGTTGCCTGACCTTGCTCTACGTCAAATTATACGCCTCTCTTCCTTAGTGTTTCTTGGGAATAAATATAAATCACCCGCTGTTTACCCACCCTGCGGGTGGGTCGAGAAGGCACATTTGGTGTTGAGTACAATCTTTGCTGAAGCTGAAGATGAAAAATGGACTAAATTAAATACAGGCATAATTTTAGGGTCTAACCTGGTTTGCCACATGTATGTGACAAGAGCAACTTCACAGAAATAACTATATTATACCAAGCACTTAAAGGGACTCGAACACATTTTTTGAAGAGATAAACTACATGACAAAAAGTATGTGGACACCCGAACATCGAACATCTCATTCCAAAATCATGGGCATTAATATGGAGTTGGCCCTGCCCCCCCCCCCCCCCCCCTTTACTGCTATAACAGCTTCCACTCTTCTGGGAAGGCTTTCGACTAGATGTCGGAACATTGCTGTGGGAATTTGCTTCCATTCAGCCACAAGAGCAATAGTGAGGTCGGGCACTGATGTTGGGCGATTAGGCTTGGCTCACAGTCAGCACCCAAAGGTGTTCGATAGGGTTGAGGTCAGGGCTCTATGCAGGCCAGTCAAGTTCTTACACACCGATCTCGACAAACCACTTCTCTATGGACCCCGCTTTGTGCATGGGGTCATTGTCATGCTGAAACAGGAAAATGGCCTTCCCCAAACTGTTGCCACAAAAGTGGAAGCACACAATCGTCTATAATGTCATTGTATGCTGTAGCATTAAGATTTCCCTTCACTGGAACTAAGGTGCCCAGCCCAAACCATGAAAACAGCCCCAGACCATTAATCCTCCTCCACCAAACTTTACAGCTGGCACTATGCTTACGGGCAGGTAGCGTTTTCCTGGCATCTGCCAAACCCAGATTCGTCTGTCGGACTGCCAGATGGTGAAACGTGAGTCATCACTCCAGAGAACGTGTTTCCACTGCTCCAGAGTCCAATGGCGGCGAGCTTTACACCACTCCAGCCGACTCTTGGCAATGCGAATGGTGATCTTAGGCTTGTGTGCAGCTGCTCGGCCATGGAAACCCATTTCATGAAGTTCCCGACGAACAGTTCTTGTGCTGACGTTGCTTCCAGATGCAGTTTGGAGCTTGGTAGTGAGTGTTGCAACCGAGGACAGACGATTTTTCCGCGCCACACGCTTCAGAACTCGGCGGTCTTGTTCTGTGAGCTTGTGTGGCCGACCACTTCGTGGCTGAATTGTTCTTGCTCCTAGACGTTTCCACTTCACAATAACAGCACTTACAGTTGACCGAGGAAGCTCTAGTAGGGCAGAAATTTGATGAACTGACTTGTTGGAAAGGTGGCATCCTATGACAGTGCCATGTTAAAAGTCACTGAGCTCTTCAGTCGGCCCATTCTACTGCCAATGTTTGTCTGTGGAGATTGCATGGCTGTGTGCTTGATTATATGCACCTGTTAGCAATTGGTGTGGCTGAAACAGCCGAATCCACAAATTTGAAGTGGTGTCCGCATACTTTTGGTCATGTAGTGTATGTTTCAGAGGATGATATTCCTGACTCATTAGCACAATAATAAAATTTTGGGAGAATAATAAGCCGGATAATCATGTTTTAAAATCGGACTATTTTCACTTCCGTTATGCAAATTGAGCTACTTCTGTCGATTCGCCTCACGTGAAAGTTGCACAACTCAATTGACAGATCTGTACGTAATTGTGTTTCATCACATGTTATTCTAGTGTTCAAGATGTACCAAGCTTTTAACTGTTTGAATCATCGAGACATTTCCCCACAGAATTCAGAAGTCGTTCGTTTTGCATCCCTGACCCACGAAAAGATTGTCAATGATTGTGTGCTTTGTGGTTGAAAAACCTAGTAACAACCAAATTCAACATGAAAACATATGTTCATTCAAAATATCATGTTGAATGTGAAGACCACTTGGAGCCGTCAGCGTTCGTATTTGATCAACAGGTCACGTATTCACGAGCCTCGATTCAGTATAGAAAAAAAAAGAAGAAAAAATAGGTGATCACTACCTGGGAAACAAGCCTCGGAAATTGCTGAAACACGATGCCGTACCGTCACTTACCGGGTGTGAGTTACCTGTTGATTTGAAGCCAGGCCCATGTGATCAAAGCTAAGAGGTAGTCCTCATGTAGTTATCTATATCACTAGAATACTAGCAGAGCCTACCTGTCGCTTCACTGATGGACCAATTAGTTGTCCCGTTTGCCAAAAGTTGCTATATTGGTTCACTGCGTCTGTATTGAGTCTTTACGTCATGATGTAGAAATGCTTCAGTGAGTCTGTCCAATCACGATCTACTCCTTTAAAGTGACCAGACATCACCATCTCATGTTATCCCTATCTCTGATTCCTGATCTTTTCTCCTCCCACTAATTATCCTCTCCAGTCCATCCACACTTAAATGCATTTACCCGTTTTTCACCTTTTCTTGTCTGACTACATGTTCCTTGTCTACTCAGCCCACTCGGTTCCCTTGTCCACGCTGTGTGTCCACACTTATACCTTTCCCATTTATCCGTCCTCCCATTGTACGGAAAATCCCTCTGCTCCAAGAGTGAATGAGGATTGAGGTGTGAACCCCACTACTGATTCATTCATTTAGCTATTCTAGAGCCTCGATACATGTGTGAAAATCTATACTTGTTTGAACACTTTACCTTTGCACAACAGATGCAGGGAGGCCTCTGGTTTGTTATTGTCGAATACTGTACACACGGTATTAGTATTATATACAGTGTATTCATCCCATTACTGTTTTCTGAACGCTTCTCCTGCCATTATCGATCCCTTACACAAACCTGCTAGTAATTCAATCATACGCATTTCCTACCTCCACTAAACAAGGCCACAAACGTAGCCTAACCAGTTCAAGTTTCCCACCAGTGTTCGTTTAACCGCTTTCGTTTAATGTTCAGGTTGAGATTGCCTCCTGCAGGAAGAATGTAGTTTTACACTATAAAGGGGTTGTAAAACCATTATTAAGAGGTGTTACCATAAACCGTGGATTATAAAGGAACACGCCGCACTCATCTCAAAGCTGTCTGGCCTGGGTTTTAATCCCTACCCAGCTATAAACTCATATGGACGATAAACCGAGCTTTGGTCAGTGGATGTTAAAAATCCCACAGTGTCATTTGCGAAGAGTAGACGAGTTATCACTGCCATCCTGACCAAATTACAAATTCCTGCTCAAACATAGAGGGGGCACTGCATGGTGGCACCCCTGCGAGAACTGATGCTAATGCGCACCATGCGCTGCATACGAAGAAAACATAACAATAAGAGCAAAAGGAACTGCTCCGAGCAATACACTGACATCATAATTTCGGGAATCCCAATTCCATCATATAATTTATAAGAAAAATTAAATACAAAGTCGAGGCTCATGGAGGAACTAGAATGTAGAATGGATCAGGGGATAACAGAACAAAACTATAACAGCACTCGGTTAAACTATAACAACAAAAGTATAACACCACATACCTCCGACAGGCTGACAGTTTACCTTTTGTATCCCACTGATAGGCCAGATCTGAACCAAAATCGAATCGGCTTGTTCTCGTCACCGAACCAACTCATTCACCGACTTTAGTCATAAGTCATCCAAAACTTTTTGAAATATCTTGCTATATTTCGTTTTTGGTACAATCACTCAATGGTGAAGAATGAGATTTAAAAAAATTTTTTTTTTATCTCGTATCCGGATCCACATTCGGATCTTCACCAAAATCTAATAAATTCGTCCTTGTCACACACAAAACCTGTCCACCAAGATTCGCCCGAATACATCCATAACGTTTTGAGATATCGTGGTATATAATGGTTGTAGTCCTATCATAACTCAATGGTGAAGAATCACTTTAAAAATTTTGGTCTCCGGATCCCGATCCGGCTCTTGACCAAAATCGAATCATTTCGTCCTTTTCACATAGTCAACCTCTCTGCAAAATGTTGTCTTAACTTGTTCACAACGCTGACATCCTTCCTGCTTACAGAAAAACAAACAGATCGACAAAGAGACAGACAGACAAACAGACAGATAGACAAACAGACAGACAAACAGATAGACAAACAGACAGACAGACAAACAGACAGACAAACAGACAGACAGACAAACAGACAGACAAACAGACAGACAAACAGATTAACAGACAAACAGAGAGACAGACAAACAGACAGACAGACAGACAAACAGACAGACAGATAGACAAGCAGACATACAAACAAACAGACAGACAAACAGACAGACAAACAGACACAGACAAACAGACAGATAGACAGACAGATAGACAAACAGACACAGACAAACAGACAAATAGACAAACAGACAGATAGACAAACAGACAGACAAACAAACAGACAAACAAACAGACAAACAAACAGATAGACAAACAGACACAGACAAACAGACAGATAGACAAACAGACAGATAGACAGACAGACAAACAAACAGACAAACAAACAGACAAGCAGACAGATAGACAATCACACAGACAGTCAAACAGAGAGACAAATCTCCACCTTCGGTCTGTCTTTCTGCCTTTTTTTTTTTTTGCACAGGCCTACTTAGTCGAGGTTCGTACAGTACAAGAGCTAAGGCTTTGAGCAGGATATCTCAATAAGTTATGGACGGATTCAAATTAAATTTGGTGGACAAGGTTGGGTGTGTGACAAGAACGACTTGATTCGATTTTGGTGAAGATTCTGACCGGATCCGAATTGTAGGATTTTTAGTGATTCATAAATATTGCGAGATAAGGCCAAAAACGATACGTAGCAGGATATCTCAAAAAGTTGTCGACTGATTCGGATGAAACTTGGTGGTTGAGTTGGTTAGGTGACAAGAACAAGCCGAATTGATTTTTGGTTCAGGTCCGAATCCAGATCCGGCCAATCAGGGAATACAAAAGAAACTGTTCAGCCTGGCGGAGGTATGCGCTCTATACCAAGTGCCATATTCCAGTTAATTACTCGAATTGTCCCACGAGTACCATGTGATTGACATGTCCAGGTGGTGAGATGATACCTTGTCCATATAACCATGTTAGTTCTCATGCGATGTACTCACATAATCCAAGTAAACGGACAATCCCTCATCATCCTTTCGGTCTTCTGTATCTAAAGAAAACAATTAGGGACGTGAGAATTATCAAAGTAATCAGCTTTCCCTGTCCCCCTCTCACCGATGATCCCACCTGGCCGTTCAGCAAATCAGAAGGAAAAACGGAGGATAATCACATGACTGATCCCTCATTGTCCTGTTACAGCACAGAGTCCTTTAATACCTGCGGTACCAGCTCGGTCTTTACCTGCCGGTGCACATTATATACAGTGGTCACAGTGAGGTCCGAACCGAGGTTTGTACATCAGAAACTACAAACAGGACTGTAAGTATGACAGGTACACGCTTGTGTGTGACGTCTTACACGCATTGCATTTCCTGGATGGATGCGTTCTTGAAGATAGATGAACATGATTGTCATGGGAATTCCACATCGTTCCACCGTTCCTGATGCTAACCGATCATGGGCTCAACAGGTATCGAAGACTCGCTATACAAGAGCATGCAGAACACCCAGCAGGTGTGCGAATCATTTTTAAAAATTATTGTGTCGGGTATGATAACTCTCGTTACCTTAACTGATCCTGTTATGTGAAACAGTTTCAGACCATAAGGAACAGGATTTTGAGAACACTGATCGGACGTTCTAGTAGTTCCATTTCTGCAGAAAACGAGGAGAAAAAAAAGGATAAGTACGAATTTACTATAATCATTCAAAAATTTTACAATACAGTTATTATTGTTGTTTTCAGAAATTGGAACATGCAGATGTTCTCACCATATTCAAACAGTTGACTGTGCTGATGTCGTTCTTCATATGAATCCCACCTACAGCCCATGCGGGATTCTGCAGACATTCGTGTTGGATCCATCGGGCAACTTGTATTACAAATGGCTCTTCGTAATCAGTGTGCCAGTGTTCTACAACCTGTGCCTTCTCATCTGCAGGTATGGTGAGCACAACAACTTGCATAACAATTGAGAATCAATTCACGATTGTCATAACATAGAAATACTTCATCAAGCAATGCAAACACCGAATGACGTGCATTTCGGTAAATTTTATATATGTATGTATATATATATTGTTACAGACGCGGGTTTTAGATGTTATATTGACCGAGCGGTGGTGTATTTAACCGCGTCCGAACAGTTACTCCCCGATTAAAACCCGATTCCACCCGACGTTGACCAGATCGCCCCACAGATATTCAATCGGGAAATCTCTAAAGCGACCGAAAGAGAATGAAAAAGAAGAAGAAGAAGAATACGGCGGAAGAACAGATTTTATTATACACACACAAGCAATGGATGGAAGAAGCAGTAACACAGCGAATCCTTAACTTACACTATTCATTTTTACTTAGCCCCAAGACAAACGAGCAGGACAGGACGTTCACACTTACACAGGGGATAATGCAGGCAGGTAAGGCTTGAGATGGAGGCAAGGTCGGGAGGCCGCCGTTCGCAATTCCTCGCGGTTTTGGCGGGAAACCCTCCGTCGTGTATCCGCTGTGGTCGACGGCACACCTGCTCCTCTTCTGGGGTGGGGCCGTCTCCCTCCTTTCAGCGCGTCTCTCCAAAGCTGGTCTCCTTGCCGAGTACCTCTCCTCTTTGGCTTGGAGCATTTCGCATCTCACCGCCTATTGGTGCAGTCTCTTTGCTCATCTCCCAAGGCCTCTCTCAAGTCATCTCCAGCTCATCTCCAAAAGCAGTCCCTTGCAGTCGCTTTTATCACCTCGAGCGAAATCAAGCCGCCGACTCCGAGGGCACGCCTACCGGGTCACTCACCGCGGTGTTGATTGGCTGTTAGGGCTGGTTCACTCCTTCCCTCTTATGACGAGGTGGAGACACGCCTTTCTTCCCCAACCTTACCTCGTGGCCAATGGTGGTTTGAAGAAAACCGGCCAAAATGCGGAAGGCAATTGGAAGGGAGGTTTTGGGGAAATTGGAAGGGCCTACGCTTATTTTGTTTGATACAATGCAAAGTCAATCTAGTGGGAAAACACATACTTAGCCTACATGGAATAAGGAAATACACTATTTAAAAGATATATCGTGACCTGCGTGTACATTTCATGCAAATAACTAGGACGCTGACTGCGACCATTATTTACATTAACAGGGTGTTACCGTACCTTTTGTAACGTTCACATTGTAACGTTTTCACATTCGTTACACTTCCTCCAAAATTGTTAGACTTCTCAAAAACCGTTACACTTCTCAAATTCGTTACACACTTCTCAAAATCGTTACACTGCACCCCCCTTTCTTCAGGTCCGTCCTCGGGCCTATTAAACTTTAACTTAGTGTGACACGTAGGTGTAATTCCCTCTGCAATTAACCTGACCCTGAGTGTGACAATTTTAAAACACAAATAAGTATGTCCCCCTATTGCATTGCATCCTGTCTAACAGACTCAAGCCCACAGCTAACCGAATTACGGAATTATTCTCAAACTATACATTTACGGTGGGGAGCATTATTTACAATGACGTGATTTCTTATTTACAACGCAACCCAGGACCTGTGTTTTTTTTTTTCTTTTCTTTTTTCTTAGGGAACAAGAAAAAGAAATTCCTGTTGGGAGGGAGGAGACAGCACGCATTGCATCGATGCACCAGTACCAATACCACCAAAGCACCCAAAAGCACCAAACACCACAAAGCACCACAAAGCACCATCCGGTGCGCAGTCACCATGGTTCATAATAAACTCAACAAAACAACTGGTGGTGGTCTTCTCTTTCTCTGCTGGGCCGATGTTCTTCCCGACGTCTTCTAGCTTCATGCGGCCTAGTTGGAAATAATAAAAAGCACAACTTGTGTCCATTTTTATTTAGGGCCTCAGGGGCCAACTAAGGGTGGTCCACCTGTTTGGCATAGGTGCCACCTTACCGAGGTCCGCAAGCAAGATTCCCTGGCCACTATGGCCGGTCTCCAACAGAGGTGCCCTGCCCCAGAACCTGGGGTCCATCAAGTGGTACTTGGCCGCAGAACAGCGGTCCATACAGTGGTACATCAACGCAATGCATGCTGGTTCTGGGAATCTCGGGCGCACAATGGCCACCTCACGCACGCTCCCATCGGCACCCAATGGCGCACAGGTCATGTGGGAGACAAAAGAAAGACAATTGAGCGAGGGGTAAGGTCACAAGGGTACACGTCAATAAGGCAATGCAAGGTGAAATGCGAACGGAGGCCGAAGTGAGAAAGCTCGTCCCTACCGTACGTCACCCCCCTGTCACCTACCCTACCCTTGTTCTCACCCCATATGTACAAAAATCTACACATTTACAAATTCGTCACTACTGTCACGTCTTCCCCATATTTCCCCTATACCAAATTCGTCTCCACAATCCCTTTACTTCAAAATTTGCCATCACCAATTCATCATCAATCCTCATAAGGAGGGAGAGATGGAATTACGCACAATGTCACACCCACGTCATGATGCGTCTCACAATCCAAACATTTGTATCATAAAAAATAATCAAAACATGGCATGGTGTGGAGTACCTGTCACCTCAGGTGAGTGGATGCAGATGGTGCGAGGAGATCCTTCATCCTAACTATTTTCTAAATGACTTTAACACACTTTACACTACCCGGGGTCTTTCCCTGCCAATCCATTGGCCAACTTACACTATGGGTTCTAATAACCAATTCCCATTGATCAAACTGTGGTGCTTTTCAATTTGGGGTCTCACTCCCCCGATTCATCTCCCGGTGCTCTAGCACAATTTCTGGGCTGCGACGTGTACCTCTCCCAACAGGTCTACCCACCTGCACACCTCCACCACTGTAGTTGCCACCCGAGCTTACCTAGCTCCTCACCCTAACCTAACTACCTGGGGACAGCCCCTCTCCTGGCTCTGTCACCCCATGGTGCCCTCTGGCACTGGGCTACCCGGGTCCGTCCTCCGGATCCTCGGGCCCCATCCACAACAACTACTACCGGCTCCCAGAGCCCACCTGCGGCCTCACCTGGCCGACATCCTCACAGTGGTGGAGTGCCCCAAACCAACTACACACACTAACAGGCTACACGCCCAGCCATTTCCACAACACCAATGCACCCATCCACATACCATTCTGTCACCCGCACCACAGATGCCAATATCCAACCACAATTTACCTGTACCCTCTACCTAACACTTACACTACCCGCCCCGGGTATCCGTGATGGGGGTCCACTCTTCCCCCATTCACACCTTCGCACCATCCACTCCACTCCACAATTTCCACCATTCTCACTCCACGACCATCCATTCCAATACTCCAGATATTCCACACTACCATTTATTCCACACAGCCACATACACCTGTTCTTCATTCACCTGTCGTTGCACACCTGTGCAATCATACCTGGTGCCACCTGCACCCTCCTTTCTTCCTGGACCATTTGGTCAACACAACACGCAATCACCACTACTCCCTCATACACTGCTCCACACACCTGTTCAGTTGCACACCTGTGCAATCACACCTGTTCCATTCTCACCTGTTCAATCCTCACACACACGGCATCATCTCAGCTAACTACTCCCCTCTGAAACTTGCGCTTCCCAGTCGTCCCTTTAAACTATTGCGCTCCCACGTCATTATAATCCACACTAATCTACCTGCGTCCCCACTACAGGTATCAGTCACTAACTAAACTTAACGTCACCTAATGTCATCTTCGCTAGATCCCTATCAATATAACCTAACCCACCCGGGCTAGTTTTCACTGCCATACACCCCATAGACTATAGCTCCTTTGCCCCACCTGTGAGGGATGGTGGATTTGCCATCCCACCACATCGGGGGTCTTTCACTATCAATTTTGTTCGTCCAGATTCCAACCAATTCAAAAATTTTCCATTTACTGCCAATTCTATTCACTTTTCTAAATTTCGTTTTAAATCACTATCACTATCACGATCACCATCATCACAGTCCGCTATATCCTAGCCTCGGTGCGTCATGACATCATTAAACTCGGCTTCGTAAAGCCGAGCAATGAATTCGGGTGGTTTGGTTGCCTGCAGGTTGAATCCGTCCGGCTTTCGGTTCAAGGGAGGTGGTTTGGTTGGACCGAGGCTCCACGCACCATCTCGGCACGGCACCTTGCGGTCTTGGGCCCGATGGCTCAATCTCCCCCGGTCGGAACCCCGTCCCCACGAGGGGGCACCGTTCCGCCTCCTCCCACTCGCCCTTGAACCGGACCGGTCGCCTCGCCCGACAAAGCCCGGACTCGACCGTGCGGGGCGGGGCCAAGCCCGAATCGGCAACGACGCTTCGAAGAGAAACGACGCAGCATCGACCCGCGCCGGGCCTCGCACCCAACAAAGCACCCCCCCTCGCACCGAGCGCTCGCATCGGCTATCCGTCGCCCTAACCGCTAACCTGGTTACCATCGATGCTTTACTTGCATGCTTACAAGCATACGCTACCCCTTTCACCCTCACAAAACCTGGCGTTCCAACGCCGTCCGTACATTCCACCAACGCTCTCCCTGTTACACACCACACCTCTCGCGCACACTTTGGTCCACACCTCTCCTCCGTTACGTCCTCCGTAACACTCACCATGGGCGTGCACTCTTGCATCCACCCACTAACGCGCTCACATGGGCTCTCCCACACCCGTGCCATGACCAATTCAGGTGTGCTTTCTCGCACACGTTCCACCACCACCTTACTCTCCGTGTCACACTTCGTACACCCCGACGTGCATTCTCGCTCGCACTCGGTTTCACACTCGCGCTCCGATGTGCCCTCTCGCACCTGCGCCACCACCAACTCACTATTCGTGTCACACTCCGTACACCCCGACGTGCATTCTCGCTCGCACTCGGTTTCACACTCGCGCTCCGATGTGCCCTCTCACACCTGCGCCACCACCAACTCACTATTCGTGTCACACTCCGTACACCCCGACGTGCATTCTCGCTCGCACTCGGTTTCACACTCGCGCTCCGATGTGCCCTCTCGCACCTGCGCCATCACCAACTCACCATTCGTGTCACTCTCCGTACACCCCGACGTGCATTCTCGCTCGCACTCGGTTTCACACTCGCGCTCCGATGTGCCCTCTCGCACCTGCGCCATCACCAACTCACTATTCGTGTCACACTCCGTACACCCCGACGTGCATTCTCGCTCGCACTCGGTTTCACACTCGCGCTCCGATGTGCCCTCTCGCACCTGCGCCATCACCAACTCACTATTCGTGTCACTCTCCGTACACCCCGACGTGCATTCTCGCTCGCACTCGGTTTCACACTCGCGCTCCGATGTGCCCTCTCGCACCTGCGCCATCACCAACTCACCATTCGTGTCACTCTCCGTACACCCCGACGTGCATTCTCGCTCGCACTCGGTTTCACTCCCACACTTTATAGCACACCCACTCGCCGACGCACACTTTTTTCTCCCACGCGTGCCATTTCCACTCACACGGGACCCTTCACCAACGCCCGGGTGCCATATCGATCCCAATCGCGAGACAATTCTTTTGTCGCCAAACATCCTCTTACAAAATCTCCCCGCACAATACACAACAGCACGACTCACCTGGGGGATCCTTTTCTCCACGCGAACCTGCAAACTTCCATTCGGGTTAAGCACAGCATCGTGATGTGAGCAGGGACTTTGTACATAATCCATTTCTCCCTGCAATTCCCGGGCTACCTCCGTCATCTCTTCAATTTTAATTATTCCCGCTACTGCTTTTTCTTTATTAACCTCGACGACCGCTGGCTTTAATAAAACACCCTCCTCTACCTCAGCGGTCGCCGGCTTTTCTAAACCCCGTGTCGCGATTTCTACCCCCGTCATTGTACCCGTGCTTTCCTCCGCTTCGCTCAACCAGCGCTTTTCGACCCGCGTTCCTTCCTTGTGCACCCCTGGGACCCTTTCGCCCAACTTGCGGTCTCTGTCCCTCTGCTCCCTTTCCTCCCTATCGGCCCTCATTCTGTTTTCTATTCGTTCCATAATGTCGTTTTCTCTCTGCATTTCCACCATGAATTGGACCATGAAGGCTCGCATGTACCCTGGCATCTCTGGCTTGGCTGCCGCGACCACGAGCGCGGCTAACTTTGGTGCCGCAATAACCATGTGCGCGAGAGCGCCATTTTGTGCGTCTGAAACCTCCGCAACCACATTGCCATTTTTCTTCTCCCTTTCCTCCACATACATTTCCCCGAGGTCCTGGGTCGATTCCACCCTGTCTATCTCTCCCACCGACATCCGATCGCCTTGATTGTCCATGGCGCGATCTCAAAATTCGGGTTTTTTTTTTTTTTTTTCGTAAAACAAAATCAAATTTCGCCGTTATAATTTCGAGCGCGTAAAACGCGCTCCGGATCGAATTCTACTTCCCAACAACAAGTTACCCTAATGGTACAATTGGTGTTCCAAAATTTGGGCCTAACAAATTTAGTCCCAGGTCCGAATCCGACACTCCTGACACCAAATGTTAGACAATTTGTACAATTTCGTGTCCAAAATTTGGTCCAGGGTTCCAAATCCCCACTCCTGACTACCAAATGTTGCGGACGCGGGTTTTAGATGTTATATTGACCGAGCGGTGGTGTATTTAACCGCGTCCGAACAGTTACTCCCCGATTAAAACCCGATTCCACCCGACGTTGACCAGATCGCCCCACAGATATTCAATCGGGAAATCTCTAAAGCGACCGAAAGAGAATGAAAAAGAAGAAGAAGAAGAATACGGCGGAAGAACAGATTTTATTATACACACACAAGCAATGGATGGAAGAAGCAGTAACACAGCGAATCCTTAACTTACACTATTCATTTTTACTTAGCCCCAAGACAAACGAGCAGGACAGGACGTTCACACTTACACAGGGGATAATGCAGGCAGGTAAGGCTTGAGATGGAGGCAAGGTCGGGAGGCCGCCATTCACAATTCCTCGCGGTTTTGGCGGGAAACCCTCCGTCGTGTATCCGCTGTGGTCGACGGCACACCTGCTCCTCTTCTGGGGTGGGGCCGTCTCCCTCCTTTCAGCGCGTCTCTCCAAAGCTGGTCTCCTTGCCGAGTACCTCTCCTCTTTGGCTTGGAGCGTTTCGCATCTCACCGCCTATTGGTGCAGTCTCTTTGCTCATCTCCCAAGGCCTCTCTCAAGTCATCTCCAGCTCATCTCCAAAAGCAGTCCCTTGCAGTCGCTTTTATCACCTCGAGCGAAATCAAGCCGCCGACTCCGAGGGCACGCCTACCGGGTCACTCACCGCGGTGTTGATTGGCTGTTAGGGCTGGTTCACTCCTTCCCTCTTATGACGAGGTGGAGACACGCCTTTCTTCCCCAACCTTACCTCGTGGCCAATGGTGGTTTGAAGAAAACCGGCCAAAATGCGGAAGGCAATTGGAAGGGAGGTTTTGGGGAAATTGGAAGGGCCTACGCTTATTTTGTTTGATACAATGCAAAGTCAATCTAGTGGGAAAACACATACTTAGCCTACATGGAATAAGGAAATACACTATTTAAAAGATATATCGTGACCTGCGTGTACATTTCATGCAAATAACTAGGACGCTGACTGCGACCATTATTTACATTAACAGGGTGTTACCGTACCTTTTGTAACGTTCACATTGTAACGTTTTCACATTCGTTACACTTCCTCCAAAATTGTTACACTTCTCAAAAACCGTTACACTTCTCAAATTCGTTACACACTTCTCAAAATCGTTACAATATATATGTTGGAACCCATCTGTGGATCGGTCCCATCGGCCGATGGGTCTGACCCGTTTGCGGATCCGCAGATGGGCGACCCATCTGTGGATGCACGAGAAATGACAATGCAGACCCATCGGCCGATGGGTCTGCGCCATCTGCGGATGTGTTGTTCACCTTGAAGGAATGTGTATGCATCAATGGTGGATGAGTATGTTTATTTGAACCTAAAAATAAGCAATTGATGTCATAAATGTTTATAAAGCAGTCCGTGACATGTGGTTTGTCGATAACCGTTTGTCGATAAGATAAAAATAAGATAATGTCGCTCCATTTAAAAACGCTGGTCTACTTCGCTGGTGGCACTGGCAGACTCAGCTCTCCATTGTTTATATAGCAATTCCTGGCATGCCTTAATCACCCCAAAGCTAAAGATGAAGGTGTGGCTTCGTAATCGGGGCATTGTCAATTATATAAACACAATAACGCATTATGTGATTCTATGAGGCCTTCAGTGTGATTCTATGAGGCCCTATGTGATTCTATGAGGCCCTCAGCGATAGGTCTGACCCGTTTGCGGATCCACAGATGGGTCGCCCATCTGCGGATCCGCAAACGGGTCAGACCCATCGGCCGATGGGACCGATCCACAGATGGGTTCCAACATATATATATATTGTTACAGACACGACTTTGATGTTAAGGTGGGCCGAGCGGAATGGCCGTCGTGTCCGCACAAATTACCCGATTGTACTCGAACGTCGACGAAGCCGCGCTACGCTGGCTCAATAGGAAAGAGAAGACACCCGGCTGGGTTATAATGACACAATACGACACCAGGGGTTCAGTTCTCAAGACCTCCGGAGGAGGTTATATTAAGGCGGAAGGTTAGATTACAACTACAAGAGGTACATCATAGGAAGACAGGCACTTAGACACAACCTTATATTATTCCCGACAGACCACAGAGAAACAGGACAAAAACTGACTCACACGGGGATTGATGGCTAGGAAAGCGGGTATTCGATGGCCAGCACAAGGTGCACCTTGTGCTCAGGGACAGGATGGCGCGGCCCAAAAGATGCAGGAGGTCTCTCAGCGCTCGAGGTGGCGTCTTGTCGTCTCAAGCTGGGGGCGCATCTGACGTCACGTCCGGCAAGCGGCTGCGTATATCCGGCGGGGAGTGACACGCCCTCGGCTCGTTAGCTCTGCCCAGATGGAATCGGTCCGCTGCTTCTCATTGGGTGCGTGCGGGGGGGGTTACTGGCTCCGCCCCTGACGAGGAGCTGACAGCCAGCCCCTTCGGGGTAACCCCGTGGAGCGCATGGTCTGGAGCTAATCGAGCCGGTGTGAGGACGCATCCTCCCCCGCTCCGCCGCCATCTCCTCTGTTGTTGTTGTAATTGTTGTTGTAGTTGTTGTTATTGTTGTTGTTTGGGGAAGAAGATGGGAGGAGGTATGGGAAAGGTCCTAAACTCACTACTGATGCCATATAATCACATTCTGGTGCAACGAAGAGTCATAATTAATGGAAACGAGGCCTTAACTGACATAGATTAAGAATAACTAGGAAGATGTCCGAAAGTTGTCTACGTGTGGTGCGGTGGACCTGGGCACGACATTTAATGGGGGAATAAGGGGAAGGTCGGCTCTACTGATTGTTATTTACATGCAATGGGACTAGGGAATGGGGGATTGGGGAAAGTTGGGGAGTATTGGAGAAAATAGGGGAATATTTACAAGCGGATATGGAGGCCAAATTCCATATTCGCAACATTGCACCCTTCTCTACCCTCGGGGCGTCCCGACCCGATAAATTTTTACCTACTTTAGTGTGGCACGCAATGTAGTTCCCTCTACTATTAACTCTACCCTGAGTGCGACAGTTTTACAGATATTCACAAATGAGTAAATATGTCCCCCTGCGACGTTGCACCCTTCTCCTCACAGAAACACACCCACAGGATAACCGAATCCGGAAAGAATTCGCAAACTACACATACAGCCGGTAGGGAGCATTATTTACACGACTACGCTGCTATTTACACTACGATCCAGGACCTGTTTTTGGAGGAACACATGCAGATGTTATGCATAGAGAGAGCGCGCTTGCCAACATCGATACACCAACCCACGAGTGCTCTGTGGCCGACGGCCTTTAATAACGTGCAGAGCACCCTTCCCGAGCATCAACAGCACCACCCCACCACCAATCGGTGCAGTCACCATTGTTCATTGGAATAAAAATAAATTCGACAACCCCTAACCCTGCAGGTGTCTCTTGCTCTTCTTGTGGTGCACTTGGTGGTGTTAACTATTAGTGGTTCACCTGTATGGCATAGGTGCCACGTTGATCCATAGGTCCATCCCCGGGTGGTGCTTGGCCGCAAACGAACTGCGGTCCATTGTGGGTGGCCACAAACATTGCGGTCCATATGGTGTATCGATCCCGGCAGCAAACAGCGAAAGTGCAGGCCCACAACTGCGCAGCCAGCACCTCTCTCTCCTCTCTCTCTACCCCAAAGCCAGATCCTCGGAGGTGGGAGACAAAAGAAGAAACAAGTGAGTAAGGTGGTAAGGGCGCAAAAGTGCACGCAATGTAAGGTGATGCACACTGGGGGCACATGGGAACCAGGTGAGACAGGTACGTTCCTATCGTACGCCCCCCCCCCCACCAGGTAACCTACATGGCCCCTCCCTTACCCCTTACTGCATCCACAAAACACAACACTACCCATAAACATCTACTTTACAAATCGACAAACATCCCTACTGTCTTCCCCGTTCCTCCCATAAACCAAATTCGTCTTCTCTCCCTCCTAACCAATCAAATTTGCCATTTTCAACTCTCATCAAAATTTGCCATCTCCAACTGCACATCAAAATTTGCCATCACCAATTCATCATCAGTCCCTCCTAGGGAGGGAGAGATGGAATCACCCCAATGTCTCATCCACGTCGTGATGCGTCTCACAAATCCACACAGCGATTCATCTCCTGCAACAAAACAAAGAAAACACAGGTGTGGAGTCATCATCATCACCACAGGTAAGTGGCTGCGTATGGTGCGACAGGTTCATCAATCCTAACTACTTCCTAAATGACTTTAACAACTTTAGACTACCCGGGGTCTTTCTCCGGCCAAACCATTGGCCCTCTTACTCTATGGGTTCTAAAAACCAATTCCCATTGGCCAACCTGTGGTGCTTTTCAATTTGGGGTCTCACTCCCCCGATTCATCTCCCGGTGCCCTCGCACAATTTCTGGGCTGTGGCGTGTACCTCTCCCAGCGGGTCTACCCACCTGCACACCTCCACCACTGCAGTTGCCTCCGAGCTTACCTGCTCCTCACCCTAACCTAACTACCTGGGGAAGGCCCTCTGGCTCTCTCCCCACTCCGTGCCCTCTCTGGCACTGGGCTGCCCGATCCACACCCGGGATCCTCAGGCACCCACTCACAACTACCGGCTCCCAGAGCCCACCTGCGGCCTCACCTGGCCGACATCCTCACAGTGGTGGAGTGCCCAACCAACTACACACACTAACAGGCTACACGCCCAGCCATTTCCACAACACTAATGCACCCATTCACAACACCATTCTGCAACCGCACCACAAATGCCAATATCCAACCACAATTTACCTGCACCCTCTACCTAACACTTACACTACCCGCCCCGGGTGCTCGTGAAAGGGGTCCACTCTTCCCCCATCCACACCTTCGCACCATGCACACCACTCCGTACCACTCACTCCAACTCTCTCCACACACCTGTACCTGCACACCTGTGCTCTCACACCTGGTGCCACCTGCACCCTTCTCTCCCAGGCGCATTCGCGCTGATCCACAACACTCATTACTCACACACTGCTCCACACACCTGTCCAGTTGCACACCTGTGCAATCACACCTGTACAATCCTCACACACACGGCATCATCTCAGCTAACTACTCCCTTCTGAAACTTGCGCTTCCCAGTCGTCCCTTTAAACTATTGCGCTCCCACGTCATTATCATCCACACTAATCTACCTGCGTCCCCACTACAGGTATCAGTCACTACCTAACCTTATCGTCACCTGAGGTCATCTTCTCTAGATCCCTATCAATATAACCTAACCCACCCGGGCTAGTTTTCACTGCCATACACCCCATAAACTATTGCTCCTTTGCCCCCCATGGGAAGGATGGTGGATTTGCCATCCCACCACATCGGGGGTCTCTCACTACCAATTTCGCACATCAAATTGCAACAAATTAAAAATTTGCCAATCACTGCCCATCATCTGCCAATCACTACTGCCAATCCCTTGCCAATCATCAAATTTTGTTTTTCTCTGATTTTGGGTCCAAAACACTAACCTCATCACCCAGTCGACTCACTAATACCTCTCGGTGCGCCAATCCCTGTCCAAAGCCCGGCTTCGTAAAGCCAAGCAATGGATGCTGGTTGTTTTGTGCCAGCGGCTGGATGCGTCCGGCACTCGGTGCAGGGACGGGGGCTTACCCGGGCCGAGATCCCACGCATCACCTCGGCGTGGAGCCATCCAATGTCCCGATCTCGACCTGCCGGCACGTCTCACCAAAAAGTGGTCGCCATGACGACCCTTTCTATCGGGCTGCCAGCTCCGCCTAGTGGAGCCTGGACGCGGCCGTTCAAAGCGAGGCCCGGCACGCACCGAGGGCCTGCTTCGGCTAAAAGTCGCTCTAACCTCTAACCCGTGTAACGTCGATGCTTCACCTGGACGCTTACACCCTGCAGCCCGTTCCTTGCTCACACATCCAGCCGTTTCCATGCTCCTCGTACCGTTCCTTACACACCCAGGCACACTCATTCCACTCACAGCCTTGGTCACACACCTGACCACCGAACACTTTGGCACACATTCGTCGCTCGCACACCTCACCAATACACCTCTTCGCGCCCCCTCCTCAGTCACCTCCTCTGTGACAATCACAGGTGTGCTCTCATTCGCACACCCAACCACGTGCCTCACCACCAACTCCAGCGTGCATTCCCACTCACGCTCTACCATTCCAGGTGTGCATCCTTCTATTCCAGGTGTACATCCTCGCTCACCTGTCACAACTAACTCACGCTCCATGTCACTCTCACTACTTTCACCTCCATTCCTGACAGCGCACTCATCCTTACTCTTGACAGCGCACTCTTTCCCCATGCACCTGTCCGTCACACACCTTTCTCGCGCACACTCTCCCGTCACACCCTCTGTAACACTCACCACAGGTGGACACTCTTCCTTACTTCTGACAGCGCACTCTTTCCTCGTGCACCTGTCCGTCACACACCTTTCTCGCGCACACTCTCCCGTTACACCCTCTGCAACACTCACCACACCGCGCTTCCATGTGCTCCCTCGCACACTCGCTACGACCGACTCACTCTCGCCAGCACCCTCACTCCTTGGCACGCACTTTTTCCTCACACACCCCAGAGTCGGATTTTCTCGCACACCTCCTTTTTCGCACACCAGACCTGTCGCACACTTCACCAACGGCCTCTCACGAACACCCGGGTCCATCTCGACCCCCAAGCTTCTTAAATCCCCTGGCGCATCATACGCACGACCATATTGGTCACCACTTACACCAGGTCCTCTTCCTCTTCGCTTCTCCTCCATCACCTGCGAATCCCTCATCCGGTTAACGAGCACATCACGATCCAAACACAGACTTTGGACCAATTCTTTTATCTCCTCTTTTATCTCTTTGTTATCCTCTCTCCGTCGCTTTTTAATTTCGCTCATCCCTTCTTCCACTTCTTTCTGTGTCGCTTTCAACCCTCCTAATACCGCAGTGTTCCTTTGAACCTGCTCCACTAACTCCGTCTGTCCCACCGTCAGCTGCTCCACCTCCTGCGTCAGGTCCTCTATGCCCCCTTGTAACTTTACAGTCCCCTTTCTCACCTCCTTCTCCATGTGCTCCTTACAGTGCCTCACCTCCTCGCGCACTCCTCCGACCTCCTCACTCACACCTCTTCTAATCTCCTCTCCCTCTACCCCATTTTTCACTCCCTCTATCTGATTCTCCTGGGCAGCCATTCTATTTTCTACCCCCATTAACCCATTTTTCACCTCCTTTATCCCGTTGTCTAACCCCTCAAAATTTTTGTCTACCTTCTCACCAGTACCCCTCGCTTCGTCCCTCCTTACCCCCATCTGGCTTCCCATTACCCCCAATCGCTCACTCCGAGCCCTCGCTTCGTCCCTCATTACCCCCAGTTGGTTACTCTGAGCATCCATCCGGTTCCCCATTACCTTCATTTGCTCACAATGAGCATCCATCAGATTCCCCATTCTGTTTTCCCTTTCTTCATTATACTGGACCACAAGGGCCGTCATTTGTATACAAAACGAGTTCCAATCCATCGGGGGCGCTGCCACGGTCGCTGGCGCGGTGATCAGCGAGGCGCCATTTTGCGCGCCCGCTTCTTCGTGCGTGACGGCGCTATTTTGCGAACCTGCCGCCCTCACTGCTTCGCTCTCCTCCTGTCCCTCATTTTGGTCCTGGATCGACCCTGCTTCACTCTCCCCTACCGGACCCCAGCTGTCTTGATCCGCCATAGCGCGACTTGCAAAATTCGAGTTTCGTAAAACAAATACAAATTTCGGCCGCTCCAAATTTTGACCAAATTTTTTTTTTTCCTCTATTCGTTTTTTTTTTCAAAATTTGGTCGGGCCTCGAATCTCACTCCCGACACCAATTGTTACAGACACGACTTTGATGTTAAGGTGGGCCGAGCGGAATGGCCGTCGTGTCCGCACAAATTACCCGATTGTACTCGAACGTCGACGAAGCCGCGCTACGCTGGCTCAATAGGAAAGAGAAGACACCCGGCTGGGTTATAATGACACAATACGACACCAGGGGTTCAGTTCTCAAGACCTCCGGAGGAGGTTATATTAAGGCGGAAGGTCAGATTACAACTACAAGAGGTACATCATAGGAAGACAGGCACTTAGACACAACCTTATATTATTCCCGACAGACCACAGAGAAACAGGACAAAAACTGACTCACACGGGGATTGATGGCTAGGAAAGCGGGTATTCGATGGCCAGCACAAGGTGCACCTTGTGCTCAGGGACAGGATGGCGCGGCCCAAAAGATGCAGGAGGTCTCTCAGCGCTCGAGGTGGCGTCTTGTCGTCTCAAGCTGGGGGCGCATCTGACGTCACGTCCGGCAAGCGGCTGCGTATATCCGGCGGGGAGTGACACGCCCTCGGCTCGTTAGCTCCGCCCAGATGGAATCGGTCCGCTGCTTCTCATTGGGTGCGTGCGGGGGGGGTTACTGGCTCCGCCCCTGACGAGGAGCTGACAGCCAGCCCCTTCGGGGTAACCCCGTGGAGCGCATGGTCTGGAGCTAATCGAGCCGGTGTGAGGACGCATCCTCCCCCGCTCCGCCGCCATCTCCTCTGTTGTTGTTGTAATTGTTGTTGTAGTTGTTGTTATTGTTGTTGTTTGGGGAAGAAGATGGGAGGAGGTATGGGAAAGGTCCTAAACTCACTACTGATGCCATATAATCACATTCTGGTGCAACGAAGAGTCATAATTAATGGAAACGAGGCCTTAACTGACATAGATTAAGAATAACTAGGAAGATGTCCGAAAGTTGTCTACGTGTGGTGCGGTGGACCTGGGCACGACATTTAATGGGGGAATAAGGGGAAGGTCGGCTCTACTGATTGTTATTTACATGCAATGGGACTAGGGAATGGGGGATTGGGGAAAGTTGGGGAGTATTGGAGAAAATAGGGGAATATTTACAAGCGGATATGGAGGCCAAATTCCATATTCGCAACAATATATACTAGCAGAAGTACCCGGCATTGCCGGGCGGGGGAGGGGAGGAGAGGGGGGAGGGGCAGGGGGGAGGGGGAGGGGGGAGGGGGGAGGTGGAGGGGGATGGGGGGAGGGGGGAGGGGGAAGGGGGGGAGGGGGAGGGGGAAGGGGGGGAAGTGGAGGGGGAGGGGGGGGAGGGGGAGGGATGTTGTTGTGGGGGGATTTGAAACGAGCTGTGCATGCAGGAAACCCCTCAAACATTGCACAGATGAAAGAATTCTGCATGGAGGAGTGGGCAAAAATTTCTCCCAGTCGATATCAGAGACTGGTAGACAGTTATAAGAAACGCCTACTTGAGGTTGTTTCTGCCAAAGGGGGCAATACCACCTATTAGAGCCAAGGGTGTACTTACTTATTCCACATGCGAAATTTGCATTTTTGTTTATTTAAATTATACAATGGACTCCAAAATGTAAATGTTTCATGATATTTGTTATATTATATCACCTTTATCTATCAATATTGTTGAAATGAAGATTAAATAGCTGTATGTTGAAATATGTTGAAAATGTCAAAACTTAACATTAGGCTATGAGCCAAGGGGGTTGGTCGGTACCATACAGATGGAGTAAGGCTCATTGTGATTTTTAGCAAGATATATGTCCCTAGATATGAAAAAAAAGTGATAGCAGTGTATAACTCTCGGCCATCTCTGTGTTATCACCCGAAATATTATTATACGCCTGCTTCGCTTCGCCAAAAAGAGAGATTTTTTTTTTTTTTTTTTTGTATACAAGATCGAGGCTCGTGAAAGAGCTAACATTAATCACACAAAAAGACAAACCGACACACAAAACACAAAAAACAAGGGGAGTGGCAGACAAGATGGGGAGAGAGGGGGAAGGACACAAAAGAGAGGGGGAAGAGGGGACAAAAGAGGACACAAACACAACATTTGAGAGCAGGGACATCGGGAGGACTTGGGGGGAGGTGGGAGAGGATTAAAACATATGAACACTGCAAGGACTCTGGGGTGAATTACCGGGGGTAGAAAAGATCAAGGTTTTCGATGGGGGACGATAAGAGATGGTGGTGAACAGCTGTTTTAAAGACCTGGAGGGAGGAGTGGGATTGAAGGGAGTGGGGGAGTTTGTTCCAGAGGCGGGAGAAAAGGGGAATGAAAGAGTGAAGGTGAGCAGAGAGCCTAGACTTTGGCAGTTTAACCATAAGAGGGTTGCAGGCAGATCTTGTGCGACCTGAAGGAATATTGGGGGGACAGAGCACAGAGAGAGCTGGGGGAGCAAGGCCGGAGAGGAGTCGGTAGAAGACAGAAAGACCACCAACCTGCCTGCGGTGAGTGAGTGAAAGGCCCTCGGCGTTGACTACATCGCAGGAGATTCCAGTGATTGTGAAAGCTTTGGCTTCAACAGCGTGAAGCCGAGCAAGGTGTGAGGCAGGAGCACCAGCCCAGAGGGGGGAACAGTATTCCATTGAGCTGCGGATGAAAGCCTTGTATGTGGTGAGGAGCTCAGGTGTGCCAAGGAAGGACTTCGCACGACGGAGGATGCCCAGTCGGCGACTGGCTTTGGAGGCCAGCTTGGAAATGTAGTTTTCCCAAGAAAGATCATGGCAGATAGTGAGACCCAAAAGCTTGAGCGACAGAACTTCTTGGAGAGGATTGTTGAGAAAGTAGATGGGAGGGTTGTCCAGTCGGTCCTTTCGGAGAGACATTGTAAGAGTGTGAGATTTGTCAGGATTGAAAGACATGTTCCACTTATTTGACCAGTCTGTGATTTTGTCCAGGTCTGCAGAGAGTGAGGAGGCTGCAGACTGCCGATCTGAGGGATGAGGAATGGAGCGACAGAGAGTAGAGTCGTCAGCAAAGAGATAGAGAGGATTTTCAAGAGAGTCAGAGAGATCATTGATGAAGACCAGAAAAAGCACAGGGCCCAGAACACTACCTTGGGGAACTCCAGCCTGAACAGGAAGAGGAGATGAGAGAAACCCATTCAGGGCCACACGTTGACTACGACCAGAGAGGAAGTCCACCAGCCATGCGTGGAGATTTCCATGGATACCAAAGGAGGAGAGTTTGGAGAGCAGAGCAGGGTGCCAGACCGTATCGAAGGCACGTGAAACGTCAAGGGAGACAGCTCTAATTTCCTGTTTGGCATTGAGGACCGCCATCCATTGTTGAGAAAGCAGAAGCAGCATGTCCAGAGTAGAGTGACCAGGTCTGAAACCAAATTGATGATCAGATATCAAGCCATTGGAGAAGAGGAAAGATTTAATATCTGAAGCAATGATGGATTCCATGACTTTGCTGATAATTGGGAGTAGGCTGATTGGTCTGTAGTTGCTGGGATCTGTTTTTGCACCTTTTTTGTGCAAAGCGGTGATGTTGGCTGATTTCCAAGCAGATGGCAGATGACCTTGAGCAAAAGAGAGGGTGAAGAGAACAGAAAGAGGGAGTGAAAGAGCAGAAAAACATGATTTTAGGACCCGTGGGCTGATGCCGTCAGGACCAGTTGCAGAATCAGAGTCGAGGGTTGACAGAAACTTTTCCACCTTGTCAGGAGGAAAGGACACAGAGTCCAGGAGCAGCTGGGTACGACTGGGTACGGTGGGTACAGAGAGGGATGGGTTTGAGACACAAGATTTAGAGGCAAACACAGAGTTGAGGCATTCAGCTTTTTCACGTGCGGAGTCAGCCGTTAAGCCGTTTGAGGTGAGGGAGGGGATGGAGGGGGAACAAACACCAGAAACAGATTTGACCAGACGCCACCAGGATTTGGAAGAGGGAGACAGATAAGAGAGTTCGGTCTTGAGAATGGTGAGATATTGTTTCCTGGCTCTCCTGAGGGTGGACACACACTTGTTTCGGGCTTTGTGAAAGGAAATGAGATTTCCTTCCGTTGGATTTGCTTTCCAGGAGACGAAAGCAAGTTGTTTCAGGGCAACAGCCTCACCACAAGATTCCGTGTACCATGGACGGGAGGAAGGGTATGACAACTGAAGACGAGATGGTATAAATCTGTGCATGAGAGAGAGCAATTTACTTTGAAAGAATTCCCAGGATGGGTTGATGTCAGAGGCGGTAGAGATGGGAGACCAGTCCAGATGATTGATGGCTGCTTGAAGACCGTGCCAGTTGGCCTGAGTGAAATGCCAGACTCGTCGACGCTGAGGAGGCTCTCTGAGAATGGTCAGAGAGATGTCCACTTTGACAAGCACATGATCAGATGAGCCGATTGGAGCAGAAGAAGAGCAGCAGACATTTTCAGGGAAGTTTGTCATAACCAAATCCAGAAGAGAAGATGCTCCGTTGACTGAGATCCGGGTCGGGAAATTGACAGATTGTGTCAGTCCCAGTGAGTCGCAGAAGTCCTTTGCTGAAGAGCCATGGCTGGTGAGAGAGGTACCCACACCCAGCCAACTGGCATGGTGACAATTGAAATCACCACATATGAGGAAGAGAGAGTTGGGATGGGTAGATAGAAGTTGGTCCATATTATCAGACAGTGAGATGTAGATGGAGTCATCGCTGATTGGTGGACGGTACAACACACATATGAAAAAAAGGTGGGAGCGAAGGGGAAGCCGTAGCCAAAGGTATTCCTGGGGGTGAGGTGGAGAGAGGGCAGTGGAGGGCGAGTGAGGAAGAGAGTTTTTTATAAAGATAGCAACCCCACCTCCAGGACGAGGCTCAGGTCTATCATACCGGAGGAGGGAGTAACCTGGAGAGATACCAAGGCATCAGAGACATCATGAAGGAGGAAAGTTTCTGTTAAGCAGATCACATCTGGTTTGTCAGAAGCAACCTGTATGGAGAGGTCAGTCAAGTTTGAGCGAAGGCCCCGGATGTTTGAGGTCCATACCGTTAATGAAGAGGAAGGGGGAGCATCGGGTCCAGAACAGGGGGGGAGGGGTAGGGTAAGATGTGGAAGAGGAGGAAGACGTAGGGAGAGCTGTTGAAGGTGTGTCAGAGATTTCAGAATAGCTTGGAGAAAGGGAAGAATGGGGTGGATAAAAGGTTTGATGGAGATTGGGTGAGGCACAGTGAGGTGTTATTTGAGGAGGGGGAAGAGCAAGGCAGAAGGTTTGGGGAGATGAAGGTGAAAGTTGGAAAGAGGAAGAAGCAGGGAGGATGCTTTGAGGAGGAGGGGTGAGAGGGGAGTCTCGGAGGGGAGGAGCGAGGGAGAGTCTCGGAGGGGAGGGGTGTGGGAGGAGTTTAGGAGGGAGGGGAGGGAAGGGGCAAGGGGGGAGATTTGAAAGGGATGGGTGATGGGGAGGATTTGGAGGGGAGGGGTGAGATTGGATTTTGAAAAGTGTACGATTCATGGGAAACGAACATTTTTTGCAAAATGAGTTTGAGACCTTCGAGTCAAAAATACGTTTGAGGACACTGGAGGAGGGATGGAGTTCTGGATAGTTTAGGGAATGTAGAAAGGAGGAACTGTAAGAGATGGTATTATATATATTTTTTGGAATGAATAGATTTGGTGAGCAAGACGAAAGCATCCTTTTGTAGGAAAAGAAGAAAAGGGTGTTATAATATATGAGAGAAAATAGTTGTTCAGGGGAGAGATTATACATTTCTAACCGCGTGATCGCGAACGAAGAACGAACGAACAAAAAGAACAACAAATAAACGAATAAGACCTGGGAAGGGAAAAAAAAATTTTTTTTTTTTTTTTTTTTTGTGAGTACAGATATTAAACAAGGAGGTACGGGGTGAACGACTGGTACGAAACAGAGAACGAAAATAATTTCAGCGCATTCGACGAATCGCTGAGAGAAAAACAAACCACAAGGTCGGAGACGGTACGGTAGTCTAAGCCTACGAGTACTAGGCCGCAGATATTTGCTAAAATTGGAATAAATATGTTTTTAAGGACCACAGAGTGCCAATAATTTGCATACTGGATGCCAACTAATATAGTAATAGAAATATAGAATATTTGTGGGGGTTATTTATCAAAATATTGATATAATGACAAAAAATATGTTAAATTTAGTAAAAAAGTGGTCGAAATCGCTTCGAGTTCAGAATTCACATTGTACATTTTTGTCAATATTTCAAAAATGAAAACTCCCAGAGTAACATTTGACCCCTCAAAATCTTCGCAAGGAACCACTGCATTGGAATATATTGTTACAGACACGACTTTGATGTTAAAGTGGGCCGAGCGGAATGGCCGTCGTGTCCGCACAAATTACCCGACTATACTCGACGTTGACGAAGCCGCGCTACGCTGGCTCAATAGGAAAGAGAAGACACCCGGCTGGGTTATAATGACACAATACGACACCAGGGGTTCAGTTCTCAAGACCTCCGGAGGAGGTTATATTCGTGCGGAAGGTCAGATTACAGGGACGAGAGGTACATCATAGGAAGACAGGCACTTAGACACAACCTTATATTATTCCCGACAGACCACAGAGAAACAGGACAAAAACTGACTCACACGGGGATTGATGACAAGGAAAGCGGGTATTCGATGGCCAGCACAAGGTGCACCTTGTGCTCAGGGACAGGATGGCGCGGCCCAACAGATGCAGGAGGTCTCTCAGCGCTCGAGGTGGCGTCTTGTCGTCTCAAGCTGGGGGCGCATCTCACGTCACGTCCGGCAAGCGGCTGCGTATATCCGGCGGGGAGTGACACGCCCTCGGCTCGTTAGCTCCGCCTCGTGGAATCGGCACGTTGCTTCTCATTGGGTGCGTGCGGGGGGGGTTACTGGCTCCGCCCCCGACGAGGAGCTGACAGCCAGCCCCTTCGGGGTAACCCCGTGGAGCGCATGGTCTGGAGCTAATCGAGCCGGTGTGAGGACGCATCCTCCCCCGCTCCGCCGCCATCCCCTCTGTTGTTGTTGTAATTGTTGTTGTAGTTGTTGTTATTGTTGTTGTTTGGGGAAGAAGATGGGAGGAGGTATGGGAAAGGTCCTAAACTCACTACTGGTGCCATATAATCACATTCTGGTGCAACGAAGAGTCATAATTAATGGAAACGAGGCCTTAACTGACATAGATTAAGAATAACTAGGAAGATGTCCGAAAGTTGTCTACGTGTGGTGCGGTGGACCTGGGCACGACATTTAATGGGGGAATAAGGGGAAGGTCGGCTCTACTGATTGTTATTTACATGCAATGGGACTAGGGAATGGGGGACTGGGGAAAGTTGGGGAGTATTGGAGAAAATAGGGGAATATTTACAAGCGGATATGGAGGCCAAATTCCATATTCGCAACATTGCACCCTTCTCTACCCTCGGGGCGTCCCGACCCGATAAATTTTTACCTACTTTAGTGTGGCACGCAATGTAGTTCCCTCTACTATTAACTCTACCCTGAGTGCGACAGTTTTACAGATATTCACAAATGAGTAAATATGTCCCCCTGCGACGTTGCACCCTTCTCCTCACAGAAACACACCCACAGGATAACCGAATCCGGAAAGAATTCTCAAACTAAACATACAGCCGGTAGGGAGCATTATTTACAAGACTATGCTGCTATTTACACTACGATCCAGGACCTGTTTTTGGAGGAACACATGCAGATGTTATGCATAGAGAGAGCGCGCTTGCCAGCATCGATACACCAACCCACGAGTGCTCTGTGGCCGACGGCCTTTAATAACGTGCAGAGCACCCTTTCCCGAGCATCAAAAGCACCACCCCACCACCAATCGGTGCAGTCACCATTGTTCATTGGAATAAAAATAAATTCGACAACCCCTAACCCTGCAGGTGTCTCTTGCTCTTCTTGTGGTGCACTTGGTGGTGTTAACTATAAGTGGTTCACCTGTATGGCATAGGTGCCACGTTGACCCATAGGTCCATCCCCGGGTGGTGCTTGGCCGCAAACGAACTGCGGTCCATTGTGGGTGGCCACAAACATTGCGGTCCATATGGTGTATCGATCCAGGCAGCCAACAGCGAAAGTGCAGGCCCACAACTGCGTAGCCAGCACCTCTCTCTCCTCTCTCTCTACCCCAAAGCCAGATCCTCGGAGGTGGGAGACAAAAGAAGAAACAAGTGAGTAAGGTGGTAAGGGCGCAAAAGTGCACGCAATATAAGGTAATGCACACTGGGGGCACATGGGAACCAGGTGAGACAGGTACGTTCCTATCGTACGCCCCCCCCCCCCACCAGGTAACCTACATGGCCCCTCCCTTACCCCTTACTGTATCCACAAAACACAACACTACCCATAAACATCTACTTTACAAATCAAAAAACATCCCTACTGTCTTCCCCGTTCCTCCCATAAACCAAATTCGTCTTCTCTCCCTCCTAACCAATCAAATTTGCCATTTTCAACTCTCATCAAAATTTGCCATCTCCAACTCAACATCATAATTTGCCATTACCAATTCATCATCAGTCCCTCCTAGGGAGGGAGAGATGGAATCACCCCAATGTCTCATCCACGTCGTGATGCGTCTCACAAATCCACACAGCGATTCATCTCCTGCAACAAAACAAAGAAAACACAGGTGTGGAGTCATCATCATCACCACAGGTAAGTGGCTGCGTATGGTGCGACAGGTTCATCAATCCTAACTATCTCCTAAATGACTTTAACAACTTTACACTACCCGGGGTCTTTCTCCGGCCAAACCATTGGCCCTCTTACTCTATGGGTTCTAAAAACCAATTCCCATTGGCCAACCTGTGGTGCTTTTCAATTTGGGGTCTCACTCCCCCGATTCATCTCCCGGTGCCCTCGCACAATTTCTGGGCTGCGGCGTGTACCTCTCCCAGTGGGTCTACCCACCTGCACACCTCCACCACTGCAGTTGCCTCCGAGCTTACCTGCTCCTCACCCTAACCTAACTACCTGGGGAAGGCCCTCTGGCTCTCTCCCCACTCCGTGCCCTCTCTGGCACTGGGCTGCCCGATCCACACCCGGGATCCTCAGGCACCCACTCACAACTACCGGCTCCCAGAGCCCACCTGCGGCCTCACCTGGCCGACATCCTCACAGTGGTGGAGTGCCCAACCAACTACACACACTAACAGGCTACACGCCCAGCCATTTCCACAACACTAATGCACCCATCCACAACACCATTCTGCAACCGCACCACAAATGCCAATATCCAACCACAATTTACCTGCACCCTCTACCTAACACTTACACTACCCGCCCCGGGTATCCGTGATGGGGGTCCACTCTTCCCCCATCTACACCTTCGCACCATGCACACCACTCCGTACCACTTACTCCAACTTTCTCCACACACCTGTACTTGCACACCTGTGCTCTCACACCTGGTGCCACCGGCACCCTTCTCTCCCCAAGCGCATTCGCGCTGATCCACACACTCACTACTCATACACGGCTCCACACACCTGTCCAGTTGCACACCTGTGCAATCACACCTGTTCAATTCTCACACACACGGCATCATCTCAGCTAACTACTCCCTTCTGAAACTTGCGCTTCCCAGTCGTCCCTTTAACTATTGCGCTCCCTCGTCATTATAATCCACACTAATCTACCTGCGTCCCCACTACAGGTATCAGTCACTAACTAATCTTAACGTCACCTAATGCCAATCTTCGCTAGATCCCTACACACCATATCCTAACCCACCCGGGCTAGTTTTCACTGCCATACACCCCATAATCTAGTGCTCCTTTGCCCCACCACATGGGAAGGGTGGCAAGGATGCCATCCCACCACATCGGGGGCCTCTCACTACCAATTTTGCACATCAAATTTCAACAAATCAAAAATTTGGCCAATCACTGCCCATCATCTGCCAATCACTACTGCCAATCCTTTGCCAATCATTAAATTTTGCTTTTCTCTAATTTTGGGTCCAAAACACTAACCTCATCACCCAGTCTACTCACTACTGCCTCTCGGTGCGCCAATTCCTGTCCAAAGCCTGGCTTCGTAAAGCCAAGCAATGGATGCTGGTTGTTTTGTGCCAGCGGCTGGATGCGTCCGGCACTCGGTGCAGGGACGGGGGCTTACCCGTGCCGAGATCCCACGCACCACCTCGGCGTGGAGCCATCCAATGCCCCGATCTCGACCTGCCGGCACGTCTCACCAAAAAGTGGTCGCCATGACGACCCTTTCTATCGGGCTGCCAGCTCCGCCTAGTGGAGCCTGGACGCGGCCGTTCAAAGCGAGGCCCAGCACGCACCGAGGGCCCGACTCGGCTATAAGTCGCTCTAACCTCTAACCCGTGTAACGTCGATGCTTCACCTGGACGCTTACACCCCGCAGCCCGTTCCTTGCTCACACATCCAGCTGTGCCCATGCTCCTCGTACCTTTCCTTACACACCCAGGTACACTCATTCCACTCACAGCCTTGGTCACACACCTGACCACCGAACACTTTGGCACACATTCGTCGCTCGCACACCTCACCAATACACCTCTTCGCGCCCCCTCCTCGGTCACCTCCTCTGTGACAATCACAGGTGTGCTCTCATTCGCACACCCAACCACGTGCCTCACCACCAATTCCAGCGTGCATTCCCACTCACGCTCTACCATTCCAGGTGTGCATCCTTCCATCCCAGGTGTACATCCTCGCTCACCTGTCACAACTAACTCACGCTCCATGTCACTCTCACTACTTTCACCTCCATTCCTGACAGCGCACTCACCCTTACTCTTGACAGCGCACTCTTTCCTCATGCACCTGTCCGTCACACACCTTTCTCGCGCACACTCTCCCGTTACACCCTCTGTAACACTCACCACAGGTGGACACTCTTCCTTACTTCTGACAGCGCACTCTTTCCTCATGCACCTGTCGGTCACACACCTTTCTCGCGCACACTCCTGCGCACTCTCTCCCGTCACACCCTCTGTAACACTTACCACACCGCGCTTCCATGTGCTCCCTCGCACACGCGCTACGACCGACTCACTCTCGCCAGCACCCTCACTACTCCTTGGCACGCACTTTCCTCACACACCCCAGAGTCGGACTTTCTCGCACACCTCCTCTTTCGCACACCAGACCTGTCGCACACTTCACCAACGGCCTCTCACGAACACCCGGGTCCATCTCGACCCCCAAGCTCCTTAAATCCCCTGGCGCATCATACGCACGACCATATTGGTCACCACTTACACCGGGTCCTCTTCCTCTTCGCTTCTCCTCCATCACCTGCGAATCCCTCATCCGGTTAATGAGCACATCATCACGATCCGAACACAGACTTTGGACCAATTCTTTTACTTCCTCCTTTATCTCTTTCTTATCCTCTCTCCGTCGCTTCTTAATTTCGCTCACCCCTTCTTCCACTTCTTCTAATTTTTGCTTCATCTCCTTCATCTCTTCGTGCGCCCCTTTAAGTTCTTCCTCTAACTCCACTTTATTTTTTTCTATGTGCTCCCGCACCTCCCGCTCTTTAACCTCCATTACCTCTACCACCTTGTCCATTTTCCTCGTCAGGTCCTCATGTACCGTCTGACACTCTTTTTTAATTACCCCTACGTCCTTTTTCATCTCCTTCTGTGTCGATTTTAAACCCTCTATTACCGCTGTGTTCTTCTTTACCTGGTCCCCCAACTCCTTTTGTCCCACTGTCAGTTGTTCTACTCCCAGCGTCAACTCCTCTATACCACCTTGCAATTTTACAGTCCCCTTTCTCACCTCTTTCTCCATGCGCTCCTTACAGTGCCTCACCTCCTCGCGCACTCCTCCGACCTCCTCACTCACTCCTCTTCTGATCTCCTCTCCCATCACTTGCATCTCCTGCCCAGATGCCACCCTCATCTGCTCCATTTCCTCCCTGTGAGCATCCAGTTTGGTTTCTACCCCCATTCTGACCCCCTCTATCTGCTGCCCCATTTGGTTAACTTCCCTTTCCGCTTGGTCCCTCATGTCCCTCAATTTGCCTTCCATGGTGTTTTCTAACCCCTCTAACCCATTTTTCACTCCCTCTATCTGATTCTCCTGGGCAGCCATTCTATTTTCTACCCCCATTAACCCATTTTTCACTTCTTTTATCCCGTTGTCTAACCCCTCAAAATTATTGTCTATCTTCCCAAATTTCTTGTCTAACTCCTCAAAATTATTGTCTAACCCCTCACTGGTACCCCTCGCTTCGTCCCTCATTACCCCCATTTGCTCACTCTGAGCCCTCGCTTCGTCCCTCATTACCCCCATTTGGTTTCCCAACCGCTCACTATCAGCCCTCATTCCCACCATTTGTTCCATAAGGGCCCTCATTTGCAGGAGGAAAAGGTTCGAATCCACCAGGGGCGCTGCCGCGGGCGTGGACGCCGTGGCCACCTCGTGCGTGACAACGCTATTTTGCGACCCTGCCGCCCTCACTGCTTCGCTCTCCTCCTGTCCCTCATGTCCCTCAATTTGGTCCTGGACCGACCCTGCTTCACTCTCCCCTACCGGACCCCAGCCGTCTTGATCCGCCATAGCGCGACTTGCAAAATTCGAGTTTCGTAAAACAAAACAAATTTCGGCCGCTCCAAATTTTGACCAATTTTTTTTTTTTCCTCTATTCGTTTTTTTTTTTTTTCAAAATTTGGTCGGGCCTCGAATCTCACTCCCGACACCAATTGTTACAGACACGACTTTGATGTTAAAGTGGGCCGAGCGGAATGGCCGTCGTGTCCGCACAAATTACCCGACTATACTCGACGTTGACGAAGCCGCGCTACGCTGGCTCAATAGGAAAGAGAAGACACCCGGCTGGGTTATAATGACACAATACGACACCAGGGGTTCAGTTCTCAAGACCTCCGGAGGAGGTTATATTCGTGCGGAAGGTCAGATTACAGGGACGAGAGGTACATCATAGGAAGACAGGCACTTAGACACAACCTTATATTATTCCCGACAGACCACAGAGAAACAGGACAAAAACTGACTCACACGGGGATTGATGACAAGGAAAGCGGGTATTCGATGGCCAGCACAAGGTGCACCTTGTGCTCAGGGACAGGATGGCGCGGCCCAACAGATGCAGGAGGTCTCTCAGCGCTCGAGGTGGCGTCTTGTCGTCTCAAGCTGGGGGCGCATCTCACGTCACGTCCGGCAAGCGGCTGCGTATATCCGGCGGGGAGTGACACGCCCTCGGCTCGTTAGCTCCGCCTCGTGGAATCGGCACGTTGCTTCTCATTGGGTGCGTGCGGGGGGGGTTACTGGCTCCGCCCCCGACGAGGAGCTGACAGCCAGCCCCTTCGGGGTAACCCCGTGGAGCGCATGGTCTGGAGCTAATCGAGCCGGTGTGAGGACGCATCCTCCCCCGCTCCGCCGCCATCCCCTCTGTTGTTGTTGTAATTGTTGTTGTAGTTGTTGTTATTGTTGTTGTTTGGGGAAGAAGATGGGAGGAGGTATGGGAAAGGTCCTAAACTCACTACTGGTGCCATATAATCACATTCTGGTGCAACGAAGAGTCATAATTAATGGAAACGAGGCCTTAACTGACATAGATTAAGAATAACTAGGAAGATGTCCGAAAGTTGTCTACGTGTGGTGCGGTGGACCTGGGCACGACATTTAATGGGGGAATAAGGGGACGGTCGGCTCTACTGATTGTTATTTACATGCAATGGGACTAGGGAATGGGGGACTGGGGAAAGTTGGGGAGTATTGGAGAAAATAGGGGAATATTTACAAGCGGATATGGAGGCCAAATTCCATATTCGCAACAATATCATTACTTTGTAATATGGTGGTTGTTTGGGGCACATATTTTGGCAAAGTTCAAAATATGTTCAACCATACCCCCTAATTTTGATATTTTGGAACGAAACATAGCTTTTGAACATTTTAGGTTTATTCGTCGACTACTTTTGGTATCTCAGTGTAATTTTTGGTATTAGCTAGTATCCTAAAGTAGGTTTGTAACATCAGCTACATTATATTTCACAATGCATGCAAACTTGCTCCACACTCTAGGTTTATCATGATCTCTCGAACAAATACGATCTCGATCTCGATCTCGGCACTCTGTCGTCCTTAAAAACATATTTATTCCAATTTTAGCAAATATCACATTTTTTAGCAAAGCAAAGCGGGCGTATAATAATATTTCGGGTGATAACACAGAGATGGCCGAGAGTTATACACCGCTATCACTTTTTTTTCATATCTAGGGACATATATCTTCCTAAAAATCACAATGAGCCTTACTCCATCTGTATGGTACCGACCGGTCAATTTGGGGGGTCTGGCTCATAGCCTACATGGGGTGTACTTACTTTTTCACGTGACTGTATATAATTTCTGCCAGCTTCTTCATTTGTATGCGGCACAAGGCTGCGGAGTAGCATCATTGGCTGAGGGTGTGGCTGTGCCGCTGCTGCAATGCCCTCTGCTGGTTAGGGCAGAAATTTGTAATTTGCTCAGGGTGTCAGTGATGGCTCGCTTACTCTTCGTGAAGGACACCGAGCCCGTTTGACTCCATCCGGGGGACGGCACACACATTGACGATTCAACCTGCCTGTGAAACACCGGGATGATAGTTCGTAGCTGGGTGGGGATTCAAATCCAGTCGAGACAGCTTGGAGGTGAGTGTGCATACCTCTAGGCCATCCTATCAGCACATTTTGGGCAGCGACAGGCGTAGATTCAAATCATTGCTTTTTGAGGGGATTTGCTTGGGATACAGGACAATTTTATATTTATTTTATTATTTTCTTTACGGGAGAGAGGCTTATGGAGGAGCAAGGTAGAACTGAGAGTGATACAAACATCAAGGGAACAAACAGGAAAAGAGGAAAGGGAGGATGTGAGGAAACATCGATTTCTGAAACTACCAAGTAAAATAACAAAATTTAAAGGGGGGAATAAATATAATGCTGCAGAATTGCGGATGAAAAGAGATGACGGTACACTGCTCGCTTGAAGCCCTGGCGGGAAGAGTGAGAAAGAACAGTCTCTGGAAGGCAGTTCCATAGACAGGAGAGAATTTGCGTTAGGTCTCAGTGTGAGCTCTGGTTCAAAGGGGGAGGGCCATTGCTCCCACTCCACAACCCGGAGCTGTAATTCTTGTTCGAAGAACACTGGAGGTCGCTCGAGCTCCACAGACACTAGCTCTCACTCCAAAAACACTGGATGTCGCTTGAACTCCACAGACACTAGCTCTCACTCCAAGAACACTGGAGGTCGCTCGAGCTCCACAGACACTAGCTCTCACTCCAAGAACACTGGATGTCGCTTGAACTCCACAGACACTAGCTCTCACTCCAAGAACATTGAATATCGCTCGAGCTACACAGACACTAGCTCTCACTCCAAGAACACTGAATATCGCTCGAGCTCCACAGACAATAGCTCTCACTCCAAGAACACTGGAGGTCGCTCGAGCTCCACAGACACTAGCTCTCACTCCAAGAACACTGGAGGTCGCTCGAGCTCCACAGACACTAGCTCTCACTCCAAGAACACTGGATGTCGCTTGAACTCCACAGACACTAGCTCTCACTCCAAGAACACTGAATATCGCTCGAGCTCCACAGACAATAGCTCTCACTCCAAGAACACTGAATATCGCTCGAGCTCCACAGACACTAGCTCTCACTCCAAGAACACTGGATGTCGCTCGAGCTCCACAGACACTAGCTCTCACTCCAAGAACACTGGAGGTCGCTCGAGCTCCACAGACACTAGTTCTCACTCCAAGAACACTGGAGGTCGCTCGAGCTCCACAGACACTAGCTCTCACTCCAAGAACACTGGATGTCGCTTGAACTCCACAGACACTAGCTCTCACTCCAAGAACACTGAATATCGCTCGAGCTCCACAGACAATAGCTCTCACTCCAAGAACACTGGATGTCGCTCGAGCTCCACAAACACTAGCTCTCACTCCAAGAACACTGGATGTCGCTTGAACTCCACAGACACTAGCTCTCACTCCAAGAACATTGAATATCGCTCGAGCTCCACAGACAATAGCTCTCACTCCAAGAACACTGAATATCGCTCGAGCTCCACAGACACTAGCTCTCACTCCAAGAACACTGGATGTCGCTTGAACTCCACAGACACTAGCTCTCACTCCAAGAACACTGAATATCGCTCGAGCTCCACAGACAATAGCTCTCACTCCAAGAACACTGAATATCGCTCGAGCTCCACAGACACTAGCTCTCACTCCAAGAACACTGGAGGTCGCTCGAGCTCCACAGACACTAGCTCTCACTCCAAGAACACTGGAGGTCGCTCGAGCTCCACAGACACTAGCTCTCACTCCAAGAACACTGGAGGTCGCTCGAGCTCCACAGACACTAGCTCTCACTCCAAGAACACTGGATGTCGCTTGAACTCCACAGACACTAGCTCTCACTCCAAGAACACTGAATATCGCTCGAGCTCCACAGACAATAGCTCTCACTCCAAGAACACTGGATGTCGCTCGAGCTCCACAAACACTAGCTCTCACTCCAAGAACACTGGAGGTCGCTCGAGCTCCACAGACACTAGCTCTCACTCCAAGAACACTGAATATCGCTCGAGCTCCACAGACAATAGCTCTCACTCCAAGAACACTGGATGTCGCTCGAGCTCCACAGACACTAGCTCTCACTCCAAGAACACTGGATGTCGCTCGAGCTCCACAGACAATAGCTCTCACTCCAAGAACACTGGATGTCGCTCGAGCTCCACAAACACTAGCTCTCACTCCAAGAACACTGGAGGTCGCTCGAGCTCCACAGACACTAGCTCTCACTCCAAGAACACTGAATATCGCTCGAGCTCCACAGACAATAGCTCTCACTCCAAGAACACTGGATGTCGCTCGAGCTCCACAGACACTAGCTCTCACTCCAAGAACACTGAATATCGCTCGAGCTCCACAGACAATAGCTCTCACTCCAAGAACACTGGATGTCGCTCGAGCTCCACAAACACTAGCTCTCACTCCAAGAACACTGGAGGTCGCTCGAGCTCCACAGACACTAGCTCTCACTCCAAGAACACTGAATATCGCTCGAGCTCCACAGACAATAGCTCTCACTCCAAGAACACTGGATGTCGCTCGAGCTCCACAGACACTAGCTCTCACTCCAAGAACACTGGAGGTCGCTCGAGCTCCACAGACACTAGCTCTCACTCCAAGAACACTGAATATCGCTCGAGCTCCACAGACACTAGCTCTCACTCCAAGAACACTGGAGGTCGCTCGAGCTCCACAGACACTAGCTCTCACTCCAAGAACACTGAATATCGCTCGAGCTCCACAGACAATAGCTCTCACTCCAAGAACACTGGATGTCGCTCGAGCTCCACAGACACTAGCTCTCACTCCAAGAACACTGGAGGTCCTCGAGCTCCACAGACACTAGCTCTCACTCCAAGAACACTGAATATCGCTCGAGCTCCACAGACACTAGCTCTCACTCCAAGAACACTGGAGGTCGCTCGAGCTCCACAGACACTAGCTCTCACTCCAAGAACACTGGATGTCGCTTGAACTCCACAGACACTCGCTCTCACTCCAAGAACACAAACTCGTGCTCGTGGTCCAGCTCCTCTAACATTAGCTTCAACTCCATCACAGCTTTAACACGAGCTCTACTGTATGTAGCTATCGGTGAAATGATGAACTCGGAATAAAATGAGGTTGCATTGTTGCCTAAACCAACAGCCAAACAACATCAAATATCAGGAATAACATCAAAATGGAGGACTTTTCATCGTGACTCCATTGATGGTGACGGCTGCTTTCAATTATTTACATTAAAAGGCTATGACAACAGCCTATTTGGCATGATGTGTTATAACCTATGATGGTTGATCATGAGAGCTGTGGACAAATATATTGCTTAATTGTGAGAAGTAGGAGGATGACTGAGTGTTACATTTGTTGAAGAGTGTCATGTATAACTGGGATTGATGACTTTTCAACTCTTAATTTGCTATTTACTTTCATATGACTTTGTTCTATGTCATCCTTAGAGCCTGCTTTGATGAACTGCAGATAAAATACATTGCTATCTGGCTGATCTGTGATTACCTGTCTGATGCCATTTACCTGCTTGACATCTGGGTCCGGTTTCACACAGGTATGTAACCCCACAACACCAAAATATGGCTTTCTCACGTGAGAAAACTGCATCAAGTTAAAGGTTACCTATTCAAAGATGTGAGCAATGTGCAATTAACCCACTCCACAGCTTAAGTTATGCAAAACATGCCATTCGTAATATGAACTGCCTTTCCTCGGATAAGCAAGTTGCTTCCGCCACTTCTACCATTATAAATAACTCCTGTTACTCTCACTAAAGAGAGAGTTCATAGAATACGACAATGCAGTGTTCAAGTACATACACGGTGTTCCAAAAAGACCCGGACAACTTTGTTTGTTAATATGTTTAGAACCACAAATGATACAATGATACCCTTTGGTTTATATGATACAGAAGCTCATATCGTTTTATTTAAATTTTAATTAAGAAATTATTTTAAAGATTGCTTTAAAATCTGGAGGTTTAGCGCAACTGAAGCAGTCTTATACACCTCCCCTTTACGCTGTAGTAAAACGACGTTGAGTCGCAGTTTAGGAGATGGAGGCTTTAATGATTACCATGGAACGCAGTGTCAATTGGAATCGTACATAACCATCTCATGCTATATAATCGATATATATATATATAGCTTGGTTCTTGGAAGTATTCTGAAGGCAATTTGTGTTCCACAGTGTTCAAGTATATAATTCAATTTAAATGAAGGTTTAAAGGTATATACATAAATTAATTCCAGATTTTACCACCGTTTTCCCCAGTGTTACACCACCCCATCTAACACGTTGTGTTAGTTATTCGTGCCTGTTGTTTGTGTCCATTATAACATCCTTAAAAACAGTAACGTTCCTGTTTGTACTGATTTTCAATCTTGGTTGACTGCCAGGCAGGCAGACAAAGTAAAAACATGATCTCACTCCTCAGCGCATGCACGGTCGGGGCGAATTCAGATCAAAAGTACGGTGGAACGGCAAACTTGTCTGCCTATTCATGTTCTGAATAGTCTTCCGATTTGTGTTCGAAATATAACATTCAATTTAAATAAGTTTTTCCTCGATCATAAACTGATAAGACAGACAGGCATGAACTAATTCCTTAACCCTGATTTTCGATTTGAGTGTGCAGGGTAACAAACATTCGTGAAATGCCTCGCACACCCCACCTAGAGGCCGAAAACCTAAGTACATTGGTTAGATTTTACAAAGAATCGATCCAAGGGCATTGTTGCATCATTCCAGTCTTGACATGCTGAAGCCGGTTCTCGGACACAATGTAATGGAATGTGCGATCAACATTTCATTTTACTGTACCGAGTGTCCTTAATAGCATATCGTGTTCTTCAGGTACGTATCATAATTTTATTGTTTTATGGTTACACATCACCTTTAACTTTTAGATGCAGGCGTCAAAAATCCTACATAAACGCAGCCATTGGGCCTCGGAGGCACAACGGATGTATTCGTGTAATGTTTTTTTTAAATTTTTTTTAAAATAGATTTGTTTTGTCTTTCATATCCTTTTTCAATCCAAGTCGATGCTCATGGATGTGTATTTGCTCAGAAAATGTGAATCATTGATCCTATTAGTTGGAGGAATCCCATACAAGTAATGAATCATTGTTTATTATTTTTTGCAAAAAGAAATTTTTTGTTCTTGGTTTTTCAACTTTTTTTTCTCTAAAAAGTTGAGGCTCACGGAGGAGTATTTGCTCAAAAAATATGATTCACTAATCCTTTTATTTAGAATGTATATGTCCACAACTGTCAAAAATCCTACACCTATGCAGCCATTGGGCCTCGGATGCCCAACAAATGTATTCGTGTAAAGTTTTTTAATTTTCATATTTTTGTCACTGAATTTTTTTAAACCAAGTTATAGGAGCATATAATGAGGCTCATATCAAGAAAATAATGATATAACATAGTAGTACAACAACATTTATGCGGGGCCTTTAAGGCCCCAGGCCTGCATTCGTGTCGGATTTTCGGGTTATAAGTGAAGAATGAAGATTTTCCCACGAGCCTGAATGAAATTTTTATTTATTTATGTCACTGAATGTTGTGTAACAACATGAAAGACGGTGAAAATGAAGCTCAATCCCAAAAAAAATAATTGTACAGCATGGTTTTTGCAACAAAAAAAACCTTGTGGCCCTCAGAGGCCCAATCACTGTATCCAAGGGTTAATTATGTAAGTGAGATAAAAATCAAATTTGAAAAGCAGAGTCCTTGTTTCTCATGTGCAGCATATGGCTGCAGTTTTTTTTTTCATTGCTAGCTAGTGTGGCTGTGCGTCCGATGCAGTGCCTCCTATAAGTTCAAGAATTTCTGGGATTTGTTCAGGGTGCCGGTGATATTTTTGCTTTATAAGTTGATAGGATGCCGCAATTGGTGGGATCAATTCAGCAGTTCGCTAATTATGTCCAAAAGCTTGATGATTCCACTCCAAAGGAGAATCCAAGGGAAGTTTTTGAGGAATTATCTAATTTCAAGGATTCCAAAATGGCAGCTGTGGAGTCATGATGTCACTATCAATTTTCAATTGTTTATTTCAACAAGCCAAGGCTCATAGAGGAACTGCCAGACAAATCATTCACACACATACAGACAATGCACGACAACACCGGACTTGATTTTAGTCAAACACAGCCCAGCTACATACTGACTTGAGTTTACCAATGGATCAACATTTTCACAGCAGTTAGCCAAATGTCATTTTGTCCATGGGCTCAACGTTGGTCCAACTTCGACTGGCCGATGACGGTCCGATTACTCCAAAATCAATATTACCAAATGCAATGCCAAAGTAGTGAGGATACAGGAAGTCGGCGGTTCGATTCTGACCCTGACCGAGTCATACCAAACACTAAAAATGGTACATCCTGCTTCCCCACAGGGAGAAATGGTAGAAACCACAGATGATGGCATCCATGGGGATGAGGAAATTTCTCCTTAATTTACCCGCTGAGAGTTGAGAGGAGAGCAATGTCCTAAAATACCGTCACCTGCACCGAGAATGTTCAGGAAAGTTATGTCACTTCCCCCAAGTCCAGTCAACTTTCTCTGTGGGGTTTACAGGTGGTCACGCATTGTTCCCAGCAGCAGGTGACTTTCCTGATGCTTTTGAAATACAAGATTTCCTTTTGCCTCTATTTTTGAAATCTGAAGAACATTCCGACTCCCTCTTGGATCATTGCCGTATTATATCGATCAAGTTAATCTCTCCATCTCTCCCTCCCAGGTTTTCTGGAACATGGACTCATCGTATGCGATCTTCGACGTTTGAAAGAAAATTACATGAAAACCTTGTATTTCAAACTCGATGTTGTATCAGTGCTACCCACAGATTTGGGATACTTGAAGGTAAGATTTTTGGGTTTGTTTTTTCTGAGGCTCAAGATGAATAAAATTATTTTTTTTAAGGACAATTTTCCCCGCTAGAGCGGGGTTTAGCCTTGCAGGCCCCATGACAATCATCATGGTTCCCTTTTTGAGGCAATGTTTTTATGGCCGGATGCCCTTCCTGACGCCAAACCTTTTATTTAGTCACCTCTTACGATGAGCAGGGATACGGTGTACCTATTCTAAACCGGGGTACACACCGGGATCATTCATCCCAAGCAAGCTGGTACTCAAATTTGCCGACCTCGGAAGGATGTCAGGCTGAGTCAACCTCCCTGGTGTTAATTTAGCGATCGACCGGGATTCGACCTCAGGATCCCAAGCCGGCACCCTAACCGCTAAACAGGCTCAAGAGGAATATTAAATATATGTTCTCCAGTGGCTTATTTAATAGGGCTTGGTAGTAGTAATAAATGCTTACTGCAAAATTTGTTCAAACATTTACCTTTGTTTTCAACTTGGTGCAGCTGGGGCTACATTGGCCGGAACTTCGCTTCAATCGCCTGTTGCGTCTTCACCGAATGTCAGAGTTTTTTGGACGAGTTGAGACAAGGACGAACTTTCCAAACTTGTTCCGGATATCGAACCTTATCCTATACATTGTGGTGATCATTCACTGGAATGCATGCATCTACTTTGCTATATCAAAGGTAAACAATTGTAATTCAGAGAAATGTCAGTTGAAAGAGATAGAGGAATGGGGAGCGTTGTCGCATCGCTTTCTGTCCCATCCGAGTACCTTCCCCTAATTATAGCACATGCTGTTCTGCTGAAGCAGACTCGTGGTAGGGCATATACTGGGTGAATAAAAACAAGAAGAAAATGGTTGATTTATCTGTTTGGAAAGATTAAAAGGTGCTGACATTTGGGATTTACCCTTCGACGAAGAAGAAGAGTCATAATACGACATGGTGTCTTACCAAGAGGCAATCATGTAATTCAGAGAAATGTAATGTGAGAATTTTGGGGTTTGGCCAAATTTTTCCCAAAACTGCAGTGGGATCTTCAACGCTTACGATCTAAATTCAAACGAGGCAAATGGCTTTTGGAATTCACTAAAGAACAGCATTCTCACTCTCCTACAATCCTGGCCTCCTCCTCAACTCAACAACACTTCCTTTTCTCCGTATATTCCTCGCACCCACCTTTCTCCTTTAGATTGGTTGTAATGTCTTTTTGCATGTTTCAGGGGAAAGAATATGGTCCTCCCAGGATGCAAAGAAGCACATCATTTTTTAGGTTCATGTTCCGACTACTCTGTGGATCAGACGACTAGCAGCCCGACTCGGGGGACTAGATGACGACGGCTCACCTTAGCTAACTTCTCCATATATACACTCTGTGAAAATTTTAAAACAAGTGATTTTGATCCGTATACATGCCCTTGATGGAAAAGTATTCAGTATTGTCTACCGCTACCCAAAAGCATTGCAATATTTGTTCAATTTTGTTGATATTTCTGTTCAATATTTTGCAGCTTGATAAATAAAATGTGCTTAATTGTGGTTGTCCAATAGTTGTATGTTACATAGCGGGCAACGACGGGTACCTTTGTGGGAAGACAGAGGGGAAGGTCGGTGGTGGGAGGATGGAAGGGAAGAGGTGGGGTGGGAGGAAGAAGGAGAAGAGGTGAGATTGGAGGAGGAAGGGGACGGATGGAGGAGGGAGCGGAAAAGGAGGGGTGGGAAGAAGGTGGGGAAAAGGTGGAGGTGGGAGGAGGGAGGGAAAGGGGTGGGAGTCTGGATGTTGAGGGTGGGTTGGGAGGGAAAGGGAAGAGGTGGGAGGAGCGGGGGAAGAGGTGGGAGGAGTGGGGGAAGAGGTGGGAGGAGTGGGGGAAGAGGTGGAAGGATGGGGGCGAAGAGGTGGGAGGAAGGGGGGGGGAAGAGGTGGGTAGGAAGAGGCAGGGGAATGGGGTGTGGTGTAATTAGCGGTTGGGATGAGAGGAGAAGGGGTGGGAGGAGGGACCCTGCGTTTCGGGTACCTTTTGCTAGTTGAAAAATAAACGTTAGTGATTCTCGGATTATTAGCTTGTTCTGATAATGTTTTGAATGCCGCTTGTAAATAGAAATAGCATAAGAAAAACAAAAAATACAAAGAGACATTCTGGAACTCCTTAATCAGTAAGTATATACTGTAAATTTATTAAATATCTTACTTTATCTTTTGCCTTTGTCTATATCTATACCTATATCTATCAATATAATTACTTTTACGATTTCAATCTGCACGTTAGAAATAAAACTGCAATATTGATATATATACCATAATGATTCGTTATCAGGCACAGAATGATGTCCACTTAATCAATGTGGAAAAAATATTAAGTGCATTTAAAAAGGAACAAAACTTTAAAATCGAATCCCAAATGTCTCCCAGGCTATCGGGTTCGGCAGTGACACGTGGGTGTATCCGGATGTATCAGACCCAGAGTTCGGGACACTCAGCAGGAAATACGTATACAGCCTTTACTGGTCTACACTGACTCTGACCACGATTGGTGAGACCCCTACGCCATGCCAGGACTCAGAATACATATTTGTGGTTGTGGACTTCTTGGTCGGTGTCCTTATATTTGCCACCATCGTGGGCGATGTGGGGTCCATGATCACCAACATGAATGCGGCGAGAGCAACATTCCAGGTGTGAAATTACTCAAACTGGTATTTCTTGAAAGACGTTGATGTCCTGTCTGTGCACGTTTGGTAAAGACAATTACCGTTCTGCTTTTGTTTAAAGCAAAGATGCATTTCTATTGCATGGGATTGACTGTGCTGACTGGACGTGCTGAATGTTTACCACCAAACAAATTTCAGGAAATTAATGGCAAGCTGTGCAGCACCCTTTCTCTAAATTGGGATTAAAAAAAAAAAATACAGAGTACCCAGTCAAGCCATTTTGGTCTCTGGAGTAGGAATAGGCCACAAAGGCCATACCGGTCTCCGTAGCGACAATAGGTCACAAACGTATATTTTAGAACATACAATCAAAAATAGCAATTGAGTTATGGCAGTTAAACGACTTTTCCTTTCTTTATGCTCTTTTGACGAGTTGCTTTCAGGCGCGCATAGACGCGATAAAGCGGTTCATGCATTTTCGGAAAGTCAGCCCTGAGCTCGAGTCACGCATCATCACGTGGTTTGACTACCTGTGGACCAACAACAAAGCCGTGGATGAACGTGCCGTGCTTGGCGTTCTTCCGGAGAAGCTCAGAGCTGAGGTAGCAGCCAACGTCCATCTCAACACCTTGAAAAAGGTACGTAAAGGTCAGCGATAAAACATGCAGATCTTGGACAAGCACCAAGCAAAGGTTCAGCCTTCTAAAGACATAAAAAGGGAGCGACATTAGATGTCATATTAAACAAGGAAAAAAAGGTCCCAAACCCAATTAGCTAAAAACTGAAGAAAGCTGTTTCCCAGAAATGTTTTCTTGGCTTATAAATGCCAATGTACGGTTTCATTGCAGTGCACTGCATTGAGGACTAGGAAGGCCATCCTTATTTTAAAATAATCCCTGATTATTTCTTTATTAAATGGTCCAGAGACCATCCCGTAATATCATTACCATCGCATGGAGATTGGGTGTTATCTAATATATGAAGCTCTTTCTAACCACTGACTCACTGACTCACTGACTCACTGACTCACTGACTGACTGATATTCATGATCGATACCTTCCAGATGTCTTAGAAAACTGAAATTTTGCGTGCCAATGGACATCAAAGCCGGTACACCAGAAAAAAATCACAGAACCATCAGAAAGCGTCCATAAATAAAAGTTTATGTTAAAAACCGTAACCACGTCCATAAAAAGACTTCAATCAATATCCAGCATTTGGAAATTGTCATTTCTATAACTGTAAACTGTGAAATAAACATGAGAATAATGTCCGTAAATGGAAAAAAGAAAAAGCGTCTGAAAATAAAAATTACGTTTAAAAAACCCTAAAAGGGTCCATTGTTTAAAACCTCAATCAATTTCTGGCATTTGAAAATTGTAATTTCTATAGCTGTAAACTGTGAAATAAACATGACAATAATGTCCGTAAATGAAAAAAAGAAGCATCCATAAATGAAAATTTACGTTAAAAAAAAACGTAATAAATCCCCCCCCCCCCCCTTCACATGCCTCCCCCCCAAAGCCCTCTCCCTCCCACAGATCTCTCGATGTCTCCATGTCTCTCGGTCCCTGCTCTCAAATGTTGTGTTTGTGTCCTTCCCCCTCTCTCCCCATCTTGTCTACCGCTCCCGATGTTATTTGTTTTATGTGTCTGTTTGTCTTTCTGTGTGATTAATGTTCGCTCTTTCACGAGCCTCGATCTTGTATACAAAAAAAAACAAAAACGTAAAAGCATCCATTAAAAAACTAGAACAACGTGACTGTGCTGCCAATATGCCTCCGCATAGTTCCACAACTGGTAGATGCCATCGTTCACTGTCCTAAAAATAAACAAATTTGATTTAAATCCCTTCAGCTGTTTTCAAGTATCACATTTTTACAAGACATGACAGGTTTCACATCGATCAGCATTGTAGAGTGGGTAGGGGATCACGTTTGTGAAGTTTCGTGTTGATCGGATAAGTTTCATGTTGATCGAATAAGGTTCGTTTTTCTATCCAAGATGGCTGCCAAACCACGTGACTTCTCACATCATTTTCAAACTATATGCAGCAATGGTGCTATGATATTTGTAAAAATTCGCATCGATAGGGTAACCTTACCCAATAGGGTAAGAGATATATTTATTTAATATTTTCCTTCAATTCAATATGGCTGCCACACCATGTGACCAATGATGTTTTCTTGATAATCTTTTAATCGCCATGCCTAGTCAATGACACACAGAGTTTTGAATCAATCGATTTGGTGGTTTGGGAGAAGATGATTTTTTAAGGTTTTAGGTTAAATCCAATATGGCTGCCAAATAATGTGACCTATGATGTCATAAATTTAATATTTCAATACAAATGAGTCATAGATCATGTGCATGCAATTTCAGATTTTTAAGGATAAGGAATTCGATTAAAACATTTTTGACTGGTATACCACTTCACCTATGATGTCACCATTATCATGCTTTTGCTCCCTATTGGAAGTACTTGACAATGTGCCAAGTTTCAAATATTTCCATTTAGCGGTTTCCGAGAAATAATTTTTTAATTATTTGCGTTTAATCCAAGATGGCTGCCATACCACACGACCTATGATGTCACAATTATCATAAAAACATTCTGCATGGGTGTCACTCCTACCCTGAAAGTTTCGTCTCAATTGGACATGCTGAGAAAAACGAGGTTTAGCCCGTACGAAGGACGTACGGACGTACGGACAACCCGAAAACACAATGCCTCCGGACACCTTCTGGGACGGAGGCATAAAAACTCAATCGATATCTAGCATTTGAAAATTGTATTTTATGCAACTGTAAACTGTGAAATAAACATGAAAATAATGTCCGTTAATGAAAAAAAAAAAAAAAAAAAATGAAAATTTACGTAAAAGACCACAAACGCGTCTGTAAAAAAAAAAAAATTAAAAACCTCAATTCATATCTAGCATTTCAAAATTGTAATGTTATATAAATGCAAATTGTGAAATAAAAACCTCAATGAAAATTTACATCAAAAAACAAACGTTCGCAAAAAAAAACAACCTCAATCCATATGTAGCAGGAGGTCGCTGATGCTTACCTATAATAATAAAGCTTCTATTATGTAACTATTGCTTACAAGGTGTAAGCATACCCCACTAGCATTTTAATAAAAGCCGTTTGATTATAACTTGTTTCCTTTTTTGTGGTATGTGAGGCTTGGCTTAATTTTAGAAGAAGAAGAAGAAACGAGAGGAGGTGAATTGCCCAACTAACCTCTTTTGTGATGGGATCTGTGCAGGTGCGCATCTTTGCCGATTGCGAGGCTGGATTATTGATCGAACTCGTGCTGAAACTCCAGGCACAGGTTTTCAGCCCCAACGATTATATCTGTCGCAAGGGAGACATTGGTCGTGAGATGTACATCATCAAAGGTGCGGACATTTGTACAAGGGTTTCACATTGAAAACTTGGACATAGGGAGGAGAGCAATTGGCCCATGATGTCTGCGTTTTATCTACAACCCCATTACCTTAATTTATTTTTTTACATTACCCCATTTACATTACCCCATTACATTACCCCATTTTTATCTACAACCCCATTACCTTAATTTATCAAACAGAAACACACGCTCCCTACAGATGCAGCAAGGGGGGAGACTATTTTGTGCTGTTCCAGGAGATTTGTTTTTTCCTTGTGATAACATCCAGTTTTTAAGTTATTCTGTCCAGCGGTGCAGGACTGCATTAGCTGGAATGATAATTCACTCACTTCTTATAATAATTTTCCACCTTTTACAAAAAAGTAAAACCCAAACTGGAGGTGGCCATTCCAACTCAGAAGAACCTTTTGGTTCACAGCGAGAGTACAAACACCACTTTTCAAATCGTTTTGTGGAGCGGTTTTGGGGTACATAATATAGTATTAATATACAGAGCACATATGTAAATTGGCGAGGTAGATTTCAATTCTATAAGGTTTTCAGACAGAGATACCATTACATAATACTGTAATCCACTGGGACTTGTAATACACTAAACCACTGTACACACTCCACATTGCCATATTGTACACACTCTACATTGCCATAATGTACAGTCTACAATGCCATAATGTACACTCTCTACAATGCCATAATGCACACACTCCACATTGCCATAATGTACACTCTCTACAATGCCATAATGTACACTCTCTACAATGCTATAATGTACACTCACTACATTGCCATAATGTACACACTCCACATTGCCATAATGTACACTCTCTACAATGCCATAATGTACACTCTCTACAATGCATTAATGTACACTCTCTACAATGCCATAATGTACACTCTCTACAATGCCATAATGTACACTCTCTACAATGCCATAATGTACACTCTCTACAATGCAATAATGTACACTCTCTACAATGCCATAATGCACACTCTCTACAATGCCATAATGCACACACTCGACATTGCCATAATGTACACTCTCTACAATGCCATAATGCACACTCTCTACAATGCCATAATGCACACACTCGACATTGCCATAATGTACACTCTCTACAATGCCATAATGAACACTCTCTTCAATGCCATAATGCACACATGCCACATTGCCATAATGCACACACTACACATTGCCATAATGTACATCCTCCACATTGCCACAATGTACACACTCTACAATGCCATAATGCACACACTACACATTGCCATAATGTACACTCTCTACAATGCCATAATGTACACTCTCTACAATGCCATAATCTACATTCTCTACATTGCCACCCATGTTGTACACTCTCTACATCTTACTATAATTCACCAAATGTCTGTCCGCCCGTTCGAAGGTACCGCAAAAACGACTCAACCGATCGCAACTATATTTTGGGTGGGTATTCCTGGGACCCCTGGGAGTAAAATAGGCTATATTGTTTTTCCAAGTTTTCCAAGTTTTCCAATTTTCCAATTTTCCAGTTTTCCAGTTTTTCCAAACACGATGGAATAATATTTACCGATATGAACAGTGATGTGGCTTTTGTTGAAATTCTACAAATACTGTTTATTCTACGTACCAGGAGAGAGTAGATCGACTCCTGACGAACTCTTCCTATATAAACGTGCGGCTCCGAAGTAACATTGCAGCGTGTGCAAAGCGACTGAGAAACAGGTGTAGCGGCCACTTCCGTGTTACAGATTCGGCGCGCCCCCTTCACACATAAACGTGCGACTGCAAAAGACGTATGGCGGCCGCTTCTGTTTTGCAGAATTCAATCTTTTTTCAAAATGGGCGCCATGTACTGTTTAGATTTTGATGATTTGCGTGTGATATGATTCAACGGATGTTTATATGAATCGTTTAAAATTTAAAAAGCCTTCAATTTCTGATATTTTGCCTTTTCATTTGGGATTCTCAATTGAAGCCCCAACCATAGGGTGGGTACTGTTGCTAATTGCCATAATGTACACTCTCTACATTGCCACAATGTGCACGCTCCACATTGCCATAATGTACGCACTCTACATTGCCATAATGTACGCACTCTACATTGCCATATGTCATTGGTCATAAGCTTTAACATTCACAACAGTCTTTACATCATCATCTGAAGGAATATATGGTGTGAAATACAAAACACCCTTTATACATAATAACAATAGTTTCTCGTTAAGTGTTATGCTGTTTGAATTACAACCAATCCCTGCTGAATGCATGACCAATGGAGTTATAACTGCCAATGCATTTGCATCTTTTCTGACTCATCTGCCATTGTGGTACATATGCGTGTACCGATCTTGTGCAGTTTCTACCTTACTCGGGCACGAAGGCTATTATTTTTGATGTGGGATTTTTCCTACGGGGTGGTGGAATTACATTAATAGGTTTGTGTTGTTATTGAAGTTTTGAGACATCGGTTAAGAATCCATTCCTGAATTGAATTTCGTGCTGCTACTTTGGGGTGGTCACACCTGGCTCACCAGATCCACAGTTCTGTCAATCTAAGGTAATGCCCACCTGGGTAACAGTCACAATACACTTAAACCGACTGCTTGACGATTTTCAATATGTATGTTTTCAGGAAAGACAGTTTGTACTCTCCGACAATCTCATAGTGTGCAAGCTCACATCATGGAATGCGAGTCCATTTTGTGGATATAAGAGCCGAGGTTTCTCGGAGAGCAAATCAAAAAAGGATACAAACGACTTCCATCCCCACATCACAACACAAAATAACAACACAACTTGAAAACGTTATCAGTAATGTGAAGAGGAACCACCGTGATCTGTGGAATGTATGGTTACCCTAAGGAGTCTACCGTGTTGAGCAATCCATCCTGGCTATATTTCTGATCATATTATGGGAATTGGGAACTTCCAGTGGATTGGGAACTGAGTACCCTCGTCCCTCTATACAAGGGGAAAGGTGACCCTCTGGACTGTGGCTCGTATCGAGCGATAAAGTTATTGGAGCAAGGAATGAAGGTATTCGAAAGGGTGTTGGAGAGGGGGATAAGGAAGAAAGTGAAGATTGACCAAATGCAGTTTGGAATTTATGCCAGGAAGAGGAACGACAGACGCGCTTTTTATTGTGAGGCAGTTGCAGGAGAAGTACATGGACAAGAGGAAGAAGTTGTTTCTTGGGTTTGTTGATCTGGACAAAGCATTCGATAGGGTTCCACGCAAAGTATTGACATGGGCAATGAGGAAGTTAGGAGTGGAGGAATGGTTGATCAGAGTAGTGATGGCAATGTACAAAAGAGCGCGCACAGCTGTAAGGACGAAGGACGGGAACAGTGGTGAGTTTGAGGTGAAGGTGGGAGTGCATAAGGGGTCGGTACTAAGTTCACCACTATTTGTAGCTGTGATGGAGGTGCTGGCTCAGAACGTAAAGGAGGGTTTACCGTGGGAGTTGTTGTATGCAGATGATCTGGTGTTGATTGCAGAAAGTATGGATGGACTGAAGGAGAAGATGAACAAGTGGAAGGAATGTATGGAGACAAAAGGTCTGAAGGTGAATATCGGAAAAACGAAGGTGATGGCAAGTGGTAAAGCATGTGGTGAGGTGGAAAGAACTGGGAAGTGGCCATGTGCTGTGTACAGGAAGGGTGTCGGAGTGAACTCCATTCAATGCACAATGTGCGCTGAGTGGGTTCATCAAAAATGTAGTGGTTTGAGAGGGTCATTAACCAGTGTGGCAGCTACATTCAAGTGTAAGGTGTGCACAGAGGGAGCTGCAGATGGAGGAAATGTTAAGTTGGATCTTGGAGACGGCGTGAAGCTGGAAGGTGTGAAAACATTTTGTTACCTAGGAGACATGCTGAATGGAGAATGTGTATTCGACTCGGCAACGGTTGCTGGAGTGAGATGTGCATGGAAGAAGTTTCGGGAACTGAGTGGTGTGCTGATGATGAGGGGAGTGTCGTTGAAGCTGAAGGGAAAGGTGTATGCTGCATGTGTGAGAAGTGGTATGATTTATGGGAGCGAGACATGGGTAATGAACGTAGAGCAGCAACGAAGGCTGGAAAGGGTTGAAATGCGAATGGTTCGGTGGATGTGCGGAGTGTCGTTGGGAGAGAGGAAGACAAATGATGAATTGCGAAAGATGATGGTAATATTGCCTGTGATTGAGGCTGTGAAGAGGAACAGGTTGAGATGGTTTGGTCATGTGTTGAGGAGGGATGAAAGTGACTGGTTGAGAAGAGTGATGGAAATGAATGTATAAGGAAGTAGAGGACGGGGAAGACCGAGAAAGACTTGGCTAAAGGTGATGGACGAAGAAATGCGGGCAAGGGGGTTAACAAGGGGAGATGCAGAAAATAGGGCAAAATGGAGAAGATTGTCATGAGGACCGCAAGGCTAACCCCCGCTCCAGCAGGGAAAATAGCCTTAAAATGCCTGTTGTATTATGGGAAATATTTCAAACTCTAGTCAGCACAGGTACCGCTGCTCGTGTTTTTTTTCCCAGAGGGTCGTCTGGCAGTGGTGGCGGACGATGGGGTGACGCAGTTTGTGGTTCTCGGTGACGGGAACTACTTTGGAGAAATCAGCATCCTGAACATCAAGGGTAGGATTTGCACCACATTGTGATGGCAATAATATGTCCTGCTTGCAAATTGCCAAACCGCTCAGGTCTGTGCAGTACGATGATTCTAATCAGATTCACCTACGAGTGTAAAACATTCAAAATTTGTCTTTATCGGACAATTGCTGGACCCACGTCTTCCACATTGCAAATTATAAGAAAACTTCATGAAAAGTAAGCTGCCATCTTGTCTGAAAGTTAACACTTGAATCATGAATTAATAATGCCAACAATGACATATAGGATCAATTAATGGACCAAATACAGCACTGGAGTATCAGGAAGTATGCTAAAAGACAAAGATGGAGTCATCGGGAGTAACATGGATAGGATTTGACTTTCATCTGCTACTCCTCTATCCTCAAACCCATCCAGGCGCAGTCAGGTGAACCCTACAAAAACTATTTGCAACATTCACCCCTCTATAGACAAAAAACGAGAAGAAAGTAGAGATGGAGGACAAATAAATAAATAAATCATGCACTCACACCTAACCAAAAACACAAATCAATACACAAGCCCTCTATTTGTAATGAAAGTCACATTCCTGTAAAGATTAATGACACACTTCAGGTTTAATTAATATCGATTACAAAAAAGGATAATGAAAAATGTAGAAGAGAAAGAAACAGATCAAAGACAAAGAAGAACAACAGCGGACCTAGCCTCCAGGTGTTATTCCACAAATCTCAAACTTAACACAAATGTGCAGCAAAAATTGAACACCATGCAAAGAGGCATGGTAAGACAAATAAAAACAAACTAGAGAGTTCATAGAACACCTTACCGCACGTAGACTTCAGAAACAATGACGTCAGCGAGGTCTACGGGCAAATCCGTACGGGTCTACGGGCGGCAAATTAAATGGGTCTACGGGCAAACAGTCTACGGGCAAATCCGTACGGGTCTACGGGTGGCAAATTCTACGGGTCTATGGGCAAACGGTCTACGGGCAAATCCGTACGGGGCTACGGGCGGAAAATTCTACGGGTCTACGGGCATACGGTCTACGGGCAAATCCGTACGGGGCTATGGGCGGAAAATTCTACGGGTCTACGGGCAAACGGTCTACAGGCAAATCCGTACGGGTCTACGGGCGGCAAATTCTGTAATATTTTGCCAAAGTACATACTGCGCTGCTAAACGGAAGGGTTTTGAAAGTGCCAAAAAGTTGATTTGTGTTCTACAGTGTTCAAGTATATAATTCAATTTAAATAAAATAAAGATTTTAAAGGTTGGAGAAAATTTTTTGGGAAGTTAACCGCCGTTGATGCAGCATCTTTTACACCACATTATTTAATACGTTACATTCGTTTTTCGTGTCTGTTGTTTATGTCCTTTATGACATCCTTAAAAACTAAGTTTCCAGTTTGAAATTATTTTCTATTTTGTTTGACTGCCAGACTGGCAGAATGAGTAATAATATGATCTCGCCATTCTCTGCGTGTGCACGATCGAGACAAATTCAGTCAAAGTATGGTAAAACCACAGGTTTGTTTTCCGATTCAAGTTGAAAATACAACTTTCAATTGAAATTGAAACTTTTGTAGACAGACAGACAGACAGACAGACAAAGTGAACCAATTACTCGACCACGCTTTTTGCTTCGTTCGCATGAGTTAACAACAAGACAAATCCACAGATCAGACAAATAATGAAATTATATGACATATCGGTCACAAACAAAAAGTGAAATTGAACTGGGCTGGACAAATAGGAAGAAGAACGAACAACTAAAAAAAAAACTGGCAACATACAGAATTAACAAAAACTGGCAACATACAGAAAGAAGCTCCAAGAAGCCTCAGAAATAGGACAATAAAAAATATATAAAAAATCCACTGTTGAGATGTAAATGCGCCCGCCCCACCCTGGACCATACAGAAAAAGACTGGACTACATCGAGAGAGGCCTTAATCCTGCAGTGGATGGAAATAGGCGAGTCGACCAACATTCCCCATGCAAATGTGATAAATGAGAGACATTATCCTGCTTCTCATGAATTGTGCAATAACGATAGCCTCACATATTTATTTATTTTGTATACAAAGTCAAGGCTCATGGAAGAGCTGGAACACAGAACAGATCAGGACACAACAGAAAAAGGGAACAGTAGAGAGGGAAAACACCAATAACAGGGCCAAGGGACAAAATAGAGGGAGACAGACAAACAGGATGTGGGGAAGAATGAGGGGTCGAGGAATATGCTCCGGTTGGACAAGATGGATACAGAAGCAAACACTCAGGAAGGAGAACCTGGATGTTGGAAAAATGTGTGCTTGGAGGTTTAACGGGGGGGGGGGGGGGGGTCACTAACCACTCAAGTGTGCAACTATGTGTTTCTTTTAAGGCAGCAAGAGCGGAAACAGAAGAACAGCGAACATCCGGTCTATCGGATACTCTGACCTCTACTGCCTCTCCAAGGACGATCTCATGGAAGCTTTAATAGAATATCCAGATGCAAAGAAGGTGAATCAAAAGTCAAAAAGCCCAAAATTCAGCTGAATCTTTCAAAATGTAAGGAAGATTTTCCATCTGAATAAAACAAATAGATTTGATCAACCCTCCGTACGGTTTGACATATTTTCAATGTTTTCCATCCCATCCTTCCAACCGCACACCATTCCCTTCCAACCTAACCACCATAAGGTGCTGGAGGAAAAGGGGAGGCAGATCCTCGTGAAGGATGGTCTCATAGATGAGGAGGCTGCAGACGTAGAGGAGCCGAAGAACACAACCGAGCGACTTGACAACCTCGCGACGGATCTGGAGGCCACGAAGACCCATCTTGCCAGATTTTTGGCCGAAACGTTTGCCGCACATTCCGTGCTGAAACAGCGGATCACACGACTTGAGATCCTGATGAAATCGGTGGAGGAGTGAATGAAGTGTGGAAGCATTGGGATTATGGAGAGTGGAAGAAGTTTGAGATTAGATCTCTTTATAATGATAGTAAGGGCATTTTATGAGATATTTCACAAATCTGTTAACTAAATTGTTACCAAAAAATTTCTTCACCAATATGTTTGTAAAGGCGTGTAATAACATGTGTTAAAATGTTGAAGTTCAACTCCCGTGGGAAACCCAGAAAAAAAGCTGTTGAATTCGGGTACCGAAAAATTATTTTCGAGAATTTTTATTTTTTTTAATCGGCCCTTAAGTAACTTATGAGGGGTCAAATAAGGGTTTTTCATGATTCTGAGTTGATTGTTAACATTTATATTTTCACTTTTACATTTACACACAAAGTAGCTTTTATTTCACATACATATATAATACTCAAGAATTATTTCTCATTCACAATGTCAGAAGTTTCAACAGTCATTGTCTATGTCTTCTTCAGACTCAACAACATCATGACTGCAGTTTCTGCATGTAATGCCATTACAGACTCCACAGGCCGAGATGCACGTGACCCCATTCTTCTTGCAGCTGCATCGCCGGTTGCTGCAATCTCCATGACAATTACAGCTCGTGAACTGCATAGCTCCTCAGGAGCCGTGGGGTCCAGTGTTGGAACTGGCTCATACCCATGCACACCTATTGTCCATCCATAGTCACTGGGGTTCAGAGACATGCTCTGTAGAAATGGAATAATCTTTACTTCAGTTCCTCTCAGGATCTTAGCTTTGTCGAGTGCCTTCAACTTCACCCGGGGGAAAGCTGCTGTTGTCTGTGGATCTGGCAAAGGTGGTGCCGGAGAGGTGACTTCGATCCAACCCATTGAGTGAAAGGGAGTGTTTCCGTGAATAGAGACAATGTTTAAATCTATATTGTCTCCAACAAACTGAGTGACTGCATTGTTTGTTTCCCCAACCTCCATAAAGACCACCTGATCATTACTTGACAATTCACTTTCACTGGCTGGCACTTTGGCTGTCATCACTGATTGATCCTCAAGCGCAGCATCAACCGCAACCTCATCATTGATCTGTTCATCGGTTTCCTCCACAATGGTGTCAAGAGTGCCAGAAGTATCTGGAACATCATCTCCACTCCTACTATTAAGGAAGCAGTATTTGTAGTTTTGTGTCTCCGTGTAAGACTCAGTGTATCCCAGCCGGTGGAACTTGTTGAGCATCCATTTTGACCCAAATCTATGATCAAGTTGTATGGCAAGCCCCATTTGGTGTGGCAATACTCCAGACCGAGGTCGACAGGCCTTAATAAAATTCTGCCCCCAAACGGCAACTCTTTCGTCTGTCTTGACAATCGGTCTCAAGAACATCTGAAGGCTTGCAGGAACAAGTGTCAGCTGACTATCGATGTCAGTCATACTGTGTGTGGTGGGGTATGACTTTGGACCTAAATCAATCAAGGCAATATCATTGGATATGAACTTGAGTGCCGTCTTTATGATCTGAGTCTTCTCATCTCCATGGTCAAGATTAGCATGATGCGCTCGCAGAATATTGTCGGTGCCATCTTTGAGACAGAGTACATCTGCCCTTCTTTCCTGTGTTGTGAAATACAAGGTGTCTTCGTATTTCTCTAGAAGTTTTATCTTTAGCCAATGCTTTGAATAAGAAAGGCTCTTCTCTGGTGACTGATCAAACTCCTGCAGCTTTTCATGGACTTGGTCCATGTTCATTACCCCATGCTCTAATTCTGAGTCTAACCATTCGCAGAATTCAATAAAAACTGCCTCTCGCTCCTCATCAATACTCCTCTGTCCTCTCTTCCTTTTTCCTTCCTCATCAGTCTTGGACAAACTGTCACCTCTCGCAAACATAAGTTTGCATCGCAAATGGTACAGTGTTTCTTCTGCTACCAAGTCGTTGATCCCTTCCAGGCGTCCAGTGACTTCAGTGCCCCAGTCATCCCCGCGACTCCGTGCTGTCTTCAGCAAGCTTGCCTTCAGTGTATCTGCAGTCAAATTATCTGGCACTCTGTATTTCTTTCTAGCTTGTGCTGGATTATTTTTGTAGAGCTGGGCTGGTTGGTTGCAAAGAATGCATACATCCTTATACAGGAGGTCAACTGACTGTGATCTTCTAGAACTGCAGCCAGTTGATGAACTGAACTCACAAGTAGTGCGTCTTCTCTTCAACTTTGATGACTCTTTCTCTGCCTTTGATGCTTGAGCTGACTTCTTGGTGGTTGCAACAAAGTTGTTGTACAGATCATTTTTACACTTCTGGTGGTACCTCAGTTTTCCTTCCTTTTGAGCCTCCTTCATACGTTCCACAACAGTAACATTTTCGACAGTTTCTGCTTGTTTCAATAAAGTTGAGTATCCCTTTGGAGTTGCCTGTATGAGCCTTTCAGCTGGTGTATCCGAGCGTGCACAGATGAAGCAATTGAGCACAGGTGGAGTAACGTCTTCATCCATATTGCTAGACTCCATGTCCTGCAAAGTAGAAAATGAGATATATTTAGAAATTACTTTTCCACAAAGGAGTGTCTGTGGTGAAATATAAATGTTAACAATCAACTCAGAATCATGAAAAACCCTTATTTGACCCCTCATAAGTTACTTAAGGGCCGATTTAAAAAAAATAAAAATTCTCGAAAATAATTTTTCGGTACCCGAATTCAACAGCTTTTTTTCTGGGTTTCCCACGGGAGTTGACCTTCAACATTTTAACACATGTTATTACACACCTTTACAAAACATATTGGTGAAGAAATTTTTTGGTAACAATTTAGTTAACAGATTTTCATATGTTTCCCTTACTATGAGCTGTATTTGTACCAACATTTATTTCATTCCTCAAAAATATGGACATGCACAATGTATGTTTTCATATTATCAATCACAATGCTATTACAATTACAATGTCACTATATTACTTTTTCTGCGATTTGATACCGACTATTTCAACAAACGGTTCTCCAAAAAGTGTCAATTCCAACAACTTTTTTGTGAGTGGATCAAAATGGTGTGAAAACACACAGAGGGTATTTCCAGTGAAAAAAAACCCACCTTTAGAGGCCATTTTTCCCCGCAAGCGGGGGTTGACCTTTTTCGGGAACCGTGGTTGTTGTTGTTTTTCGGTCCCCTTTTTGAAGCAATGTTTTATGGCCGGATGCCCTTCCTGACGCCAACCCTTTTTGCCGCCTTTAACGACAAGCAGGGAATTACCAGTGAACTGGTACTCAATTTGCCGACCTCGGAAGAAGAGGGGCGTACGGTAGGGACGAGCTTTCTCGGCTTGCTCCCATGCGCACCTCACCTTGCATTGCCTTGTATTAATGTGTGCCCTTGCGACCTTTCCCCGCTGCTTGCTTGTCCTCCTTCCCCCACTCATGGATTTGTTTCCTTTGGGCCCGGGGGGAGTGCGCAGGTGCCCGCAGTTGTGTGCCCGCACCCTCGCTGCTGCCTGCCTGGACCGGTACCACACTTATTATGTGTGGTACGTATTATGTGTGGTACGTACGTATTATGTGTCATATGTGTCATATTTCCAGTGAAAGTTACATCTTATTCCGAATAAACCTAAACGTATACAAGTGTGTCATCTACCAACTTGGCACATCATAGTGTGTCATCTACCAACTTGGCACATCATAGTGTGTCATCTACCAACTTGGAACATCATAGTGTCATCTACCAACTTGGAACATCATAGTGTTTCGTCTACCAACTTGGGACATCATAGTGTGTCACTGTGTCATCTACCAACTTGGCACATCATAGTGTGTCATCTACCAACTTGGAACATCATAGTGTCATCTACCAACTTGGAACATCATAGTGTGTCATCTACCAACTTGGACACATCATAGTGTGTCATCTACCAACTTGGAACATCATAGTGTGTCATCTACCAACTTGGAACATCATAGTGTGTCACTGTGTCATCTACCAACTTGGCACATCATAGTGTGTCATCTACCAACTTGGAACATCATAATGTGTCATCTACCAACTTGGAACATCATAATGTGTCATCTACCAACTTGGAACATCATAGTGTTTCGTCTACCAACTTGGAACATCATAGTGTGTCATCTACCAACTTGGCACATCATAATGTGTCATATACCAACTTGGAACATCATAATGTGTCATCTACCAACTTGGCACATCATAGTGTGTCATCTACCAACTTGGAACATCATAATGTGTCATCTACCAACTTGGCACATCATAGTGTGTCATCTACCAACTTGGAACATCATAGTGTCATCTACCAACTTGGAACATCATAGTGTTTCGTCTACCAACTTGGCACATCATAGTGTGTCATCTACCAACTTGGAACATCATAGTGTGTCATCTACCAACCTGGAACATCATAGTGTGTCATCTACCAACTTGGAACATCATAGTGTGTTAGCTACCAACTTGGAACATCACAGTGTGTCATCTACAAACATGGAACAATTTGGAACATCATTGTGTGTCATCTACCAACTTGGAACATCATAGTGTGTCATCTACCAACATGGAACATCACAGTGTGTCATCTACCAACTTGGAACATCATAGTGTGTCATCTACCAACTTGGCAGATCATAGTGTGTCATCTACCAACTTGGCACATCATATTGTGTCATCTACCAACTCGGAACATCATAGTGTGTCATCTACCAACTCGGAACATCATAGTGTGTCATCTACCAACATGGAACATCACAGTGTGTCATCTACCAACTTGGAACATCATAGTGTGTCATCTACCAACTTGGAACATCATAGTGTGTCATCTACCAACTTGGAACATCATAGTGTGTCATCTACCATCTTGGCAGATCATAGTGTGTCATCTACCAACTTGGAACATCATAGAGTGTCATCTACCAACTTGGAACATCACAGTGTATCATCTACCAACTTGGAACATCATAATGTGTCATCTACCAACTTGGTGCATCATAGTGTGTCATCTACCAACTTGGCGCATCATAGTGTGTCATCTACCAACTTGGAACATCATAGTGTGTCATCTACCAACTTGGAACATCATAGTGTGTCATCTACCAACATGGCACATCATAGTTTGGCATCTACCAACATGGCACATCATAGTGTGTCATCTACCAACATGGCACATCAAAGTGTGTCATCTACCAACATGGCACATCATAGTGTGTCATCTACCAACTTGGAACATCATATTGTGTCATCTACCAACTTGGAACATCATAGTTTGTCATCTACCAACTTGGAACATCATAGTGTGTCATCTACCAACTTGGAACATCATAGTGTGTCATCTACCAACTTGGAACATCACAGTGTCATCTACCAACTTGGAACATCATAGTGTGTCATCGACAAACTTGGAACATCATGGTGTGTCATCTACCAACTTGGAACATTATGGTGTGTCATCTACCAACTTGGAACATCATGGTGTGTCATGTACCAACTTGGAACATCATAGTGTGTCATCTACCAACTTGGAACATCATAGTGTGTCATCTACCAACTTGGAATATCATAGTATGTCATCTACCTACTTGGAACATCATAGTGTGTCATATACCAACTTGGAACATCATAGTGTGTCATCTAGCAACATGGAACATCACAGTGTGTCATCTACACACATATCATAGTATGTCATCTACCAACTTGGAACATCATAGTGTGTCATCTACCAACTTGGAATATCATAGTATGTCATCTACCAACTTGGAACATCATAGTGTGTCATCGACAAACTTGGAACATCATGGTGTGTCATCTACCAACTTGGAACATTATGGTGTGTCATCTACCAACTTGGAACATCATGGTGTGTCATGTACCAACTTGGAACATCATAGTGTGTCATCTACCAACTTGGAACATCATAGTGTGTCATCTACCAACTTGGAATATCATAGTATGTCATCTACCTACTTGGAACATCATAGTGTGTCATATACCAACTTGGAACATCATAGTGTGTCATCTAGCAACTTGGAACATCACAGTGTGTCATCTACCAACTTGGAATATCATAGTATGTCATCTACCAACTTGGAACATCATAGTGTGTCATCTACCAACTTGGAACATCATAGTGTGTCATCTACCAACTTGGAACATCATTGTGTGTCAACCATAAGCTTGAAACATCATTGTGTGTTATGCAAAAAAGGGGTAGAGGAAGCAACTCAAACAGCAACTGATATTGCAAGTGCTTTTGCTGGCGAACAAAATATTACTTACATTAGGTCCAACTCAGGAAGAGGTTAAAATTTCCAAAATTTTATCGCAGACATGGAGGCAAGCTCATTGATTACGTCATCGTATGTAACTGCAGCCTGGTCTAGCACTACTTGGTAGATGCTAACGGTAGATGCTGGTAGATTGGTAGATGCTAAAGATCCCACGATGTCTTAGCACCAAGAGGACGCGAGTTATCTGCAGACCCTTGAATAAATTACAAGCTCCTGTCAAAATTTACAGGGGGCAGTAAATCAGTGGCAAAGCCAAACCTCAGTGATGATGCAACCAACTGACTGAATTTGGAATCGAATCCCAACTCGATATGCATTAGTAAGTGGACGCTAAATATCCCACGGTTTGCTGAGTGTAGTGTAGGCGACTTATCACCGGCACCCTGAACCTATTACAAATACCTGCATCGGCGGCGCAGCCGTGATTTGGCGATGACGTAAGCAAGCGGGTTGACTGCAGAATTGAATCCCAATCAAATGTGCATTTTCTAACAGCAACATCTGCCTAGTGTGAGGGGTCTACAGTCCAGAGTGCATCCTGTTAATGTATGAAATAAAAACTAGAAAGCATCTGAAAATGGAAAGCCCGTTTGCTTTTGTTTGTATTCAGACGTCTTCTTCTTCTTCTTCCATATGTTGAGACAACGAAAACGGTTAAAAATAAACAAAATGAAAATTTATGATTTTTGCATCTTTGACCTTTGCCCTTTAGATCTAAAAAAAAATAATCAGCTTCTAGCTTTTGATCGGTGAAACAATTATGTGACCCAATTTGCAAATGATTAAAATTTCAGGTCAATTAGCCTAAAATTGATGATTTTAAGTGACGCTGACCTTTGACCTTTTGATGAAATTATTAATTTGCCTTAATTTGACACACAGACACACAGACACACATACAAACACACACACAGACACATATACAGACACACATACAGACAGACACACAAAAGTGATTTACAAAACCCCTAGTATGGAGTACGGTACTCGGTAGAGAGCATACCTCCACCTGGTGAACAGTTTACATTTTGTATCTCACTGATAGGCCGGATCTGGATTCGGACCTGAACCAAAACCTAATCGGCTTGTTCTTGTCACTTAACCAACTCCTCCACCAAGTTTTGCCATAACTCGTCCATAACTTTTTGAAATATGATGCTGTACATATAGTTTGTGGCCCCATCTCTCAATGGTGAAAAAATATTCACCTGGATTCGAATCTTCACCAAAATCTCAAGTCTTCCTTGTCACCAAACATAACCAAGTTTCAACTAAATCCGTCCACAACCTTTTGAGATATCCTGCTCACAGACCGATAAACAAACATGGATAAAATCATAACCCGCCGTCCACCTTCGGTGGCACAGGTAAATATCAGAATGCCAGGCTATCCGGGGAGTCAAATGTGAAGATGTCATCGCAGTAAATACCTGTCGTGGAAGACCATTCCCTTGAAGTGAGAAACTGTTGAACTTCCCAACATTGATGGGAGTGGTGCAGGATGCTCCAATAGTTCCTTTGGGGTCACACATTCGTTGGATTCAGAGCTGGCATCTCACCTTGACCCAACTTGTACCTGTGGCCCTTCTCCGACAGATTGCTCTCCTGCCCTCTATCTGTCAATTCGGTATCAAGTTTGTCTGTTGAACAATTAAATCACTGTGCTTAGATAGTTTATACATTATATTCTCCAGATTAGATACCTGGCCTGCTGGCAGCGATGAGCACCGATTGATTGATTCTACCTGCGCTTGTCATCCCACGTGTGACGTCACTGATGGCTGCCCGAACACAGCTAATGCCTGGGATTCCAAAGCACGTCGCAGGACAGGAAAGGGTTAATTACCGTCCGTCGCCAAACAGGGACCAGACACACTGCGGCACTACAGGGTGAGAGGGAGACCAGCACGGATTGGTCACAAACAGCGCGACATTCATTACCTGCACAATGGCGGCTCGCAGCGCCCTCGGAGGTCTTTGGTCGCCCAAGGACCTCATTTGCTGCATCCTATTGGCATATGGTAAGAAATTTGATTTTTATTCCCATATAGCCCCATATGATCATTATAACCCGCGTCATCACGTACGTTGCATCCCTCATTTATTCGTACGTACGAGGCGTACCTGTTCATTTATCAGCATCAGTGCCTTTGGAAGGCGATCGCATGGCGAGGTCACGTGAGGGTCGCTTCCGCATGCAGATCAAGGCACCCACCATGTACATCCATTCGTACATGAATCATGCTCTATGCTTTTATTTGCTTTATTCGTACACGGCACGCCGCGAACCAACGGGTGAACTATGAGGCACGAATGGACACGTGGTAAGAGCCTGTCAAAAGATGTGAAGGACGTCCTTGGGTCTCCATCTCATCTGAACCGTGGAAGATCTGAACCGTGGAAGATCTGCGCCTTGGTAGATCTGAACCGTGGAAGATCTGAACCGTGGAAGATCTGAACCTTGGCTGATCTGAACCGTGGAAGATCTGAACCTTGGCTGATCTGAACCGTGGAAGATCTGAACCTTGGCTGATCTGAACCGTGGAAGATCTGAACCTTGGCTGATCTGAACCGTGGTAGATTTGAACCGTGGTTGAACTCCACGGTTGCTGATCTGAACCGTGGCTGATCTGAACTGTGGCTGATCTGAACCATGGAAGATCTGCACCTTGGCTGAACTGAACCGTGGAAGATCTTAACCTTGGCTGATCTGAACCGTGGCTGATCTGAACTGTGGCTGATCTGAACCATGGAAGATCTGCACCTTGGTAGATCTGAACCGTGGAAGATCTGAACCGTGGAAGATCTGAACCTTGGCTGATCTGAACCGTGGTAGATTTGAACCGTGGTTGAACTCCACCGTTGCTGATCTGAACCGTAGCTGATCTGAACTGTGGCTGATCTGAACCATGGAAGATCTGCACCTTGGCTGAACTGAACCGTGGAAGATCTGAACCTTGGCTGATCTGAACCGTGACTGATCTGAACTGTGGCTGATCTGAACCATGGAAGATCTGCACCTTGGTAGATCTGAACCGTGGAAGATCTGAACCGTGGAAGATCTGAACCTTGGCTGATTTAAACCGTGGAAGATCTGCACCATGGTAGATCTGAACCGTGGAATATCTGCACCTTGGTAGATCTGAACAGTGGAAGATCTGCGCCATGGTAGATCTGAACCGTGGTAGATCTGAACCCTGGAAGATCTGCACAGGGTACATCTGCACCGTGGTAGATCTCAAACGTGGTAGATCTGAACCTTGGCTGATTTGAACCGTGGAAGATCTGCACCATGGTAGATCTGAACCATGGTAGATCTGAACCCTGGAAGATCTGTACAGGGTACATCTGCACCGTGGTAAATCTCAAACGTGGTAGATCTGAACCATGATAGATCTGAACCATGGAAGATCTGCACCTTGGTAGATCTGAACCGTGGAAGATCTGCACCTTGGTAGATCTGAACCGTGGAAGATCTGAACCATGGAAGATCTGAACTGCGGCTGATCTGAACCGTGGAAGATCTGCACCTTGGCTTATCTGAACCGTGGAAGATCTGCCCCTTGGCTTATCTGAATCGTGGAAGATCTGCACCTTGGCAGATCTGAACCATGGTAGATCTGAACAATGGAAGATCTGCACCTTGGTAGATCTGAACCGTGGAAGATCTGAACCGTGGCTGATCTGAACCATGGAAGATCTGCACCTTGGCAGATCTGAACCATGGTAGATCTGAACCATGGTAGACCTGCACATTGTTAGACCTGCAATGTGGTAGACCTACACTGTGGTGGACCTGCAATGTGGTATTCCTGCACAGAGGCGTTCATCGATTGATTGGTTCGTGTGCTCTGGGCAGGATCGATCGACATACCTCATCGAGTCGTACACAAGGTACACTGTCCATACTGACTGAGGTGTTTCTCGTGTCTGGAGCAGGCAACCGACGCCCCATGTGCTAATGTGCTTTCTGTGTATGTTTATTGTGTATCTGCTGGGCCTATCTTTTGCGTGCGTATTATGTGTGAGATAAATGCTTCATTCGTCAGGACGGAGGTTTGTGGCGTGCTCTCGCGAGATCTCACACGATCTCGTCGTCACAAAGGCAAATGGTATTTCACAAAACACCGAACCAAACACACACATGGAGCAGGAGCAGTGTGCTGACGTATACTAGGTGGCACTACCATCTGCATACCTTTATAGATAATTCCATCGGAGACACCTCACTTACTCTGAGTCCCAGTGCAATGGGCATTTCACTCCGAGAGCTGGGCCATCCCATGTGGATCATGTCCAACAGGTGTCACAACTTTAGCTGGGTCTGTTCCTGCAGCTGGGCATACATCTCCTTGGTGATGGAGATGAAGTCTAGCATGGAGACCTGCTCCAGATTGACTTCTTGTCCCGCCAACTGGTGGGTCAGATAAGCACGAGACACTTACACGAGAATGGACGTTCCTTTGTTTTCCAATATGGCCGGGAGTCGAGTGTGCACACAAATTGTGTGTTGCGACACCTGTTGGACTCTGTGTGTGCCGTGTGCATTTTCTGTGTGTATTTCAGGTGCACGCACGTACTGTGCTGTGCTTGCGCCAACGGTTGCTGATGAAAGTGGTCCAAGCACTCGCGAGGATGCTGGGATCTCTCTCGAAGACAACGGAACCACGTGTCTGACAGCCAAATTCGCCATTAAATTCCTCGTTCCGTATGATGTGTGGGCCAGCAACTTCGTGGACGTGAGTGTACACGTGTGTTACATGGCGGTGAAAACTACACCAAAAACCTGTGCTGTCGTGCTTGCTGCTGACATATATATATATATATATATATACACAAGTAGTACAACAGCGTGTACAAATTGCTTTATGAGCCAAGGTGGAGTTGGACATTTTGTGCACCCTAGGCAACAAGTAGTGATGACCAATAATGTGGGCAAGTATTCTTGCAGTTCGGTCAGTCAAGTGGTCGAGTAGACCTTTCGTAAGACCACATGACAGCATGCGTTGTGGCCTCGTAGTTTCCTTCCAAAACAAAATGGCGAGGCATCAATGTGTGTGCGAGGCATCCAAATATCTTGAGTAATCCTAACTTCAACCAGAACTGCTTCCTCAGCACCAAAATCTCTGGTCTATACCCCATATCTTTATATCCACTACAAAATCGACAATGTTTCTGCCAATATGCATTTGTTACCCTGCGCTCGCGAAGCGAAAGGCAGGGTTAAGCATTCGGGTCCGTCCGTCCGTACGTCGTACGTACGTGCGTGTCTGCATTTTAAAAATTCATTTTCTCGGCAACGGTTGGTCCGATTGACATGAAATTTTCACCATAGGAGGGACTCCTCCTGTAGAATATGTTAGTGAATACTATGACGTCACAAGTCACGTGGTACGGGCGCCATCTTTTAAAAACCAAAAAACTTTACACCTCTATATCTCAAAAACCGCTGCGCATGAATAATTGACACAGGTCTCAATGCAAAGAACTCTCCATGCGCAATAACATATGTGAATGATGACCTCATAGGTGCCGCCGTTATGTCATAATTCGACAAGTAAAAAACTTTATTCGATTAGGATGAAATTTCTTGAGCATCTTCTCAGTATAAATTGATGCATAAATAAAATTATAATGACGTCGTTGGTCACGTGGTTCGGACGCTATATTGTTTTGAGTGAAAAACCACTAAAATCCAATTTTCTCCTAAACGACTGAACAGATCAAGGCCAAACTTTGCAGGCAGAATCGCATACCCATGACGAACAAAATAAGACAGCGAGAATGACATCATGCATCACACGGTTTCGGAGTTATGACATTTTTAAGCATAAACTTTTAAAACCAAGCTCCTCCCTCATTTGTGATCCTATCGAGGGGAATCTTCACAGATGTGTTCAGCATATCAGTCTACTAAAATCACCTTTTGGAATTTGCGATAGGTCACGTGGTTTGACAGATATAAATAATTAAACGAAAATAATTAAAAAAAATTTAACTCTTGAACTGCTTCATTGATCGACGTGAAACTTTATATTGTAGTAGCGGTAATGAAGTGTAACATGTTTGCAAAATTTCAAGATGATTGGATGCACGGTCTGGAAGCTAGAAGTTGTTATTGCGTGAAGAAGAAGAGTCTTCCCGAGTGGGCATGGAATTAATTATCACACTGCAAAGTGTGACACAAGCCTGGTGTTGGCTTAGCGGTTATGGTGCTGGCTTGGGATCCTAGGATCCTGGGTTCGAATCCTGATCGATCGCTGAATTAACACGAGGGGGGTTGACTCAGCCTGTCATCCTTCCGAGGTCGGCAAATTGAGTACCAGCTTGCTGGGATGAATGATCACGGTGTGTACCCCGGCTTAGAATAGGTACACTGTATCCCTGCGCATCGTAAGAGGTGACCAAGGGTTGGTGTCAGGAAGGGCATCGGGCCATAAAAACATTGCCTCAAACAGGGAACCATGATTGTCATGGGGCCCACAAGGCTAACCCCTGCTCTAGCGGGGAAAATGGCCTTAAAACGATCATTCACTGCAAATGACGAGCAGGCAAAGTACGGAGCGACCTCACGGGGTCATTTTGACCTCAAATAAAATTCTGATTTCAGATTTGTCAATCGCTGAGGTATATTAACACACGACCAACACAGATTTGGCGAAATTCCGACGATTTTTGACGAAAATATAACATTTGTGTATGCATTTCAGTAAAGTAAAGTGTGCCGTGTCAGCATTTTAAAAATTGAAACGTGGCTCATTGTAAATAACTCCATATGGGGAATAGGTGTTGTTAAAGATGACATCATTGGTGCCATAATTACGACGTCATAATTCGACAGGGACAACGCTTAGTCTGATCAGTTTGAAATTTATTGAGCATGATCTATGCAACAATTATATTAGAGAATATAAATGTATGATGTCATCACTCACGTGGTCTGGCAGCCATATTGGATCCAAAAAAAAAGAAACGTTCAAAAATAGAAGAGTTGGCTCACACCAAGTTGACTGTGCAGGGTAAGTATTCTATGAATACCATCGAGTTTGTGTATGTACTCCACGATGCATCAACTCATTACTCTCACCTTTTATGCTCTTTCAGCTGGTGACAGAGGAAGCAACCATAACCATGCCTAAAAACGTGAATATCAGAGGGAACTGTGCAGAATCTAATACTTCCCAAAAGCCAGAGCTCATACTATCCTGGCACAAGGAATCTTACATCCTCAACTTTCAGTTTGACACGGTTAGTACAACCCTCCACACCATTCCCATGTTCCCAGACATCATTACAGGGAGAAATGTGGAGAGCAGAATGCTCCCAATTTTTATCATGTATCCATCACCTGTCTTGAGTTAGAGGAACGCACACTCACCTATAAGCTGTCTAGCCTAGGTTCAAATCCCGACCTACAAACTGTCATCCTGGTGTTTCACTGGCGGAGTGATTCATCAATGTGTGTGCCGTCCCTCGGATGGGCGTTAAAGGGGCGTCACGTCTGCTAGCATTTGTTGGTGGACGTTAAAGATCCCACGGTGTCCTTCACAGAGTTGGTGAGCTATCACCCACACCCTCAACAAATTGTAAATTCCTGCCCTAACCGGCAGAGGGCATTGCATGAGTGGCACAGCCATGCCCTCAGCCAATGATGCTACACCACAGCCTTTCACTGCATAACAAATGAAGAAGAAGAAGATTCAGTTCAATGCAGTCAAAAGTCTTCTTGGTAGCTGGGAGCCAGGTAGTTCAGTCGTGGGTTCGTCAACAAGTTCCTTGTTGGGAACCTCAAGCTAGCCACACATCATGCCACTGAGTGTTTATGTCCTTAACAAAGAGCAGGAGTCTTTCTCCGTATATCCAGAAAGGCTTCCTCAATGTAGAGTACTCTCTCAATATGGCTGCATCCCACCTGGTATTTAGTGGAGGTACAGTCATGGCCAAAAATATTGGCACCCTTAAACCTTTTTCAAATAATACACCATTTTTCCCCAAAAATTGTTAAAATTAAAAAATATTTTGGTGTCCACAAATGTATTTTTTGGTTTGCAGTGGAACAAAACAAAAAAAGCTGAAAAAATACTAAATCTTAGCTTATTCCACAAAGAAAACCTAAAATGGCCTGGACAATATCATTGGCACCTTTTAGAAGTTGTTAGAAATAATTAGATTTTAAGCAGGTGATTCTCCTTTACTTTGGAATTGAACTCACCTGTGATGAGTTGCAGGTGCCTGCAATATAAAAATCACTCAGTCAATCAGTTTGAATAGAGAAAAGGAGCCATTCTGCTGTTTTGTGTCACTGCGTGTCCCGCAATGAGCATGGAGAAAGGAAAACCAGAGAATTGTCTGAGGAGGTCAGACACAAGATTGTAGCCAAGAATGGACCATCTCAAGGCTAAAAGTCCATCTCCAGAGACCTTGATGTTCCTGTGTCCACCGTACGCAATGTTATCAGGAAGTTTAAGGCCCATGGCACTGTAGCCAACCTCCCTGGACGTGGCCATAAGAAAAAACCTGATTGAAGATTGCAGCGAAGGATTGTTCGAAGGGTGGAGAAAGCACCTCGATCAACTGCCAAACAGATTCAAGCTGACCTTCAGACACAAGGTACGACAGTTTCAACTCGCACCATCCGTCGCCAATTCAATGAAAGGGGGTTCTATTGTAGAACCAGGAGGACCCCACTGCTGAGAGAGAGACATAAGAAAGCCCGACTGGAGTTTCCCAAAACACACATGAACAAGCCAAAATCTTTCTGGGATAATTCCCTGTTCACAGATGAGACCAAATTAGTGTTTTGGTAAACCACATCATCTCTGTGATTACAGAAAACAAAATGAAGCCTTCAAAGAAAAGAACACCTTCCCTACAGTCAAACATGGAGAAGGTTCAGTGATGTTTTGGGGTTGCTGTGCTGCCTCTGGCACTGGGTGCCTTGAATGTGTGCACGGCGTCATGAAATCAGGAGATTACCAAGGCATTTTGGAGCACAATGTCCAACCCAGTGTCAGAAATCTGGGTCTCCATCAAAGGTCATGGGTCTTGCAGCAGGACAATGGCCCCAAACACACTTCGAAAGGCACCCAGGAATGGTTCAAGACAAAACTCTGGACTGTTCTGAAGTGGCCAGCAATGAGTCCAGATCTAAATCCAATTGAACACCTGTGGGGAGATCTGAAAACAGCAGGTGGGAGAAGGCACCCTTCAAATCTGGAAGAACTGGAGCAGTTTGCACAAGTAGAGTGGGCCAAACTGCCAGTAGAGAGGTGTAGGGAGCTCATTAATGGCTATGGGAAGTGCTTGACTGCAGTTATTTTGTCCAAAGGCCGTGCTACCAAATATTAGTCTCGGGTGTCAATAATTTTTTCAATGCCATTTCTTTTTATTTTCTGATTTAAAATGATATATTAAGTTCTGAATAATAAACAAAAAGGTTCCGTAATATTAACAGTGAAATAAAGAATTGTGGAGACCAAATACTTTTGTCAATTTCAACTTGTTTTTAGAGAAAATTGTTATTTGAAAAAAGTGCAAGGTTGCCAATATTTTTGGCCACGACTGTATATTGCCGTCCTGGGAGCCACGGGCGAGGTGATGATCTAATAATGCCACTGATTATAAACATAATTAAAAGGTATCCAATGCAAACAGTTCTCATTTATCACCTTTTTCCGTAGGAAATCTCACAATACAAGAAGAAGAAGAAGCAACAAAAGTTCTGGAAAATCACCAAAATCTCCTTCACTTATGACACGTCGGACACTACCCATTTCAAGGAAGCCATAAATGGTGGGATAATCTCCATAATCACTAGCTAAATATGGTTACCATAATATGGTTACCCATTTCAAGGAAGCCATAAATGGTGGGATAATCTCCATAATCACTAGCTAAATATGGTTACCATAATATGGTTACCCATTTCAAGGAAGCCATAAATGGTGGGATAATCTCCATAATCACTAGCTAAATATGGTTACCATAATATGGTTACCCATTTCAAGGAAGCCATAAATGGTGGGATAATCTCCATAATCACTAGCTAAATATGGTTACCATAATATAGTTACCCATTTCAAGGAAGCCATAAATGGTGGGATAATCTCCATAATCACTAGCTAAATATGGTTACCATAATATGGTTACCCATTTCAAGGAAGCCATAAATGGTGGGATAATCTCCATAATCACTAGCTAAATATGGTTACCATAATATGGTTACCCATTTCAAGGAAGCCATAAATGGTGGGATAATCTCCATAATCACTAGCTAAATATGGTTACCATAATATGGTTACCCATTTCAAGGAAGCCATAAATGGTGGGATAATCTCCATAATCACTAGCTAAATATGGTTACCATAATATGGTTACCCATTTCAAGGAAGCCATAAATGGTGGGATAATCTCCATAATCACTAGCTAAATATGGTTACCATAATATGGTTACCCATTTCAAGGAAGCCATAAATGGTGGGATAATCTCCATAATCACTAGCTAAATATGGTTACCATAATATGGTTACCCATTTCAAGGAAGCCATAAATGGTGGGATAATCTCCATAATCACTAGCTAAATATGGTTACCATAATATGGTTACCCATTTCAAGGTAGCCATAAATGGTGGGATAATCTCCATAATCACTAGCTAAATATGGTTACCATAATATGGTTACCCATTTCAAGGAAGCCATAAATGGTGGGATAATCTCCATAATCACTAGCTAAATATGGTTACCATAATATGGTTACCCATTTCAAGGAAGCCATAAATGGTGGGATAATCTCCATAATCACTAGCTAAATATGGTTACCATAATATGGTTACCCATTTCAAGGAAGCCATAAATGGTGGGATAATCTCCATAATCACTAGCTAAATATGGTTACCATAATATGGTTACCATAATATGGTTACCCATTTCAAGGAAGCCATAAATGGTGGGATAATCTCCATAATCACTAGCTAAATATGGTTACCATAATATGGTTACCCATTTCAAGGAAGCCATAAATGGTGGGATAATCTCCATAATCACTAGCTAAATATGGTTACCATAATATGGTTACCCATTTCAAGGAAGCCATAAATGGTGGGATAATCTCCATAATCACTAGCTAAATATGGTTACCATAATATGGTTACCCATTTCAAGGAAGCCATAAATGGTGGGATAATCTCCATAATCACTAGCTAAATATGTCTACCATAATATGGTTACCCATTTCAAGGAAGCCATAAATGGTGGGATAATCTCCATAATCACTAGCTAAATATGGTTACCATAATATGGTTACCCATTTCAAGGAAGCCATAAATGGTGGGATAATCTCCATAATCACTAGCTAAATATGGTTACCATAATATGGTTACCCATTTCAAGGAAGCCATAAATGGTGGGATAATTTCCATAATCACTAGCTAAATATGGTTACCATAATATGGTTACCCATTTCAAGGAAGCCATAAATGGTGGGATAATCTCCATAATCACTAGCTAAATATGGTTACCATAATATGGTTACCCATTTCAAGGAAGCCATAAATGGTGGGATAATCTCCATAATCACTCGCTAAATATGTCTACCATAATATGGTTACCCATTTCAAGGAAGCCATAAATGGTGGGATAATCTCCATAATCACTAGCTAAATATGGTTACCATAATATGGTTACCCATTTCAAGGAAGCCATAAATGGTGGGATAATCTCCATAATCACTAGCTAAATATGGTTACCATAATATGGTTACCCATTTCAAGGAAGCCATAAATGGTGGGATAATTTCCATAATCACTAGCTAAATATGGTTACCATAATATGGTTACCCATTTCAAGGAAGCCATAAATGGTGGGATAATCTCCATAATCACTAGCTAAATATGGTTACCATAATATGGTTACCCATTTCAAGGAAGCCATAAATGGTGGGATAATCTCCATAATCACTAGCTAAATATGGTTACCATAATATGGTTACCCATTTCAAGGAAGCCATAAATGGTGGGATAATCTCCATAATCACAAGCTAAATATGGTTACCATAATATGGTTACCCATTTCAAGGAAGCCATAAATGGTGGGATAATCTCCATAATCACTAGCTAAATATGGTTACCATAATATGGTTACCCATTTCAAGGAAGCCATAAATGGTGGGATAATCTCCATAATCACTCGCTAAATATGTCTACCATAATATGGTTACCCATTTCAAGGAAGCCATAAATGGTGGGATAATCTCCATAATCACTAGCTAAATATGGTTACCATAATATGGTTACCCATTTCAAGGAAGCCATAAATGGTGGGATAATCTCCATAATCACTAGCTAAATATGGTTACCATAATATGGTTACCCATTTCAAGGAAGCCATAAATGGTGGGATAATTTCCATAATCACTAGCTAAATATGGTTACCATAATATGGTTACCCATTTCAAGGAAGCCATAAATGGTGGGATAATCTCCATAATCACTAGCTAAATATGGTTACCATAATATGGTTACCCATTTCAAGGAAGCCATAAATGGTGGGATAATCTCCATAATCACTAGCTAAATATGGTTACCATAATATGGTTACCCATTTCAAGGAAGCCATAAATGGTGGGATAATCTCCATAATCACAAGCTAAATATGGTTACCATAATATGCTTCATAATGGGAAGGTAGCCTGTTTGGTAATGTGTACACCTATGAATCATCTGGTTCTGCATTCAATATTCAAATCCAGTAGATATTTCAGGTACACAATATATAAATTATATATATATTGTATTTATTACTTGCGAAAATCAAAGGTTTTTCAAGTACAGTATGTTGGTTGGTCTTGTGCGTTATTGTGTGTTTGTCTGTCAATCACCTACAGGTCACAATTTTCAACTGATCTCTACGAAACGTCACCAAATGGTAGAGTTGGTCATGAAGAAGAAGCCTATTGATTGAGGTCAAAAGGTCAATATAGGCCAAACAAAGGTCAATGACTGTCAATTTTTCCTAACATCGTCAATTTTCATCTGATTGACTTGAAATTTGAAGATTTAAAGACTTTATCATTAAATTCAACCACCGATAATTTTTTTAGGTTAACATAGGCCAAAAGGTCAACATAGGCCAGAGGTCAACAACTTATTTTAGGGATCTTGCAAATATCGTGCTATGCAGGACGTATTTCTTGTTTTCATGTTGTGCCAAACTCGACTTCGCAGATGAAAATTAATGACAAAGAAGAAGACAAAGAAGAAGTCAAAGAAGAAGACAAAGAAGAAGAGAAAGAAGAAGACAAAGAAGAAGACAAAGAAGAAGACAAAGAAGAAGACAAAAGAAGAGACGAATTCCCTTTGAACACAGCGGTTCATCAAGTGCTATTTTCAGTGTGTGTGTGTGTGTGTGTGTGTGTGTGTGTGTGTGTGTGTGTGTGTGTGTGTGTGTGTGTGTGTGTGTGTGTGTGACCGAGTCAGTTTAGAGCAGGCCGAGCATTTTAAACGGCAGAGTAGCGTCCAAACTTCACTACCATAGGAAGTGTAAACAACCAAAGATACATTTCACAAGGCATCAGTACAAAAAGCAAATAGTCCCAGAGCTTGGGGGTTTTATTTAACTTTTATTTACCAAAAGGTCTGAGAGTTGTTTCTGGGGTAGAAATATCTGTAGAATTCAAAAATCCATTTCTGACAAAAATCTACTTGGACGTTTTTCCACAATTTGCTCTTGAAGTGGGGGGGGGTACCCCCTAACTGCAATATTGCGATTTTGCGTCACGTCGTATTTCGGCTTTGTACAGTTTTATCTCGGGAAGCTAAAAATGTACTGATACATAGAAACAAGGTATCATATGAACGAGTGTCATCTCCTGGTTCATTTTCTATGCTGGACTGCCTGCTATTCACAATATAATAGGATTCGATAAGGTTATTTGTGACTATACCCAAATGTTGTTGGGGACGCTCTTGAAAAATGTGTGTTAGCTACTTTTCTATTTGTCTAGATGCATATACTCAACTTAAATGATTATGGTATATTATAATGAACTAGAATCTTTCAGCTATAAACATTTGACACCATCCACGTGTTTGTATGACATTTGGGGAGCAAGATCGTGAACTTTCTACTGATGGGAGGTGTCTGCATCGACACCAAATTTGACCAGATTCACCTCCGAATTTTCAGATTTATTGTTTGTATGATAATAACAGACAGTGCCGCCATAATAATTACAATCGTGTGTCTTACTAATGCTTAGGTGATGGTATCGATCTTCTAACATATTTCATATTAAATTTTCTTTCCAGTATACCAGATAATTAAGGCTGAAAGTAGAATGTTGTTGGTGACGGTTGGTGGTGGTCATACTAACATACCATGCTTCCTCGCTATTGCAGAGTACTATGTCGTGCTACAAACATATAGGTAGCCTGGTGTTGGCTTAGCGGTTAGGGTGCCGGCTTGGGATCCTACGATCCTGAGTTTGAATCCCGGTCGATCGATGAATTAACGACCAGGGGGATTGACTCAGCCTGTCATCCTTCATTGAGTACCAGCTCACTGGTAATTGGGGCACTGCATCAGCGGCACAAACGCACTTCCAGAGAAATGATGCAACCAGCAGCCACAGGCTGCATACGAAAACAACAACATTTGGATGGTGTCAAATGTTTATAGCTAAAAGATTCTAGTTCATTATAATATACCATAATCCTCGTTTAAGTTGAGTATATGCATCTAGACAAATAGAAAAGTAGCTAACACACATTTTTCAAGAGCGTCACCAACAACATTTGGGTATAGTCACAAATAACCTTATCGAATCCTATTATATTGTGAATAGCAGGCAGTTCAGCATAGAAAATGAACCAGGAGATGACACTCGTTCATATGATACCTTGTTTCTATGTATCAGTACATTTTTAGCTTCCCGAGATAAAACTGTACAAAGCCGAAATACGACGTGACGCAAAATCGCAATATTGCAGTTAGGGGGTACCCCCCACTTCAAGAGCAAATTGTGGAAAAACGTCCAAGTAGATTTTTGTCAGAAATGGATTTTTGAATTCTACAGATATTTCTACCCCAGAAACAACTCTCAGACCTTTTGGGAAATAAAACCCCCTGAGCTCTGGGACTAAAAGCAACTAATATCCCGCACAAGCTGACTTACCAGCTTCACACTTGTTGGGGGCTTCGTCAGGATGAGTGTCGATCTGGGAGGTCAGACACCTGTCCCAATGCCATAGAGTATTCAAAATTGAGATGCGTTGGAGACGTCCGCATAGTACAGATCTCAGATGTCACTGGAGGCCAAAATGCTATCGGCCCAAGGTCTGCTCCAAAGCGGGGGATCTTTTATATTTGCATTCTCAGTTTAAAACAACTGCAATCGATAGTGAGAGCTATTGGCTATCGTTGTCATCATTGGTGAGAGACCTTCCTGACATTGAGTTGACATCACTTGAGCATTTTCACATGAGGCTTCAAGTAATATCAGATTCACAAACAATTCGTTTTTTTTGTTTCACTTCTTCCTTGTACCTACATCCTTTAAAAAAAATGGAAATGGAGAATGATGAAATCCCTTCCATGGATGGACATGGACATCTTGAAGGACTGGAGAGTACGATATGACAAATTTGGTGAAGCGATGCCATAGCTGAGAAAAAAGGGACAGAGGAGTGGAGGTGAGCAGAAAGTATGCACTGCAGAGAGGTACCAGAAGATGGGTCATTTGGATCAGGATGGCAAAGGGCAGAGAGGACAACACCTCAATGTGAGAAGAAGCCTCCACCTGAGGGGTACTTGTGAGTGCAAGAGTCTTGGACTCCACCAATGAGAAGATGCCATTCAGAAGCACAAACTCATCGAGGGAAGCCACACAAAATGGCACTGTAGTTAAATGTCGAGAGCAGTTTAAATATTCTGTGGGGAACCAATGAAACTGTGTCTCGGGAAGAATTGTAGATTTTTAATTGAACTCTGATAATCCCGGGGATAAAATGACTGGATTGCAATGAATCTTTAAAATGATCAGTTCAGATCATCATTTTGGTGGCGCAGGTTATACGTTTTCACTCCTATCTGTCTGTTAGTCTGTCTGTGAGCAGGATATCTCAAAAAGGTTATGGATGAATTCGGACGAAACCTGGTGGACAGGTTGGGTGTGTAACAAGGACGAATCGATTCAATTTTGGTGAAGATCTGGATATGAGAATGTTTTTTTAATTTCCAGTGATTCTTCACCATTGAGAGATAGGGGCAAAAACGATATATAGCACGATGTGTATTTCAAAAGGTTGTGGACAGATTATGGCAAAACTTGGTGGGTGAGTTGGATAGGTGGCAAGAACCAGCCGATTAGATTTTTGTTCAGGTCCGAATCCAGATCCGGCCTATCAGTGAGATACAAAACATAAACTGTTCAGCCTGGGAGAGGTATGTTCTCTACCGAGTGTCGTTCTAGTCTTACATATACTTTTCTCCTTTTCCAGCTGGGACGTTCACAGCCTCCACCGGAGCACAGGCGGTTCTGTTTCATGCTCCTTTGGGATATTCCTACAGTTGCACGTCTCAGGAAGTCTTCTCCCTTGCCTCGAATGACGACCACAAGCTGGTTAAACTCAAGATGTCGGAGAGCATGTTGCAGCCTTACACCACGGACCAGGACTCCAATTTTGGTCCAAGTAAGCACTGACGTCTCTTTATCAATACGTTTTCTCTGTAAGCATGTTTTTATTTAGTTTAACAACAATAATCAGTGGATGGTCAAAAAGCAAAAATCAGGAACTAATTGTATGATTACGATACTCTGGAAAAATAGGCACAATTGTCCTGGAGTTCAGCTGGGCCATGCATGCTTCTATAAATCAAGATGCATCAGGATGACTCGAGTAAAATTATTTTAGAAACAGGTTTATTAAATCATCAGCACGATTGAGAACATTCTCGATAGTAAGTTGCTTTCATCAAAATCCCATCCTTTTAAATTTCAGTATTAGCCAAATAAGACTGCTCTTTGACCTTTTGATATACAAGAACAGCAATCTCACCTCGAAGTGTGACCGTGGTATGGAGACCCCCTCACTCGTGACAGTATCAGGGTGTAGGACAAGTCACCACTTACTCACAGGATGCAGAAAATTACATCGAAGCAGGCATGGGAATCGAAACTCACAACAATATAGACAATGAGATAAAGCTTTGTGTATTCCACCACCAAGCCACTCACCCTGAGGTGTGATCTCAAAACAAACTTGTAAGCTTCATCGGTATCGATTTTTCCATATAGCGGATGGCTCATACCGACCGGTATGTTGGTATTTAAAAAAAAATTGTACACAAGTACAAATACATTCAAAGTACACTGCCCCCATGCCAAATAAATAAATAATATCCTCCAGAGCGGCATTGCCGGGGCGCCTGAAGTGCCCGGTGATACCACCGTTCAGCACATAGACAGTATTTGGAGGGAGAGCTATACAATAATTGATTGATTAATTGCATAATTGAAATTAATCGAAAAAAAATCATAAAATAATTTCTTAATCAATTGGCTAAAAGCATACCTCAACCACCAGTTTCATCCACAGCTGTAACTTTTTGAAAATTAGTCATTAATCGAAAAAATTAATTATTAATTGATTAATCAATAAATAATTTATCAATTAATTGATTAATCAATAAATCAAAATAACCTTTATAGCCACATCACTTGGTCACTGTCATGTCAGAATGTCAGCTTCCGAGCTCAAAAGGTGCCCGAGATATTGCCCAGATGAGAAAGGAAATAAATACGTGATTAATAATGAAAATAAATAAATAATAATCGTAAAATAATTAAATTATTAATCAATTGGCTAATAGAATACCTAAACCACCACCGTTTCACCAAATCTGTAACTTTGAAAAATTAATCAATGGTCATTAATCGAATATTTAAATAATTAATCGATTGATTGATTAATCAATAAATCAAAAATACACTTTACAGCCAAATCATTTGGTCATTGTCTTGTCCAAATATCAGTTTTCCTAGCTCAAAAGGTGCCTGAGATATTGGCCAGATGAGAAAGAAATATTGCCCAGATTCGAAAGAAAAGAAATAAGTAGTTATTATCAATAATAATTAAGTAATTAAACAATTAATTGATTAATCAAAAAACAAAAAATATATAGTTTTTGCCAGAGTACTTGCTCACTATTGTGCCCAAATTATTGTGAAAGAAAACAAGAAACCAGAGTGAAAACTAAGTACTGTACTCCCTTTCAGCGCGCGATGATGATGTCATGCAGCGCCTGAAGATGGAATAGGAAAGGAGCGGTGCACCAAATTTTTTTTTTTTTTTTTTTACGCAGGTTCCAAAAATACGTAATGGTCCATTAGATATTCATATATGACGTACACATCATTGACACATGGTAATTCACAGTATACATCATGCACTCAATTTTTCCAAATGAAGGCAAATTTATTTGTACGACAGAATTTGGGTGATAGAAGAAAGTAAAAAGGGGTTCAGTTTTGTCCTTCACTTACTTTATTCTTGCAGGATAATTGATAAAGACAATATAGTCGACGCCCATTAATTTTAGGTAGCAGGCGAGTACTCGGCTAGCTAGCTCAGTAAATATTGTCGCGTTCCCGGAGTGAACACCCCTGAGGACGGATAGCCGATCGAGCTTTACACTCCAAGGCGTTCAATCCAATGGTGGTGTGAATACGTGCGGGGGGATGATGGCTGCGAATCTCTTACCTGCACGGATCCCACCGGACGTCCTCGACCCTGGTAATCAATTCAAACTGACACGGAATTATAATGCAAAAATACCGGCTTCATTGAAAGAAATGCCGGTAACAAAAGAATGCACGGTAAACTAAAATTCTTAATTGAGGTACACTCCACAGCGACTCATATACAATACAAGGGGGAAAATAACTGGAAAATAATGCGTTTGTTTTTGCACTCAGCTTTGAGCGGCTCTTGAACCCTGTTGCGAAAACCCATCTTTGTGCGGGGAAAACACGCCTTGGTGCGCAGTTCGTGCATGGGAACCAGGCCTTAGCGTGCCGTTCACTCACTCCAGCCACGCTCGTCCTTGTCGTCCGCTTCACACAGCACCAATGTCTCTCAGCGCACCCAGATGACGCACAGCCAGCACCGACGAGCCAAGGAAAGGACAATGCGGTCACTCAAACTGATGAAAGCCAGGGACCACGAAGACAAAATGCGCGACTGCGTCCCACCAGGAAGCGAGGGGGATATACAACTGCTTGAAATGGAGGCCAGCCCGGAGAGAGGGAAAATGTCGGGACCCAAGTCTTTTGTACCCAGGGCTCTTACATCATCCGACGGCATCGCACCATGCTACTATCAGCGAGTCCCATCTAATCGCTCTATCGTACCGGACCAATCACTGCTCTTCAGGGCGTGGCCTCACGGACCTGCCTGCTTGATGTTGCGATGTGGCGGCTGGCGGCACCAGCAGTATCATTCAATGTCCTGTTCCGGTTGTTTTTATTTAATGTTATAATTCATGCCGATTGCTTGGCTTGGCTATGTGTGTGTAGTGCATTGTTATAAGGCACAAAGGAAAAGTACAGAGGCGATTTACATACAGGGGATTTACCATTAATCCCTAACTAATTAACATAACCCCACGCCTTGTCATGGGGACAAAGATACACTTACACGACATCCGGTCTAACTCATGTACATCAGGATGGATACACAACATTCGGAGCATGGTACCCTATCCAATTCTACCTGGACTAAGGTAATCCATTGCCTACCCCCCACAAACGTAACAATATTATAGCTTAACAAAAAGCTAGCTCGGTGCCCAATATTGGCACACAAGATGACGACATGCACAGCATCGGTAATTGGTATTGCCGTATCGGTAATCGGGACAGGGTCATATCAGTATAGGTGATCGGCACAGGCTGTCGAAATCACACCCATTTCATATAAAATAAACAATTGCTTTAAAAACAGGTACGAGGACACAGGAAAATGCAATCACTTGTACGCTGCCAAAGGTTGGCGATATGCCGATACTTTTGACGATATACCAAAAAAAAATTCTGTATTGTATATTCAAATTTGTTCTTGCAGTGTTCTTTCAGTAACACCCTCCTGGTTAAACTTCCAAAATCCAGGATGACTGCACACCTCAACTGTATTCTAATCCTCGCTTCTCCCATGTGTGGAACTACCTTTCAGTGTCTGTTCTATCCCACTCTTCCCTCCAAGATTTCAAGCAGACCGTGTACTAACATCTCCAATCATCCCCCATCCTGACCTTGACTCATTTTTACGCCCCTACCTATCCCAACCCCCTTAGTTGCAGGTTACTGTGCTTCCCCTCCTCTTCTCCTATTCCTTCAATCTCTTGTCCGTGTCCAATTGTTGCCTCAATGTCAGTTCATTGGGTTTTTTTTAACCCTTTGCCGGCATTAGTTGGTGGATGTTAAAGATCCCATGGTGTCCTTCACAAAAAGTAGGCCAGTGAATTTCCAGCACCCCTCAACAACAAAAAAAAAAAAAAAAAAAAAAAAAAAAAAAAAAAAAAAAAACTTACCTTAACCTCACGCTCCCTCTGTCCCAAGGGAACAAAGTGCTAAAGGGTCAACCCCCAAAGGAGTATTGGGTCACTGTGCTTGGGTCATTGGGTCACTCCTTATCTGGGCATGCAAATTACTGGTAGTAGTATTCTGCTGTTTAATTCAATGGTTCTGCACACAAAGTTGCAAAAGTGCACAATTTGAGAAAGAACAGATCTTTTGAAACTTCAGCATCGTTTCACTTCAAAATATATTTCCTCTGCTTGCTGTCAATTTCATTTTTCGGTTGTGTGACCAACTCTCTACCTGCCCCTGTAGAGTGGAAGTGCGCCATGGATCAACAAGAAAATTTGGAGGAAGCTCTCCCACTCGTGCTCGGCCTGTTGCTAGGCCTCTTGATCGTTGTGATGATCGGAGCGTACCACATCCGCCGTCGAAATGCAGTCACCAGCATCCCCCAGGAGGAAAGAGCAGCTTATAAAGAAATGTAACAATCTTGCTCGTTTGTGTGGAGCCTGACATGGCCCTGCATGCTTTGATGTTTCATTGTAATGCCACAAACTCGTTATGTATTCAAGGTTCCTGAAAAAACAATAGATTGCAACTGTGCCAACAAAGTGGTAGATTCTAGGAGAAACAACCCAAATGGAAAAAAACATTGCTCAACCAAGCTGATAGAAAATCTGTTCTTGTAAAATAGAGCACAGTGTCCGACAAGATGGTGCACATCAGGTAGAGCACTTACCTGTGACCCGTCTCACCTGGGTCCATATAAACAGTCAGCACATGGACAGACGTCACACTGGGTGTCACACCTGTTAGCGCTAGTTGTTAGGCGTGAAACGTCCCACTCTGTCTTTCGTAAAGAGGTTTGTTATCACCAGAACCCTGAACAAATTACAATGTTTTACCAAAATCACCTTCCGTGAAATGTCAGGCCTGACCAGATGACTCATGAAACGTACGGGCCAAAATCATTATTTGACTGCAGAAGAAGAAGAAGGTGGGACAAATTGGGGCCCTTAAAGAGCTTGTATTACATATCCCCACCATGGATGATAACATTCCTCTTCTCCTTCATTCTCCACATATAGTTCACAATGTTTAGATCGTTTCATGCTTAGCATTAACAAAAAAAAGAAAAGAACCATATTGTATTACAATTGAGATCAATTGTTAGAATCCGAAGCTTTGTGCCAAAACAAGTTGAGATTCCAACCAACGTGCTGACTTGTATTGATGGTTATACTTGTCAAGCATTGACTGCAATTCACTAAAAATAAAAATGTAGTTGAGAAAATTCATGTTCATTTTGCATACGGACTTGCCAATCGTTCTCGTTTTAATACTTTTTCATGTCTGTTGAAAATCATATCAATAAACGTTTCTTAATGTACAATGTTCATGTCTCGTGCTGGCTCCATGAGCAATGTTCAACATGTTTAATCCTGTCCTAAGGGACAAGATGGTGTCCCAAGGGTCTCACCTCCCCCCTTCACCTCAGAGTTCAGAACCCACCTCATCTGATGAATCCAAATTCAAGTATGACATAGCAATTTGCAAGGGGGTGATGCATTGATGAGTACACCACCCTCCAGAAGGGGCATTAAGCTGGCTAGATCTAACATTACCTTCTGAATTAAAAACGTAGTGTTAAGTACCAGCAAAAGAAGCATCACCTTGATTCGGCCATCTGTGCAAACCTTCTTGTAACCATCTCAGAAAAATGGGGAACAAGTACAGATACATTCAAAGTACACCACCCCCATGCCAAATAAATAAATAAATAACATATCATCCAGTGCACATCGCCAGGTGCCGTGCAGCACCCACATACAGAATTGGGAGGGAGAGGTATACAATAATTGGTTGCTTAATTGCGTAATTAAAATAAATAAATAATAATCATAAAATAATTAATTTCTTAATAAATTGGCTAATAGCATACCTAAACCACCAGTTTCATCCTAAGCTGTAACTTTTTGAAAATGAATTGAATTAATTAATCAAAATAAATTAATTGAGCAATTGATTAATCAATAAATAATTAATTGAATAATGAATTAATCAATAAATCAAAAATATCCTTTATAGCCAAATCACTTGATCATCGTCGTGTCAAAATATCAGCTTCCTAGCTCGAAAGGTGCCTGAGCTATTGACCAGATGAGAAAGAAAATAAATAATTGATAAATAAAATAAATAAAGAATAATTGTAAAATAATTAAATTATGAATCAATTGGCTAATAGCATATGTAAACCACCACCGTTTCGTCGGAATCCATTACTTTTTGAAAAATAATGAATCAGGTAATTAATCGAATAATTAAATAATTAATTGAGTGGTTGATTAATCAATAAATTAAAAAATACCCTTTACAACCAAATCACTTGGTCACTGCCGTGTCCAAACATCAGCTTCCTAGCTCAAAAGGTGCCCGAGATATTGCCCAGAAGAGAACGAAAAGAAATAAGTACAGTACTTAATAAATTGATAATAATTAATTAATCAATGGAGAAGGGGCAGAACTGTCTGGGTGGGGGAGGGGCAAAGAAAAAACTGAGAAGGGGGAAGGGAGGGGCTGGAGATAACTAACCCCTTCAAAAATACACATCTCAGCCAAGCAACAGAATCATCATACGTCTCGCGTGGCTTTGGGCTCGGAGGTGAAGAGGGTGGGGCTCGGGTTTGCCATTGGGAGGGGGCGGGAACGGATGACGTCGAGGCCACACCCACAAACCGCTACAATATAATTTTGAATTTAATTTAGCGTTATCGTCAATATTGATGGTTATAATAAAACCAAGTAGCCTATGTTCAACAGGAGGTCCAATGTGGTCAGACAGAAAATGACTGTTTCTAAGATTATGTGCCAGCATAGTTGTCCAATTAAAAATTGGAGGCGGACACCATTTGTCGTTCACTGTACCACAAGTTCAGAAACTGTGAAATATCTGGTTACCTAGCAACCATAGCATCATCATACAGTCCGCAAAACCAAAACGGTACACGGTGGGAGATTTGCCAAATACTTCCTTTGACCACATGAGACGATTTGAGCACGACCTTGGGATGGCTATCACCTAATTGCGGACAGAGGTTGGCAGAAGTTATGTTTTCACCACTGTCTGTCTGTGAGCAGGATATCTCATAAAGTTATGGATGCATTCAGCCGAAGTTTGGTAGATTCATAATAATTACCTTGCAGTCTCGAAGCGAAAAGCAGGGTTAGGCATTCGGTTATGTGCGTACGTGTCTGCATTTTCAAAAATTATTTTCTCGGCAACCGTCGATCCGAATGGAACGAAATTTTTACCATAGGAGCGCCTCCACCTGTGGAATTTTTTATTCATAATTATGACGTCATAGGACAGGTGGTACGGACGCCATCTTGGAAAAATGTTACACATTTATATCTCTGAAACAGCTCAATGGAAAAAATTGAAACGAGGCTCATTGTCAAGTACTCCCCATGGGGAATAAGATATGTTAATGATGTCATCGGTGCCTTTGTTATGACGTCATAATTCGACAAGTACAACGCTTCATCCGATCAGTATGAATTTCTTTTTTTCTCTGCAACTGTTGGTCTGATGGACACGAAATTTTCACCATCGGAACATCTCCTGTAAAATATTTAAATGATAATTATGACGTCATGGGTCACGTGGTACAGGCGCCATCTTGGAAAAACCAAAAAACGTTGCACCTCTAATCTCCAAAATTGCTCCATGGGAAAAATTGAAACGTAGCTCATTGTAAAAACTGCACATGGGGAATAAGTGCTGTTAACGATGTCATTGGTGCCTTATGACGTCATAATTTGACAGGGACAACGCTTTGTCTGATCAGTTTGAAATTTATTGAGCGTGATCTACACAATAATTATATTAGATCATATAAATTTATGATGTCATCGCTCACGTGGTCTGGCAGCCATATTGGATCAAAGAGAGAAAACGCTTCAAAAACAGAAGAGTTGGCTCACAAAACGCTTCAAAAACAGAAGAGTTGGCTCGCACCAAGTTGACTGCGCAGTGCGCATGGTAAGTTTTCTATGAATACCATCTAGTTGAGAGATGGGGTCAAACACAATATGCAGCATAACATTTTAAAATGCCGTAGATAAGTTAGGACAAATATTTGTGGACGAGTTGGTTAAGATGACAAGAACAAGCCAATTAGATTTTGGTTTTGGCAGAGTTGGCCTATCAGTGGGATGCAAAACCTAAACTGTTCAGCCTGGTGGACATATGTGCTCCACCGAATGTTTTGCAGGATAGACATCACTGAAAGAGTATCGTGAATTCCAATGGAACTGTCTGTCTTGGATAAATAGATATAGATCATTTGCTTTTGTATGCCATACGTGGCTGTTGGTTGCATCTTTTGCTGCGGGCATGGCTGTGCAACTGTTATGATGCTCGCTGTGGAGGTTAGAACAATAATTTGTAATTTGTTCCGGATCTCGGCGATAGATCACCTGCTCTTCACCCGGTGTAACGTCCTCCCGAAGGATGGCACACACATTGATGCCTCACCCTGCCTGTGAAACACCAGTATAACAGTTTATAGCTGTCTCGATTAGAACCCAGGCTAGACAGCTCAGAGACAAGTTTCCATACCTGTAGGCTATGCTGCCAGCCTTACTCAAGATAGATAGTTTATAAAGTCAATAATATCACAGCATTCCTGCATCATTTGGCATGAGGTGCTGCAAGAAATTACTTTATTTTTAGAGAATTTCATTGTACAAGCAAGCTACTCGCTTTCATGAAAAGTCAAAACAGCCCATTGTTTTACACATCGCACAGGCTGGACCTGCATCAGGTGAACGCCGAGTTCGTGAAATCAATTTTTGCCCACGCACTTATGGATCTGCACATCTCGGCATTAGCTTGGTCGACCATCTGTATTTCTACACCCTTGCAAAATGGAAACGGTTGTCCAGCATTTTTGCACAATTTCACCACCACCCAGTCCTACCATATAAAGTAAAAAGCAGATTAGGGATGCAAACTGAAAACCATTCAAAGTAGGACTGTAAAAGCAAAAACATTTGCCAAGTTTTCATTTGTAAGTGAAACTGGTTTAAAAATAAAACATTATGAAAGAAAATAAAAGAACGACTAAAAAGCCGTGCAATTGGATGTTCTACCTCAACATGGCCAAGTTAAAGAATGTCATGCATTTTCTAGATATGAAGGCCCTTTCCTGCTCATTTTCTTTTACATCGATACGAAGTATTAGATCTGAGAATATGATACACTAAAACGAACCTTCAACCCTCTGAATGAGTAGAACACGCATACAAAGCGTGTCGCGACGGTAAAATTGAGCAGATATGGGTTCCAAGGCGCTGTTAAGGATTAATATCTCACGAGTCTCGCAAAAACAACAACCCGCAACCCCCATACAGCCGCAACAAAGCCATGTCATGGTTTCGCATAGGGAAATGTGCAAAATATGCCGAGTTAGAAATGCCCATGGTAAACACAAAATGGTGAACAAGCCCGAGAAAGGGCGCACTGCATAATTTGGAAATCGCTTATGCAAAAAAAAAATATATATACATTATAATAATTATTATTATTACTACAATTGAACACGTTTTTAAACAAATATCACAGCAAACTTTACACTTTCAACCAATCACACCATGCATGCCGGTTTTACGCAAGACGGTATAAGCAGTTGACTTCTACAGTGGTGGTATTAAGCGTAAACCAAAATGAGCCAATCGTGGTGCGATTAAGCGTGATGCAGGAGGAGGAAGCAAAATGCATCAATTTCCTTCTCGTTTGAGAATTGAATCGAGCGCCTTTCTTTATTCTGTATTCTGGGCCTGTAGGAATTTTAAAAGAAAAAAAAAAAAAACAAAGAAGAGAGAGAAAAAGACAAGGTTAAAAGGATCGCATAAATAATACAGTTAAAAATAATTGTAAATTGTAAACCAGGAAAACCATCCGCTCACTTATGCATTACTAGTTGATATAATAAAATTAATCCATCACACATGGAGATCAACTGCATGGAAAAATTCATTTACACTACCGGTCAAAAGTTCAAGAACACCTCAATTTTTCCAGCTTTTAATGAAATTTACGCAGTTTAATGTCTCAATGTACTCTGGAATCAAGCATAGAACAAATAAACAATTGGAGATAAAAAATAAAGCATAGAATCATTTTGTTTAACAAAATTTAATTTAAATTTTTGACACAGCAAAGCAGCCACCTTTTGCAGATATAACCGCGAACACACTTGTGGCATTCTTTCTACAATGGAAATCAAATATTGTTCGGGAAGTTCTTCCCAACACTGTTGCAGAAGTTCCCACAAATGTGTGGCACTTGTAGGTTGCTTTGCTTTCACCCTTCTGTCCAGTTTATCCAAAACCAGCTCGATGGGGTTTAAGTCTGGAGACTGTGCTGGCCATTTCATGATTCGAAGCCTACCGTCTTGTTCTTTTCGTAGTTTTGACAAAGCCTGGAGGCGGAGGTGTGTTTAGGGTCATTATCTTGCTGTAGGAAGAACCCCTGACCAACTAGGCGTATACCAGAGGGTATTGCATGGCGCTGCAAAATGCTGTGGTAGCCCTTTTGGTTCAGGGTGCCAGTCACTCTGTGCAAGTCGCCGACTCTGGATCCAGCAAAAGAGCCCCAGACCATTACGCTTCCTCCTCCATGTTTGACAGTTGGTGTGAGACACTGAAGAACCATCCTTTCACCTACTCGACGACGTACAAAAACCCTGCGTGATGAACCAAAGATTTCAAATTTTGATTCATTGGTCCATAAGACCTTCTTCTAGTCTTCAGTAGTCCACTGGTGGTGCTTCATTGGCCAGGCAAGCCTCTTTTTCTTATTTTGCCATCTAAGCAATGGCTTTCTTACTGCCATTCGACCTGTCAAACCGGCAGCTCAAAATCTTCTCTTCACAGTTGAAACTGAGACTTGCTTACTTCGACCAGTGTTAAGCTGTGCTTGAAGCTGTTGTCCTGTGAGCCGCCTATCACGCAAGCTGTTGACTCTCAGAAACTTGTCTTCTGTTGTGGCTTTGGGTTTGCCAGACCTCTTCCTGTCAGAGTTTCCTCCAGTTTCCAAGTGCCTTTTGATGGTGTAGGAAACTGTACTCACTGACACCTTGGCTTTCTTTGCAATTTCTCTAAAGGAAAGACCTACACTTTTAAGGGTTATAATGGTCTGTCTGTCTTCCTTTGTTAATTGCCTTTTTCTCACCATTATGATAGCAATAAACTACTTCCTGCAGTGCAATATTGTCCAAATAATGCTTCAGAGGGTGTAATAACAGTCTGTTCCAATACTGCTTTTATACAGACAGGGGGTTTGTAATCAAGTAATCAGCAGAGGTTGGGCCACCTGTAGGAATTGTTTGCATCAACTTTCAAGGCTTAATTTACTTACATTGCTGCAGAACAGCTGTAAGTTGTTAACCCATTACTTGTTCCCTGAAGAAGGCCTTTTTACAATATAACTGTGCAATTTAAATTATTTTCCCATTTTTGCTAAGCTAAACTTCTTTTTTTTTTTTAATTTCGAGCAGTTTACTGCTTACCTTTGTACCATTTCAGGTTATTCACTGGATTTGAATTGCTTAAATTTCAATAAAAACTGGAAAAATTGAGGTGTTCTAAAACTTTTGACCGGTAGTGTAAATTACCCAGAATACGCAGCGAACAAGCTCAGCACAACACATCGTAGTCATAGCAACAGACACTGAAGAAATGGAAGAGGAAACACCACTTAATATCAGCACTTAAGAATTAAAAAAGGAACCCAAATGCTCAGATCACCGAGAAGCTAATCTAAGCCTTGGTACTTTACAAAATAGATATGATGCGTCTTTTTTCCGATTTCCAAAGTGGGTTATTTTGCGATTAAAACTCAAAATCTTCTTCTCCACGATTAGCCATGATATCACACCAGGAAGGCGACCGCCACTTCCGTATTGTGTGTGGGATACATCGCAGTATGATTAAACTGAAACAGCGAATAATTTTCGAATTTCGATAAATATGCCTCGTCGATGTGTCCTTGGTGGTTGTAGTAATACAAACCGAGATGGTTTCATGCTACACCAGTGGCCAAAAATTGGATGAGGTTTGTCCTAAATACCCGAGTGCGGATTTGACCTACAAAATGTTCGCTTTTGTGCTCAGAACATTTTACAGAGCACCGTTTTGAAACAACAGAGATGGCTAAACCTTGTCGTTATCCAGCACAATTAAGAGAGGATGATTAAGTGGAAGACACAACCCCCACAATCAGACGCAAGAAACAACCATCACACAAATCTGTAAGACAATCTCTGCTGAGCTACCAGCAGATGGAGACGGGGAATTTGAGTGGTAAATCAAACACCTGTGTTGGTCTGCCGGCGACCGATCTTACCTTGCTAGATGTGCTGGCTAACATCACCGCCACCTTGACCTACACATCTGAAGAGCTCTAAAAACCTAGCCAACAACACCCTCCTCCAACATACCCCCCATAATCGCCGATCAACAGTCACCCAAGCCAACATTACCCATGAACACACCCACACACACTCCCTACCCCCTCCACCATCCCCATCAACCATCACCCACACAATACCCACCACCATCCCAAACGAACATCTGAACAAACATGATCTTTACATTGATTTTCATTCTGAAGGAGAGGACATGTAATGTAATGCTGGACCAGTTCAGTGTTTATAATTTACATGCTCGTGACTCGAGCGGGATCGCGTGAGATCTCGGGAGAGTACTCCACAGCATAGGCCTGATGAATAAGGCAGTTATCTTGCACCACCCCACATCCCTTCCATCCCTCGCCCCCACAACACCCATCACAATCCCACACCCTCCACAATCCATGTGTCTGGGTTGTGCAGGTGCCGAGTCCGTTCCACGTCATGTCCGTGCCGTATTTATTCGAGTTAAATATAACCGATTTTATTTATCAATTAATACAAAATCCCTGATAAACTGTCAATTGAACGGAAAAACAAACCTACCAATCTGTAGTGAACATTCAAACAGCATTTTCATCTGCACTACCAACACCGCCATCTTCATGAACACCATCTTTGGCAGATTCGCTCGAACAAAGCTCAAAATGATACGGATCTACAATTCCCACAAAAACGTTTCTATCACTAGTTTTGTCTTCAATAGTTTCTTCAAAATCCCACTGATCCGTTTCAACATACTGAGAACCTTAAAAGTTGCTAATGACGGAGGAATCAGTATCGGAATCCAAGCTCGGAATTTACTGTTGCTTTATGTAAATCCGCCATTTGGATAAAGGCAAGTTCAAAATATGATGTCATTGGCAAAATCAAACATTGTCAAAAATTGACACCTTCGTGCTATTTGACACTTTCTGATTGGCAAAATAACTACCCTTCAGATTATACCGTGATTAATGTTTTTCAATGGTTTTCAGAAGACATTTTTTTTGTATTTGGGTTCTCCTTCAAGAAAACATTCCCATCTTGGAATTACACTGCAGAATGCAACAAACACAGCAATTTTCCTGTGGGCCTAACAGTCTCCTCTTCACATTTTGCTCATAGGGAGGGACAAATAATTTTCACACTTTCCATCTGAATACACGTTTTTGCTTCATGTACGTAACCTAGGTTTTTCTTTGTTTGTTTTTCATTATTTGTGAGAAATCGAGGAGGCGGTCTATTGACTATACACAACCCAAATTAAGGGATGAGCGATTTGCATAATAAATGTATGTTTTTGTTTTGTACATGATTTCGGTTTTAGATAGTTTTCAAGGCTGAATCATGCAATATACAGGATCGCTCATCATTTTGATGGGCTCTTCTCCAAGTTTTATTTCCATCGCATGCATCTTTCATTCACTTAAGCACATGCGATGAGTGCACAAGTAGTGCGATAACCCCCCCCCCCACCCCGCCCCTATCCCCCACTCCTTGGGATGGCCAAACTTTATTTTTCTTTTTTTTTTTGTATACAGAATCGAGGCTCGTGAAAGAGCTAACATTTATCACACAAACAAATCAAACAGACAAACAAAATATATAAAAAGACGGAGCGGTAGACAAGATGGGGAGAGAAGGGGAAGCACACAAACACAACATTTGAGAGCAGGGACATCGGGAGACGTGAGGGAGAGAGAGGGCTTGGGATGAGGAGGCGTGGGAAGGGGGGTGGGGAGGGGGGGTGGGAGAAGTATAAAACACAAGGACACCAAGGACCTCCAGGAAAGAAGTTGGTATTTCAAAAAAGTGGATTTGGGGTTAAATTAGCAGGGTTAGAAAAGATCAAGGTTTTGGATGGGGGAAGATAAGAGATGGTGGTGAACAGCTGTTTTAAAGACCTGGAGGGAGGAGTGGGATTGAAGAGAGTGAGGGAGTTTGTTCCAGAGGCGGGAGAAAAGAGGAATGAAGGAGTGAAGGTGAGCAGAGAGTCTTGGTTTTGGCAGTTTAACCATAAGAGGGTTGCAGGCAGATCTTGTGCGACCTGTAGGAATATTTGGGGGACAGAGCCCAGAGAGAGCTGGGGGGGGCAAGGCCGGAGAGGAGTCGGTAGAAGACGGAAAAGACCACCAACCTGCCTGCGGTGAGTGAGTGAAAGGCCTGACAGAAAGCCCCAAATTGCACCCAGAATATGGCACGGTTTGAGACTAATGGAATGGCCAGACTGAAAGGATCATTCCCACATTCCTTCCAAAACCACAAAGAGGAAGCCAGGTTGACTTTGAACGAGCAGGTAGTATATGGAAAAGTTTAAAGGGCAGCGGAAAATTGGCAGTGACATTCATCTTAACTAATTCAACCAAACGGGTCGGAATCAGTGTTACAAATTCAATGTATCGAGATTAGTCTTTTCAGGACCCTAATGCTATCAAATCATAGTGAATGTTTACATACATGCATACCATTGTCATTGCCACCGTGCAGACTGCTTTTCCTTGTCGGTAAGTGGTACGTAGATGACCCCCATTAAGGAGCGCCGGCTCACTGTGCCATCCTCTTTCTTGCTGTATTCCTCCATAGTCTGGCTCCCGCCAGCCGGCCCTACGGGCAGGATGAGCCGGCCACCTGGCTTCAATTGATCGATAAGCTGGGAAGAAATACAAAACCGGATTTACACAAAATGTTAACAAGACATCCGAACAGGTGATATATTTTCACATCGTTATTTATTTTCTTCAAACTTCATCTCAAACGATGAGGGAAAAACATGGTGAGCCCAAATGGTCTTTAACTGTCTCATTTGATTTGTACCCAGTACAACAACATGCATTTTAAGGCCATTTTCCCTGCTAGAGCGGGGAAATGTGAAAGTCATTAAGGCCATGTACCCAGTGAAAGTCAAAAAGAGAAGAAGAAAGAAGAATGATCATTTTCAGGCCATTTTTCCCGGTAGAGCGGGGGTTAGCCTTGCGGGCCCCATGACAATCATGGTTCCCTGTTTGAGGCAATGTTTTATGGCCAGATGCCCTTCCTGACGCCAACCCTTGGTCACGCTCTTACAATGCGCAGGGATACGATGTACCTATTCTAACCGGGGTACACACCGGGATCATTCATCCCAGCAAGCTGGTACTCAATTTGCCGACCTCGGAAGGATGACAGGCTGAGTCAACCCCCCTGGCGTTAATTCAGCGATCGACTGGGATTCGAACCCAGGATCCTAGGATCCCAAGCCGGCACCCTAACCGCTAAGCCAACACCAGGACTGAAAATCAAAAAGAGATGAGCCAATAAATACTGTTATGTTGGTGGGTAGGGCATATATATAGATTTAGGTAGATCTGCATAGGTAGGTGCTTCGTCTGTCGTGATAGGAAACATCACCTGTAATAAGTTCTGTTTAGGCGGTTTGTTCGGATTAAGGTGCGTCTTTGTCCCCATTACGAGGAATGGGGCCAGATAAATAGTTCTAGGGAATAAGGATAAGACTCCATTGTGTGTGAAACCTCTGTGATCAATCCATTGTCCCTTATGGCAATGCACTCTTATACGTTAGCGAGATCCATTAGTGCACACATTAATTAAATCCCCCTCCGCCACAAGAAGATAAAACTGACCAGAAGAGCAGACGGAAGCGGCCGCGTACAACGCCGGCATGGGCATTAAACATCGAACAGGCAGGCTGAGAGACACGCCCAGGAAGGCTCGTGATTGACAGGAGAGGGAGGGGCGAGCAACAACCGGAGCACCGATTGGAGAGTAGGGAGGATGAAGAACGAACATGCCACATGATGACGTGATACAAAAGGCGCTCGGCCAATCAGTGCAGAAGGCGCAAAACCACGACCGAGAAGCAAGTCGCTGTTGGAGGAGAAGCGTCGGTGAGGTGAAAAGGCGCAAAAGGCTACGAGTAAACGACGCACTGGTTGGAGGGAAAGCGAGCTGAAGTCAGAAGACCGCCAGTGAAACCTCTCGATCGCCGGCATTTTGAGCTCTTCCCTTGGTCCTTCTCGCTTTGGTTTGTTCCTGCCCTGACCTCCCTTCTGCTTTTGCCCTTTCTCCCCGTTCAGACCTCTCCCCTTACAATCCGCAAACTGCCTGCTTGACGACGGACGTTGGCAAGACATTGGAGCGCCGATGATCCTCTTGTCCTGCATTCACACCACGGAGCCTCGTGGGCGATCGCGCAGGGCGCGAGGCTTGCCAGCAGCGGCGTACGTGGGCCTGACGGAGAGCGAACACCACGGAGCCTGGACGATTCCTGACGGACACTACATCCAGGGACAGATAAGCTCGCATCCACAAACAACGTTTTTTATTTATCCTTACCATTGTCTTGTATTTGAAGTGAGGTGTGGGGACGTCCCGGTTAAGGACATTTATCTTCTGTCGCGTTCTTTGTTATCGGAGTCCAGCAATAAAGCCGCATATTTTTGTACAGCAACTCCGTCTCGGGTCAAGTTAATTTCCGCAGGGAGAATACATCGTCAGGGCCATGAAGGTAAGCCGCGGCATCCTCCCCTGATCCCCTGCTTGTGTATCGATCCACCATTGAATTGGAAACGCCTCAAAGCAAGCTCGATTCCATCCGTGGATGCTCTGTCTTAATAGAGTCGTCCACACGACAATACTATAGAATGGCACTCCGTAGAAAGCATACCTCCGCCAGGCTGAACAGTTTACATTGTGTATCCACCGATAAGATGGATCTGGATCCAGACCCGAACCAAAATCTAATCGGCTTGTTCTTGTCAATGACCTAACTCATCCACTTAATTTTGTCATAATTCATCCACAACTTTTTGAGATACAATGCTATATATTCGTTTTTTTGTGGCAGAGAATGACAATACAACACAACAACAGGCATTTTAAGGCCATTTTCCCTGCTGGAGTCGGGCTTAGCCTGCATAGAATGACAATCATGCATTAAAATCTCTCAAATGGGCCAAACTTGATGATGAACAACAGTGAGTGCTCCTAAACACTTCCCGAGGTATGGAATCTCACCGCATGCGGCACCGTTGCTGCTGCCGCCCCGACATGGATGGCGTCGTATGGAGCGAGTTCAGGATACCCTAATCGTCCGTCTCCCACTTCCAGGCCACAAAATGTTCGCAAACCCAGAGAATAAGAATAAACAGAATAAAATAAAGCACAAACAGTAGATCCCACAACCAAATTGGTAAATATCAGGGTGCAAGCACTTCCCTTAAACACTAGTCCAAGGTAGAAATCACAACTTCACATTCAGGAGGCAAGCACTCTCATATTACAAAACCAAATGCCATGCATTGTGCTAGAGTGCAAATTTGGTGCACATTTTGTGGATTGCATGACCTTTTGATGACCAAGTTCAAGTCCAAGTTCAAGTTCAAGTTCAAAGACACCACAATCACGTACCCACGAGTTTCATCCTGCCAGATGACAGCAGCTCTGGGTCATCTTTTTGGACATTCTTGATCGAACCATCAACAAGCTCTTGGATGTGGTCAATGCCAACCACCTTCCCTGTGAGACCGACCTAGGGGGGCATGATCCAACAGATGATTTTAAACAAATCAAATGTTAAACTCTGCTTAACATTTTACTTGGTTAAAATGTTATTTTCTTAACATTTTATTTTGTTAAAATAAGGAGCAGCAAAATGTATGCAATGTACCAGGGTGACAGTTTGTAGTTAGATCAGGAATGAAAATCAGACTGGAGAGCTCAAAAGGCAAGTCCGATCAGTTGAAAATAAATTATTTTGGCAATCAGAGGTCATTTTAAAAGGTGAGGCCATATGCTTTATGGTCGTCACGAACCAATGACTTGGCACGGTGGCTTGGCAGTATTTCGGTTGGCGTAATAGCTGATAAGAAGGGAAAAGCACATCAAAATGATGAGTGCACAAAACTCAGCACAACATAAAGGATTACATATGATGAATTATTTGCAATGAGGGAATGGGAAACGGGAACGGGTCCAAACCGGGATACCAACCATGAATGGGTCAAAACGTTAGGCGGGATTTCTTTGATGTGCTTCAGGCATTAATATGAAATGCACAAACACACGGTGTATAAGCCAGCCTCAATTACTCCCGAAAAAAATATAAAAAATAAGAGGCAGTGTATAAGCACAGCCTCGGTTACTTCTGAGATAGGCTATTTGAAAAAAAAATGTACAGGCACAGAACCTGTACAGTGTACAGGGCCTGTACAGTGGGCCTGTACAGTGTAGAGGCACAGAACGCTGGCATGATTGATTGATGCCTTGGAAAAAACAAACAAACAAAAAAACTTTATGTAATGAAGCCAAAACATGGCTATTCCAATTCCAGTGGGCTATGAAGGAATGATGCTATAGACCGCAAGGCTCGATTCCTGGGGCCTACACAAACCGTGTGCCTCAGAACCCCTGTGACCCCAATGGGCTGCAATTTATCGACATTTGATGCTTTTAACAGTTGCTTTTGGTCTTTTTCACACTCAAGAGAAAGCTTATGGCAAAGGCATGGTGATTGTGAATATAACACTTCTGAATATGCCTTGGGCCTAACAGAGCAGCAAAATGGCAGATGTACGATTTATTTTTTCAGTGGTTGTCAGATGCCAATTGTGGGTGTAGTCAGGCCAGCTATCCAATCAATGGTTGTAATGAAACATACATACATATTTTGAGGTTGGGCTAATTATATATAGAAGATTCACAGAGGTACAAAAATACAATTTTAAAACTAGAGTTCATAGAACACCTTACTAACGCACAGTCTTGAGAAACAAGGACATGGGTGGGGTCAACAAGCGGTAAATTTGATTGGTTGTGATGAGGTAAAACGTCGTAATATTTTCCAATACTGCTAAAGCTAAACGGAAGGGTTTTGAAATTGCCAAAAAGGCGATTTGTGTTCTACAGTGTTCAAATATATAATTAAATTGAAATAAAATAAAGATTTTAGGTTGTAAACAAACCCAAAAAAAAAAATTTTTGTGGAAGTTTACCACCGTTAATGCAGCGTCTTTTACACCTCATTTAACACGTCACATTACATTACTTATTCATGTATGTTGTTTGTGTCCTTCATGCCTTCCTTAAAAACAGCAGGTTTCCTGTTTGGAACGATTTTCAACTTTTTTTGACTTTGAGACATTTTGAGAGAGGCAGACATTTTAAAAAAATGATGCCACTCATCTGCACATGAGAAGTGAGCTACTTCCGTAGATTTGCGTGACGTCACTAGCGCACAACTCATTGACAGATGTGTGCGTCTGTGTTTCATCAGAATAATCACAAGTTATTCTAGGATTCATGATGCCGATGTTCCAGGCTTTTAACTGTTCCAATCAAGACATGGGCAATACACGGGAAAGAAATGCATGTTGATTTGAAGCCAGGCCCATGCCCAAGCTCAGAGCTAGTCCTCAAGTAGTTATCTATATTACTAGAATACTAGCAGAGCCTACCTATCGCTTCGCTGATGGACCCATTAGTCATCCTGTTTGCCAAAAAATTGCTATATTTTTTCACTGTGTCCGTTTCGAGTCTGTAGGAAAAAAGTAACGAGTCCATCGATCACGATAACTCCACCAGCATATGGGAATATATTTTCAGTTTATTGAAGTGCCTTCAGGTCTATAATTGGCAAGTGGCTCATTATGGCTTTCTTTGTCATTTGCCCCATGGGAATTTTGCATTCGCGCATGATGAATTGTATATAGAAGAAGCGCAGATGCCGCTCAATCTCCCAGGAGCGAGCCAGAGATCCCTCACTTCTTAGATGAAGTGCTGTTGCCTTCATGAAGCCTGCACCTTACACTCTTCCATAATGTTATTGTTCTGCACAAACTGGCTCGCAGCACGGCAACAGCCAACAGATCCTGCATTTTTAGCCTTCCAGTCCGGCCGCTTCACATCCTCAACCGATTGTCAAATGCTTTAGGTTTGTTTACCCACCTAATTTTTAGCTCACCTGGAACGCAACTCTCGCCTGCGTTTTGACCGTGTTTCGATTGAAACAGTTAAAAGCTTGGCACATCCGCATCTTGAACAGCAGAATATCTTGTGACGATTCCAACGAAACGCAGATTTACGCTTCCGTCAACGAGTTATGCGCTCGTGATGTCGAGCGAATCGAGGGAAGTAGTTCGTTTGCATAACAAGCAGAGGGAAGTTTAAATTACGAGATTTAAGAGCATTCGCAAAATGATGCAATCATCAAATGCTGAAATCCAGACATTTCTCATGGCTGTTAATAAGGAAGTCAAATACACACACCCTAAAGACCCTTCACTAAGCCTTACTCCACCTCGGAGTAAGCATATGTATGCATAAAAAAAAAAACTACACCCTTACCATGCGTGTAAAACAGGTGGTGAGATATCCACTCCCAGAACCCACATCCAAAGCAGAGGCCCCTTCATACAGGCAATCATGAAGCATTTCCAGGGCGTACGCGTGCTGCGTGCACAGGGTCAATATTACGCAACAAAAAACACCATGCAAGCAATATAACAAAGTCCCCAAAAATATGAACAAATGACAAATTAAACTCTCCACGGCATACCATATGAGGAGCACTAATTGTCGCTTGATACCCTGAAGGAAAAAGTATAGAAAAAAATAAATAAATAAATAAGTAAGAGGGAAGGCATAGAAGAGCAAAACAAAGTTGCAATTGAACATTAAACTCACTTGTCGAGAGAGCAAGTTGCGACGTGACGGGGACTTACCGATAGACTGCGGAGAGTCCATGTAGGGGTTGTCTTTCACGTACAATCCTCTGTCCGTTCTCATGAGGATGTCAAACACACGGTCCAGTTTCACGATTCCATTTGCTGGAACACAGTGAGAACAAACAAAACTGATACAAACTTTAAACATAACATAAGCATCTCTGATTACCTCCGCCACCGAAGGTAAACGGAGGTTATGTTTTCACCCATGTCTGTCTGTCTGTATGCATGTATGTATGTATGTATGTATGTACGTCTTCGAGCAGGATATCTCAAAAAGATGTCGACGGGTTCGGCCAAAATTTGGTGGACAGGTTGGGTGTGCGACTACGACGGAATGATTAGATTTTGATGAAGATCCCGATACGGAGTTTTTTTTATTAATTGCAAGCGATTCTTCACCATTGCGAGATGTGGCAAAAATATATGTAAATATAAAAATATATATTTCAAAAAGTTGTGAACGAGTTATGACAAAACTAGGCAGATGAGTTGGTTAGGTGCCAAGAACAAGGTGTTAACCACCATCTCAAATCCTCCTCAATAAAAAAACCATGATCTTCTCTACTCTATTTGCCCCACCCAAATCCCTCCAACTTCCAATTTTCCTTCATTGGAGTTTCCTTCTGTATCAATCTTGTCCACCTCATGCATGCGTGTTTTACGTCCTGTTTTTGGCCGTTACATCCTGATCCGTTCAGTGTACTACCTCTGCCACAAACCACGACTATGTACACAAAAATACGCTGTTGTGGAATTTACACTTTAGCAATATCAGACACGTTTGTGGAGTTCGCCCCTAACATTAGAACGAATCTATACTAATACACTTATTCTTCTGTCTGTCCGTGCAACATTCCGTTCCACCCATTGGTTGGACAGTTCGCCTGACTCCACCCAAAATTTCAACCTGAAAAATCATACGACAGCAATGTTGCTGTTTACCGGCAACTGCTAGGTGCAACCAAAGACATATTTGGAGTTGTCATATTCACAATCGCCATGCCCTCCATACAAGTTTTCCATCAGTATAAAATGACCAAAGCGACACTAAAAGGGATTTTAAGCTGAGTGGCGTCACAGGGCTTGTGAAGATAGGGTGGCCTCAGCGATCAAGGCAGCCGTCTGTTGGCTATACACCGCCCAAATAACTATGTGGCATTCTCTCAAACTGGGCTTTTACTGTGGAGGTTACGCAAGAGGTTGTAGGCTTGGAGTGGGGGAGGGATTCACACCCTAGGAATGAAAGGGGAAGGGTGAGGACTTGGGGTTGGGAGGCGAAACTTGACGACTTGGGGTTTGGGAGGGGGTTTGACGACTTGGGATTCGTGGGGAATGGGTGGGAGAGCCGAGGACGTAAAGTCACATTTTACATTGTGGCGATATTCTGCGGGTTCTTGCCAGTAAGAAATTAAATACCTGAAATCATAATTGATCCACCGTGAACAAAAGTGAAGCCGTTGCGGGCCTTAGACTTTGCCGAAGCAAAATTAGACCAACTCCTAGTTGAATACAAAAACTTTTGAACACCAACAACAACAAGGGAGCAATACCGATAGTATTGAAACAACAAATACACAAAACATCTTGAAATTCATAATCAAGATCACATTAGAGTGCACTTATGCCAATCATACCAGGCTGCACCACATCATGCAAACAATATAAATTTCTTCAGCGAAAGGACATTTCCGCAAACCCTCCAATCTACTTTCTCAACAAGTGTCTCGAAGAGGTTCAGTAACTCAAACTCTTGGGTCTCACTGTCAGCCATGATCTCTCTTGGGCGAGCCGCATTTCAAAGTTTGCCTCCAAATCCAGATTCCGACTGGGCATCCTCCATGCTAAGTCCTTCCTTGACACACCTGAGCTTCTATGCACGTACAAGGCTTTCATCCGAAGCTTGAGTACTGCTCTCCCCTCTGAGCTGGCTCCCTTGCCTGACATCTTTTGGTTTCCATAATACTATGGAAACCAAAGCTTTCAGGATCATTGGAATCTCTCACGATGAAGCCGAGTTTATGGTCCTATAACTTCGTCATCACTGACAAGTCTCTGTTCTCAGTCTTCGTCTGCCTTATTTCTAGTCTTACACCCTCTGCTGTGTCCATGCTCTGTTCTCCCCAAATATCTGCTGGATGCACGCGGTCTACCAGCAACCCCCTTTTAGTGAAACTACCTAAATCCAGAACGACTGCTCACCTCCACTCATTTATTCCTATTACCTCCTGTAGAACGGCCTTCCACGCTTTCTTCGATCTAATTCTTTCCTCTGGGTCTTCAAGACAGCTGTTCACCACCATCCCTCATTCAAAACCATGATCTTTTCCACACCTGTAAAAACCACTCACACCCTCTCAAAATTTTGCTTATGTATCCATCTTGTCCACCCCTTGCGTGATCCACTATCCCTCATCGTTATCTGCATCCCTCGTTTGTCCATCTCAGTCTACCATCTCCCTCCACCTTCTAATTACAAATGTGTATCCCATAAAAATAACATTTTTTTTTTTTTTTTTCTTATCAATAAAAGCCATAAAAAAATGACTTCTTGACTTAGCTTCAAACTTATTCTCCACACAATGGCCTCAAGTTACCTATGGCTTTAAAAAAAAAAAAAAGTTAAAGTAGGAATTATGGGACAAAACAAGAAGGGGTTATTAACAGTAGGTTAACTTAACAGTAAGTTAAGAAGGTGAGTGTTAACAGTAAGTTAGGAGGGGGGGGGGGTAGGGAGATAAGTGGAGGGAAGGGGTCATGGATAGAGCATGCTGTAGGTGGGAAGTGGGTGCAGGAGGAAGATAAGGGGAGGGAGCGGTCATGGATAGAGCATGCTGTAGGTGGGAAGTGGGTGGGGGAGGAAGATATGATTCCTGTAGGTCATGCTGTCGGTGGGAAGTGGGTGGGGGAGGAAGATAAGGGGAGGGAAGGGGTCATGGATAGAGCATGCTGTAGGTGGGAAGTGGGTGCAGGAGGAAGATAAGGGGAGGGAGCGGTCATGGATAGAGCATGCTGTAGGGTTGGCCTTTTTGGGCACCATGGGCCCCTTTTTTGAAGCAATGTCCTTCCTGCCGCCAACCCTGTTAATCGCCTTTTGCGACACGCAGGGAATTACCAGTGAACCGGTACTCAATGTGCCCGACCTCGGAAGGATGACAGGCTGAGTCAACCCCCTGGCGTTAATTCAGCGATCGACCGGGATTTGAACCCAGGATCCTAGGATCCCAAGCTGCACCCAAACCACTAAGCCAACACCAGGCTTGAAGAGTGGAAAGTGGGATGAAAATTAAGCAATATTCCTGTAGATATTCAAAAACTATCTCCTAAAAAGATCGCATCCCATAAACATAAAGGGTTTAAAACACACACACACACACACACACACACACACACACACACACACACACACACACACACACACACACACACACACACACACACACACACACACACACACACACACACACACACACACACACACACACACACACACACACACACACACACACACACACACACACACACACACACACACACACACCAAGGCCGAACAGGGTGTGTTCCATTAGCAAGCAGCTTGTAGAGCGCTCGCCAAGGACTCAAGCAGCAAGCACTGCATCAAAACGGTCATAAGGAACGGCTGGCTTGGCAAGCTGCTTGGTAATGGAACACACCCCAACCTCTCCTTGGGGCATTCTCACTCTGTGCCAAAAGTCAAAGCAAATCGGACGGGATCAACATCATGAAGGGAAACTCCACGATGGAGCAGAACAACCGACACCAACTGCACTGTCGCCCACAACACAACACAAGGTAGCTTTCCTGTATGCAAAAAAAAAAATAGTAATTTTTTAAACTCAAACGTAAACAGTCACAAGATGCCGAGATCTTCCCACACCTACTCTTCAGGTTCTTCACCAATTCCGCATTGTTCTTGCCACTGCATTTCCACGCCATAGCACGCCGACACCAACCCAGCATACAACTCTGACTATAGATGTTTCGATTACGACCACTGTCACGGCCTCTTCTTCTTCCAGTTCCACCTCCTAAAACGCCTCTTCTTCCTCCTACTTAAAGGCCTCTTCTTCTGCCTCTTTCGTCATTATAAACTACACTTTCGATCGTAAAAGTCGTTTTCAAACTTCGTTCCTCTAATTCATTTACAAAAATCCAAATCGTGTTTTTTTTCCAATTTCGGCCTTTTGTTCAATTTCAGATTGAAATTTTATCGGGCGTTTCGTTCTTCAATTTGTATTCACTCTCCATATTTATTCGTTTTCAAATTACGTCAAATCATTTGATTTCGTTCTTTCATGCACTTCATTGTGTGATATAGGATGCTTTCATGTTAAATCCTCATTTTGCAAAATTTAGAGGTTATCATGAGATTGAATTGAATATTTTTACAAATTAAAAAAATTCCTTATCGCCAATTTTCTTTCTATTTAGCATTTGTGCAGATTTTTTTAGTTTACAGCTATTAAAGCGGAGTTTTCAATTAGGAATCAACAATTGAATTGACTTTATTCAATGTTCCTCTCTTGACAAAAACTAAACTACACGACTGAACAGCACTTACGTCCTTATACACCGGCCATATTATTTTGTTGTTTATTTCTTTGGCTTAAATCCCCTTAAGTCTTTGAATGAGTTTGATTAAATAAAGAAATATTTTTGCAAACAAACCTTTACAAAATGAACATGGACTCACCACAACACACACACGACGCACCGAGAACGACGACCTCCATGATGAAGCGAAACATCCTGATCACCCTTCCACAGTTCCACCCACGCAAATGACACATCCACCCATCCATACACCTATTTATCCACCCATCCATCTAACCATCCACCACCCATCCATCCACCTATTTATCCACCCATCCATCCACCACCCATCCATATACCCACCCATCCATCAACAACACCCATCCATCCATATGACACATCCTATCCACCCATCCATCAACAACACCCATCCATCCACCACCCACCCATCTAACCATCCATCCACCCACCATCCATCCATCCATATGACAAATCCTATCCACCCATCCATCCATATGATGATATGACACATCCATCTACCCATCCACCTATATGACACATCATATACACCCATCCATCCCCCATTCATCCATCCATATGACACATCCTATAATCCTATACAGTATACACCCATCCTTCCACCACCTTTCCATCCACTACCCATTCATCCAACCACCCATGTACCCAAACACCGATCCACCATCCATCCATATGACACATCCATCCGGCATCGACCACCCATGCCCCATCCATCCATCCACCACCCATCCCCCATCTATCCATCCACCACCCATCCCCCATCCATCCACCACCCATCCCCCACCCATCCATCCACCACCCATCCCCCATCCATCCATTCACCACCCATCCCCCATCCATCCACCCATCCACCACCCATCCCCCACCCATCCATCCACCCATCTATCGCCGCGTTTGGTGAGACTGGAAACGCGTGTATTGTAACGGGAATCGGGAGATCCGCCACCTGGCCAAAAGGACACTCTGTAGAACTAGAGTGCAGAGGAAAATTAGGGGACAGGAGGTGGAGGTGGGAGGTGAGGTGATGCGGAGCCAGGGGGAGGAGACCCCGGAGCCAAAGCCACGATCACGAACCAGGCGGGATCGAGTTGCAGGCTCGAGAGGTGCACGCAGTCTCTCCCGTACGTAACACTAAACATCATTGTCTTTCTTCAGCATGTAGCGATTACAGCCAAGTGTATTAGGTAGTTAAAGTCGGGATGCACGTTCCTTGGGCGGTGTGTTTTTATACGGTGTCTGCTTCTGAAGCTGCGGCAAAAATACAACCTGCGCGCGCTATGCGCTCGCGAGTTTTTTTATATTTTAATTATTTATATATATTTTAATTAGACGCGTGATCATATCTATATACTTTTAAAGATCGATCCAGCCTGGCATGTTGACGCGATCTCTGTTTCAGGACGCGCGGAACGGGGCTCTCCGGTGAGTTCCGCGCAAACGGCGTTCCTCTTGTGCCTCAGGTTAGTCCGTGGGCAGCGAGCGGTCAAAGCTTTGACTTTGGCGCGTACAGTGCGCGATGCCGCGCACTGTACGGCGGGAAGTTCTCCGATTATGTCAACAACTCGCCCCTCAATCCGACGACCCCTACGACCAAACCGGTCGTTGTTTGAGGCGATTGTTCCACTCTACCTCCATTGGGTGCCCGTTCGTCGGCTTTCCGAAAGTCTGAAACCGCTACGGCGTGGATTTTGTGACGGGATGGCACTATGATGACTGACATTGCGGTGAGTTACCCTTCACGATAACCTGCTTTCTTACTCATTTAAAAACTGTTTTCCATTTATTTATTTGACAAGTATGAAGTATATGAAGATCAATTGCGGGGGTTTTATGTCCATTTTTACAACTGGCGAGTCGTATACTTAGTACGTACGCAAAATGTGAAATTTTTTGCGCACCCTCGTCATTTTGATCCTTGGTGTTGTTGAGCTGACTGACCTTTGTGATCGAAGAACTCGGACACAGGAGCCATGTGGCCCATCATACCTGTGCTCTATCCACACCAGGGCAGGTTAATTTGGTTTATTATGGAAGAATCCCCAGGAATTACCCGCTCCATGAACGGATGTGTCTGATCGAATGACAATGTGAGGAAGATGAATTGGTGGTGAGATATAATTATTAACCCATTCGGGTCTCGCCACCTGTTGTCACATGATATTGATCATCATTAATTACATTTGACATGTGTGCACATCCCTTTGAATGAGGCTATGAGTATGAGAGCGTGCGCTCGGCAGGTATCCAAGCACGGAATGCCACGTTTGGATTGCTTGCTGTTGCTTTCTGTCTGCTTGGCAAGGTCAACTGTGTCGTACAATGTGTGAAACTTCTGCCGGTACTGTGATCGCCACATGCAACGTGTATCATGTTTTGCTGTCACTCTGTCGGCAGGTGATCACAAGAATCCGCCATACGATTCGGTGCGGACGATGAAGGAAAAGCACCAATGTGTTTAATCCCAACACTTTTTTTTAATGCATCATTAACCTTTATTTGCTTCATAATTCCCAATGCATCCCGCTCCTCAAAATGCACCTTTATGATTATTTCTTCAGGTGCGTTACATCCGTCATGTTCGACCACAACGTTGCTGACTTCGCAGGGGTGCCCACGTGGTCGACTTGTTCCTCGCTACAATGGCCGAGCTACAGCCGTCGTAAAAAGGAAGACGGAGCGCAACTCCTTCCCGGCACGCTCGAGACTCGAGTCGGATGGATTGCCACCCTGCGCGCACAATTTTGATGCAAATCCTAACAAAAGAAAAAACAACGTCGATCTCTCACACACGGACATTGCATCTCGAGCTACAGGATGCAGCTTGTTCGAATATTGCACCCGGGTCCATCATTAACCCCTCCTTGCAATAAAATCCCCACGTGCAATACTTCTCTGAGCGCGAGCAGACGAGAGCCGGCAGGTTCGATTTCATTCAGTTTTGCCACATTTTTAGGAGAAATCGCTTGCCGGATAATTAATTTCAGCATCGGGCAAAGGATACAATAAAATGAATGAATGATCGTTTTGAGGCCATTTTCCCCGCTAGAGCGGGGGTTAGCCTTGCGGGCCCCATGACAATCATGGTTCCCAGTTTGAGGCAATGTTTTTATGGCCAGATACCCTTCCTGACGCCAACCCTTGGTCGCCTCCTACGATGCGCAGGGATACGGTGTACCTATTCTAAATCGGGGTACACACCGGGATCATTCATCCCAGCAAGCTGGTACTCAATTTGCCGACCTCGGAAGGATGACAGGATGAGTCAACCCCCCCTGGCGTTAATTCAGCGATCGACCGGGATTCGAACGCAGCATCCTAGGATCCCAAGCCCGCACCCTAACCGCTAAGCCAACACCAGGCAAAGGATACAATGACATTTTCAAACACACCCACCCTGTGGAAGGCGGATCTACTCCAGCATTTGGCTTTTATTTACTGAGCGTTCTTGAGACGTTTTTCCATCAATCAATCGGAGCTATCGTATTATTGGCAGAGCGCCGAAGCAGCTTCTTTCTAGGTAAGGGTTGCGCTAGTTTACCATTGCCTTCCCGGAAGAGTCGGGGCCGGAGTCTGCGATTTCACAATGCCGATTCTAACTCCGCCAATCTTCGCAAAATACACCATGGCACCTCATAGTGCTGGCAGACTGCTCCTCCAGCTTGATGTACTTGATGGATGCCACGTACGTCGATTCATCACCTTGCATGTGAAAAACCAGGATGGCGGTTTATAGCAAGGTCGGGGTTCGAACCCAGGATAGATGGCTCGAAGGCGAACGTCTTTACCTTTTCGGCTCTCCTACCATTCCCCTAGAGACATTTAGATATATAACTAAAGTTGTCCCCATATACATCCACAATATTCTCTTTCCTAACTATGCATTGCACTTGTGGTCAAATGTCATCTGCAGACAGACGTTCATTGGTGTATTGTAAAAAAAAAAAAAAAGGTCACGTGACTTTTAGTTGCATCACTAATGACGGAATAACCCCATCGAAATACACGACTGTCTTTACAGAGCATTATACATTGGGTAATCGGTTCGGTTCGTCAAACAATTATAACGAAGCAAACACCTTCAGCGGAAGATTACTTTCCCCACAATGCCCCGGGTTACATCGGTTCTTCTTCAACTCCAACCACCTACATAACCAAGCGGTGCTGGCTGAACGTCATACTTTATAGTCGTTGAACAGCCATTATTAAAAAAGAAGTTGAATGTGCAAAAAAATTTTTAACCTCATGCAGGAATATTCCTCAGAATGCATTTGTTACATTATTGCTGGATTATGAATCGACTCTAAATTGGCGTTGCTTTTCCGTTTTCGATTTTTCCATGAGAAGTATTTGCCGTTAATAAGATAGTACTTTTCAGGTCGTATCTCGATTCTCGAAGAGATGAAATTGTTAATTGTTGTTACCTCCGCCACCGAAGGTGGATGGAGGTTATGTTTCACCCCTGTCTGTCCGTTTGTGAACAAAATATCTCAAAAAGTTGGGGACGGATTCGGACGAAATTGGGCAGAGATGTAGCGTATGAGACAACGACGAAATGATTAGATTTTGGTGAAGATCCGGATTCGGATCCGGCTACTAGAATTTTAAAGTGATTCTTCACCATTGGAAGATGGGAGCCAAAAACGATATATAGTAGGATATCTCAAAGTTATGGATGGATTTGGAAGAAACTTGGTGGAGCCGTTTGTTTTCTGACGAGGACGAAATTATTAAATTTTGGTGAAGATCCGGATTCGGATCCGGCTACTAGAATTTTTAAGTGATTCTTCACCATTGGAAGATGGGAGCCAAAAACGATATATAGCAGGATATCTCAAAGTTATGGATGGATTTGGAAGAAACTTGGTGGAGCCGTTTGTTTTCTGACGAGGACGAAATTATTAAATTTTGGTGAAGATCCGGATTCGGATCCGACTGCTAGAATATTTAAGTGATTCTTCACCATTGGGAGATCAGGGCCAAAAACGATACATAGCAGGATATCTCAAAGTTATGGATGGGTTTGGAAGAAACTTGGTGGAGCCGTTCTATGTGTGACGAGGAAGAATCGATTCAATGTTGGTGAAGATCCAGATCCAGCTAGTAGAATTCTTCACCATTGAGTGATATGGCCAACCAGGCGGAGGTTATGTTCTCTACTGTGTGCCGTTGTAGTTATTACAGAGTTGGTCATATGTTTGATGTAAAGTTTTCATGTTCGTTTTTCATTGTGATGTATACCCCCTGCCGTTGACGGAAGGTATTTCCTGTTCAAATATGTCGTACTCTTGACGATGCCGGTGCTGCTGAAGCTGGGTGGTTTGGTATGCCCTTCTCCGAGACCATTTGGGGCAGAAATTTTGCAATCTGGTCAGTGTGCTGGAGATAACTCCTCTTTATGAAGGACACCCAGGGATGTTTAATGTCCGCTTACTGATGCTAGTCGATGAACATCCTGATGGACGGTACACACTTCGATGAAAGACCAGGGTACAGTTTACAGCTGGGATTCTAACCCAGGCTAAAGAGCTCAAAGGCAAATGCATACACCTCTCAGCTCTCCTGCCATCCCTATATTGTGTTATTCATGGCAAAGCTTGCTTTAATGTAAAAACATGTGTCGGTTTTTGTTTTTGTATACATTGGCATTTATAGAAACTAGTGGTCTTGGAGCGAGGCCGTGTAAGTAATATATATGTGGACTTATTTACTGGTTTGTTCCGTTTTGCTAAATTTTACTAACCATGTTGTGAACTCTTCCACGTTTTGAATCGGTTGTTCCATTGCACAAAGCCTAAAGATAAATTGGTCTGGTCTGCAAACTATCGAATATTGCACCTTGGAAACCACCACGGATGCTCAAGCTTTGTGCAATGAATATGTGGTTTTGGGATATTTCTCAGAATAACCTTTTTTTTTCTACTTCTTCTTCTTCTTCTTCTTTTTGCACAAGTCTAGAAGGAACTTCCAAAGTTCAATTTGCAACAAAATCACCATTGTCTTCCAATTTAATAGTGAATGTACTCTGGGTAAATTTACAAGAGTGCATGTTGCAATATGTAATGATTCTCATATAAACTGTGTATCAATAATGTAGTGATTAAAATTGACACCGCAGTTAATGGTGGGTTAATAAAGTGTGGTTATGGCTTGTAGATGCCAGGCGGTTTTGAAAATATGCATATCTAGGAACAATTAAGTGATTTTATTCTATATATTTTTTCTCCACTTGTTTTTCTTTTATTTGTTTTGATACTAATCCTGCTTGTGTCTGTCTCCATCTCCTCTGGTTGTCTATCTCATCTGTGTGTGTATCTCCTCTCTCTCCCTCTCTCCCTCTGTGTGTGTGTGTGTGTGTGTGTGTGTGTGTGTGTGTGTGTGTGTGTGTGTGTGTGTGTGTGTGTGTGTGTGTGTGTGTGTGTGTGTGTGTGTGTGTGTGTGTGTGTGTGTGTGTGTGTGTGTGTGTGTGTGTGTGTGTCTCCTCTCTCTATCTCTATCTCTATCTCTATCTCTATCTCCGTCTCTCTCCGTCTCTGTCTCTCTCTCTCTCTCCGTCTCTCTCTCTCTGTCTGTGTGTGCGTCTCACTCTGTCTGTGTCTCTGTCTTTCTGTCTGTGTGTGCGTCTCACTCTGTCTGTGTCTCTGTCCCTGTGTCTGCCTGCTGAGTGAGTAAATGACATTTGCCGAATTATGATCAATAGTTTAACCATGGGGTTAAGAACAAGCTGACTATGCATGCAGATACCTATATGGAAATTGCTTGAACTCTCGATAATACTTATCCTTGCAAAATGCTGTAAATAGCTGCACGAATTGTTTGAAATGACCTGCATATCATGTATATAAAAATTGTATTACAAAGCAAAGCTGTTACTTCGATGGTCCTAACCCACCTGTGCTGATCTTGTGGCTGGAGCGATCAACAAGGGACATGCTGTCAGATGAATGAGAGTAACCTGTTTATGAATTTACCTGTTTAATCCCTAATAATGATTAAAGCGACATATGTTACATACATTCCCCTCGTGTTGTTCAATTACATTTAATTGTCACAATTTAATCTCGAACATACAAGTGCTAATTACTAAATAAATTTCACTTTGCAAGTTGTGGAAGTTGTTTGGTTTCTTGCTGCCTTGTGTAGATCACATTTCACTTTCCTTGTGCGAGGTCAATACGGTCATCAACAATCGGCTTGCAACACCTGCCCGGTATGGCAGAATGGCATTTCCTTGCCTACGATATTGTCGCATGGACATTGGACACCATTAGTTGTTGCTGCATACAGGTGAATTTGCACCCGATTTGTACTCCATGTAGCTTCTGAAAAGAGGTAATTTTGAGCATTTCAAGACTTGATACTAGCTGATTGTGCAAGTAATGATGGCTATGGATTGGAGCTGTAATTCACAATAGAAACCTTGTGTAGATTGGGTGGTGCTTAAATACAGTGGATATGATAAAGATGGAGTTGACTTCTCTGCCGTTGGGATATGAAGGAGATTTCTCACAACCTTTTTGGCCAATTTAGAAATGCATGATGTGCTTCATTCTTCTGCACACAGAATTTTCCCAAAAGCCATACTTTGGTCCCGAAACACCGAGCTCAGCTCCTGCCTTACACCTAGCTTGGCTGCTGCCTTACACCTAGCTCGGCTCTTGCCTTACACCTAGCTCAGCTCCTGCCTTACACCTAGCTCAGCTCCTGCCTTACACCTAGCTCAGCTCCTGCCTTACACCTAGCTCGGCTCCTGCCTTACACCTAGCTCAGCTCCTGCCTCACACCTAGCTCAGCTCTTGCCTTACACCTAGCTCAGCTCCTGCCTTACACCAAGCTCGGCTCCTGCCTTACACCTAGCTCGGCTCCTGCCTTACACCTAGTTTGGCTCCTGCCTCACACCTAGCTCAGCTCCTGCCTCACACCTAGCTCAGCTCTTGCCTTACACCTAGCTCAGCTCCTGCCTTACACCAAGCTCGGCTCCTCGTTACACCTAGCTCGGCTCCTGCCTTACACCTAGCTCGGCTCCTGCCTTACACCTAGCTTGGCTCCTGCCTTACACCTAGCTTGGCTCCTGCCTCACACCTAGCTCGGCTTCACACTGTGGAAACCAAAGCTTTTATAATCATTGGTATCTCCCACGATTAAGATTATTCTGAGGGCCTTTCTCTCTCTCACCGCAGGCAGGTTGGTGGTCTTTGTTTCTTTTACCGACTCCTCTCCGGCCTTGCATGCTCTGTCTGTGCTGTGTCCCCCAAATATTCCTGCAGGACTCACAAGATCTGCCAGCAACCCTCTTCTGGTGAAACGAATAAAATCGACACTCTTGGCTCACCTTCACTCTTTCATTCCTCTTTTTCCCACCTCTGGAACAAACTCCCACACTCTTCAATCCTTCTCCCTCCTGGTCTTTAAAACAGCTGTTCACCACCATCTCTTATCTTCCCCCATCCAAAATCTTGATCTTTTCTACCCTTGTTAATACACCCAAAATCCACCTTTTTCAAATTCCCTGTTTTCTTTCCTGAAATTCCCTGTGGTGCCCATCTTGCTTATCCCATGTACCCGTCCCAGCCTTCTCCCTTCCACAGATCTCCCGATGTCCCTGTTCTCTACTGTTGTTGTGCTTCCCTCTATCTCCCCCTCTTGTCTCCCGATCCCTTTATTATATGTTCTATGTATTAGCTCTTACATGAGCCTCGACTTGGTAGACAAAAAAAAAAAAAAAACTTTTATTGTGAGCCTCATCACAACGGATGGCCTTCTTTTTTTTTTCTTTTTTTGGCCGTGTTAAAATTAAATTTTAAATTGATCCAATTTCGTGGATTTTCATAAAACCTCAAAGCTTCCATGGCTGTTTTAAAAATGATTTACATATTTGTGAATGCAAAAATGGATAATGGATCATGGATAATGCCTGTTTTTGTTTTAATTAAATAAACTGGTTAATTGTCTTCAATTGTTGATGATGACCACTCCTTTTTGCACCGTCATGATGCATAGGGCTGCCAAAGCAGTTTCTTTGCTTATCGGGCACAATACTGAACGGGTCATCACTCCCACGCAGGATACCCGAATGGCTCATTCATCCCAGCAAGCTGGCACTCATTTTACCGACCTTGGAAGGATGATGGGCTGAGTCAACCCCACCTGGTGTTAATTCCACATGTAAGGAGGACTTCAACTCAGGACCTTGCGATCTCAAAACAGCAACCTTAACTGTTAAGCCAACACCAGGCTTGATTAACTTCAAATGGGGTGTTCAAATTTACCCAAACACCCAGTTTGCATTCATGCACTTCCTTGGAGTGCCATGGTTTTGCAGTTATGGAGGAATGACTGACACACATTGTTCTTTATTATTAAAGATAGATTGCTACACACAATTCTAAGGCATAACTTGCTTTAAATTACATGAATGCGCTTTGTCCTTCCAGGGGCTCACAACAGTCATAATATTGTTACGGTCCGCGGTTAAGGATGTTGTTTGCCGAGCGGAGGCGCCGCGGCCGAACAGTTTTTCCCCGACTAAACCCGATTCACCCAGACGTTGGCCGTATCGCGCCACAGCTACTCAATATGGAAAAGACTAAGACGACGAATGCAAAGAGGAAGAAGAAGAAGACGTACAGAAGAGTAACGGGGTTTATTATTATTTACACACACATAAGCAAAAAGAGCAGTCACGGGTATTTACAGCGGACATGAAAAAAACAGGTAACACAGTGCAAATTACTAGCTTATACAGACTTAATTACCTACCCAGGACAGAACAAACAAAGACGACTCACACGGGGAATGATGATAGGAATTGGCTGGAAGGAGAGGAAAGTCCAATTGGTTCGGCAGCACGAATCGGCGCGTTGGGCAGCTGCCGTTCCTCCGTGGCCCTGCTCCAAACCGCCGTCCAGGCCCCAAATGGCTGGCGAGCGTTGTGGCTGCTGGGGACGCTGCTGCTGCTGCTGCTGCTGCTGTAGACGCTGCCGCTGGCGAGCAAGGTGACGAATAGCAGGCTTTTGCGCTTCCCTGGATGACCTCTGCTTTTGGACCTCACAACTCAGCTCTGCTCTGACGACCCAGCTCTTTCCTTTGCACCTCACCACGCAGCTCAGCTCAGCCTTGGACCTTTTTGCAACTCTCTTCTGACGACCCTTGCGCGCGCGCTTTTATCACGCCTCCGGCGATTAAGCCGCCGGCCTTTAGGACACGCCCCTCGGTGTGCTCACCTCGGCCATGGTTGGTCGCGCGACCCTCTGGCTCCGCCCTTGATGACGACGGGCGGGCACGCCTTTCTTCCCCGACCCTGCCTCGTGGCCAATGGCGGCTTTGGAGGGGATGTAATTGCCAAATTGAGGCTTGGCCATTACGAAAGGGGAAAATGGAGGTTTTCGGGAATGGGAATGAAGGTAATCTATCTCTTTTTCACTAGGTGCAATGGAGTGTCATGTTAATGGACGACAAAGCCTTAATCTAAAACACATAATAAAGATATAAGCTACTGAACAAGGGTTTTATCGTGTCCTTCAATGTGGTGTTTCATGGAATTAACTACCGGGACGCCCTTTTTACATTTACACAACTCTGGAGGCAGGAGGGGCCATATCCAACCAATGTTACACAACAATTTACCACAATACAATACACACAATCAAAAAAATGCAATCCTCATATCCGCAACAATATATTAACGCTGGCCCCTTACACCAAACGTGAGGCTCTTTGTAGCAAATGGAAATGTTAGGGTGTGGAATAACCATCACGAAGCAACGTGTAATATGCCGGCACTGGGAGAGGCTGAAGGTGGTGCCACGGTATGGGGAATGTTTAGCTGGATTGGCTTGGGTCCTCTCATTGTCTCGGAGAGACCAATGACGCCAAGAGACTACCTCGGTATAATTGCAGACCTAGTTCATCCCGCAATGCTGCTTCAACGTGATGAAGGTGGGATGTTCCAGGATGATGACTGCAACTCATCGAGCCAGTATTGTTCATGATTGGTTGGACGAACACGAGAGGGACTTTGTACACCTTTAGTGTCCAACACGGTCTCTGGATCTTAATCCTACAGTGCATTTGTGGGAGGTCCTAGAACAGCGCATCAACGACCGTACACAACTTCCTTCCTCCATCAAACAACTACATACTGTGCTTTAGGACGAATGGCACAACATACCACTGCATGTCTTTGTGCACACTGTCCAATCCATGCCATAACACCTCACTGATGTAATTAAAGCCAACGGTCGACCAACCCAAACAAAAGTGATTCTTTGAAACAATTTCATGAAGAATGATTTTGCTGCCATAATAACCTTGCTTGAAAAAGATTAGTGAGATATTGACAGTTATTTTTCAACGTCTTGAATGTAAACCGAGTGAGAAAGTCTGCACATGCTTCTTCTGGTCAACTGTCTCAGCTCTTCCTGGACTCCCAGAGGTCCTACTCGATAGCCCCCAACTTTCAGTTGCACTAGAATCTGCCTTTTTCTCTCATCCCTTTGTTCACCTTGTCATAAAACTTCTTTTTTTTTGACCCATTAAATTGTTCTAATAAAACACTAATATATTGTGTGTGTTTGTATGTGTGTGGAATGACTAGTTTTGTTTGTAAATGTGTGACCAGAAACATTTCTTGCTGTGACAAACATTTTTATAAATTCGTCAAACTATTCATTAATGGCTTATAATCTATATATTGTCGTGTCGACCCTGTAATGAACACCTCAGGGTGACGGATGGCCAAAACGAGCTTTACTCCGAGGCGTACACGCCGAACCTGGCGGGATTATCTCTTTAGCGCGCGTGGGGGAGGACCCGAGGCCTTACCTGAACAGGTGGCTGCGACGGGGATTTATTCCTCACCCCACAAACGAATAAACGAACAAGACAGGCACAACGAAGAAATGCAATCAATATGGGGTTTATTTAAATAATGCAAAGTAACAGGGAAAGTGAGGTAAACTAAAAGTTTGAAATGAGGGTCCCTCCACACGGAGACTTGTAAAACAGACAAGGGAAAACGAAAGTACAAATAAATGTCGGATGTCGTGTAGCTGCCGATGCGAGGCAAACAGGCAAGAGCTCCTCCCTCGATCCTTCACGTTCGGCTGCACCGAGCTCCGACCATCTCTTAGGTGCACCCAGCACGAAGCGCAACATGATCTCGCATCCTCCTTCGTCGGTGACCAGGCAAGAAGAGATGAAGAGCAAGTGACCAGGCAAGAGCGACCATGCTGACCAAAAACCAGAACAAAAAAGAGCGATTCAGGCAGAATTTTCTTCCTTATCCTTTCCAGCCCGGGCTGCCTGACGTCGCATCACCAATCACCGAGCGCGATTGAATCACCCAATTGTTACTCATGCACTCACAAAGCTTGGGGTGTGGTTTCCTCTTACACGCGTCATTGAGGCGGAGCCTAGTCCTTCATCGAGAAGGTTCGTGTGACCGGTTGGAGGCGGGGTGGGGTTTGGTCCTATCTGGCAGCTGTGGGATTTTTGCTAGCCCTGCCGGTGTTGTGGGTGAATGGAGCATTCGTGGCATGGCTTTTTGATGAATATAAAAACAAAGGGCAAAATTACAAAATGGCTTTACACACAGGGGAAATATTAGCCATAAGCCCTACCTAAATAACACAACTCCACTCCTCCGTGTGGAGACACAAGCGCTCTTACCCGGACAGTCGGCCAAACCTAATTCGCATTGAGGTGGGTTCTTCTTCTTTGCGATACTCGGAGCATTCTAAACCTACACGATTGTATCTTGGCCAGGGTATTTCATCCCTACCCCAAAAACATAATATTAAAGTAACTGCAGTTTTCTGTCCATCTGTTTCTCTCTTTCTGCCCATTGGTTGGACAGCTTGCCTGACTCCATCCCAAACTACGTCATTAGTGGGAAGGATGACTCCAGACACCGGCATTTTGATTGAAATGCAGTTCAGGCCGAACACATCATCGAACCTGTCATATTCACAATCTCCATGCGCTACCTTTACATTGCTAAACTTAAACTTCCGGGAGCATGTGAGGTGGCACTTTGTTGCCTATACACCACCCCAAAAAGGGGGAGGGTTTTCCCCACATACTGACAAGACAAACACTTTTTTATACATAGGCTAAGCCTCGAAATAGAGCTGACACTCACACACACATACAAGGACATACTGACAAGACAAACACTTAACATAGCCACTGAGCTTGGAGGAAGTGCTTTCACTCCCCTCACTTCCCAGGATACCGTGGGTACCAGCGATGTTATAACATTGGTGCCGCTTTTCTTACCGTACTCAGTGAGGCATTTCCTCAAGAGGAATTTCCTCCTCCCCATGAATGCCAACCGATGGAGATTGTCCGTGCTCTATCCTTTTCAACCAAGGAAGTAGCATGTTGTAGCGGCTACCGCTGGGTTTTCACAATCGCCTTGCACCTATCAAGGACGCGGAGCGATCACCATGCCGGGCTCATCCAGGACGCCCGGGCAGGCCCGCGCTCAACTTGCCAGGCCTCGGTCGGGACGCCCGGGCATGCCCGGGCAGGCTCGCCCTCAACTTGCCAGGCCGCAGCCAGGACGCTGGGCCACGCCCCCTCTCGCCTTTCCTGGGCAAACGCTCCTGGATAATATGTATATATATTGCTGCCCGATAAACGGGTTTTTGGAGAGTGCCTGAGTGTTTGGTTTGAATAAAGCAACTCGGATGAATTCCAGCTTTTTGTCGCGTCCATTCTTCCGATCGACGTGGGAGCCCCAGCTCCTTCATTGGTGACCTACCGACATGGACACGGCAGTCGCCCTTAAACTGCCTACCTTCTGGGAGGCTCACGTGGCGGTTTGGTTCACACAGGCGGATTCCCTGTTCGCCCTGCGAGGCATCACGGCCGACGACACCCGCTTCCACCATGTGGTAGCAGCGCTCGGTTCGGCCACCGCGGCCCGCGCCCTGAGCCTCCTCGAGAGCCCGCCAGCCGCTGACAAATACGGCGCGATTAAGAAGCTTCTCCTCGACGCTTTCGTCCTCCCATCGGCGAAACGCGCACGGCGCCTGCTAGACCTGCCCGAGCTCGGCGACACGCGCCCTTCCGAGCGAATGGACTACATGCTTTCACTGCTCGGCGAGCACTCTCCGGCATTCCTGTTCCGGGAGCTGTTCCTCCGTCAGCTGCCTAACCCGGTACACCTCGCCCTGGCAAGCACGACGATCACAGATCCCCGGGCCCTTGCCAGAGAAGCCGACAAGATCTCCGCCGCAGGTCAGCGCATCGCAGCGGCGACATGGGACCCACCGCCATCCGACGCAACACCCATGGCGCCCGAGCGCCCGGCACGGTCGACGACCGAACTGCCGACGCAATTGGCGGCCGCTACACCGAGCCGACCACCTCCAGCACGACGACCAGGGCCTCCACCTGACCAAGCGTGGTGTTACTATCATGCCAGGTTCGGACAGAAGGCCCGGACGTGCCGACCCCCGTGCACCTTCGGCAGGCCGGGAAACGGCCGGGCCGGCGTTCATTACCAGCCATGAGCGCCGGCCACACGGGCAACTTACTGTTCATCACGGATAAAGCGTCCGGACGGCGCTTCCTGTGTGACACCGGCGCCCAACTGAGCGTCATACCCGCCTCTGACCAGGACAGGCAATCCGCGGTTTGCGGCCCCTCCTTGGTTGCGGCCAACGGATCGACCATCCACACCTTCGGCCCGCGCAACGTCACCCTCTGCTTCGGCGCCAAACGCTTTGCTTGGACGTTTGTAACCGCAAACGTGCCCATGGCTCTGTTAGGCGCCGACTTCCTCTGCGCACACGGACTGCTGGTGGACGTCCAACGGCGCCGTTTAATCAACGCCGAAACCTTCAGCTCCCTGGTATGCACATTGAGCAGCTCCGCGCCGACCGAGCTGGCATGCGCCGTCCCGGCGGCGAACGAGTTTGCTCGCCTGCTCACGGAGTTCCCGGCCCTCACGCGGCTGACGTTTTCGGCCGTCGCAGTACGGCATGGGATCGAGCACCACATACCAACCACGGGCCCGCCGGTCTACGCCAGGGCCCGCCGCCTCGACCCAGCCAAGCTCGCCATGGCGAAGGCCGAATTCGACGCGTTGAAGCACCTCGGCATCGTGCGGCGCTCCGATAGCGCGTGGGCCTCGCCACTGCACATCGTGCCAAAGCCGGGGGGTGGATGGCGCCCGTGTGGCGACTACCGCCGTCTCAATGACGCTACCACCCCCGACAGGTACCCGATCCCGCATATCCAAGACTTCTCCGCCCGTCTGGCGGGACGGGTCATTTTTTCGAAAATTGATCTCATACGGGGATATCACCAGGTACCTGTCAGGGCGGCCGACGTCCCTAAAACGGCAGTCATCACGCCGTTCGGCTTATTCGAATTCTTGCGGATGCCGTTTGGTCTCAAGAACTCGGCTCATGCGTTCCAGCGCTTGATGGACGGCATGCTGCGTGACCTGCCGTTCCTTTTCGTTTACCTGGACGACATCCTCGTCGCCAGCACGTCCCGGGCCGAGCACCTCCTCCACCTCCGAACACTGTTCGGGCGCCTCAGCGAGCACGGCCTCATCGTCAACCTGGCCAAATGCCACTTCGGCACGACGGCCATTGATTTTTTGGGCCACCACATCACCAAGAACGGGGTCGTGCCGCTGCCAACCAAGGTCGAGGCCATCACCACGTTCCCGCGTCCCCGCACCATAAAGGCCCTGCAGGAATTCCTGGGAATGGTGAATTTTTATCACCGCTTCGTGCCCCGCGCTGCTCAACTCATGCGTCCCCTCTATGAAGCCCTCCGGGGCAAGCCGGCCAAGCACGACATCGCCTGGTCCGCAGCAATGGATGCGGCCTTCCAAAGCTCAAAGCGGGCCCTCGCCGACGCAACACTGCTCGCTCAACCGGTGCTCAACGCTCCCATCGCCCTCACCACGGATGCCTCCGACTACGCGGTGGGCGCCGTACATGAGCAATGGGTGAACGGGGTTTGGCAGCCATTCGCTTTTTTCAGCCGGCAGCTCCGGCCGAACGAGCTCAAATACAGCACGTTTGACCGGGAGCTCCTCGGTCTACACCTGGCCGTCCGCCATTTCCGCCACCTCCTGGAGGGCCGACCTTTCACGGCGTTCGTCGACCACAAGCCGTTGGTTTACGCCATGGCCAAGGTCACGGAGCCGTGGTCGGCCCGCCAACAGCGCCACCTCTCCGCCGTGTCGGAGTTTACCACGGACATCCGGCATGTCGCCGGCCAAAACAACGCCGTGGCCGACTGTCTTTCCCGGGCCAGCGCGAACGCGGTCCACCTGGGCGTGGACTTTGCGCTTATGGCGGCGGACCAAACCACCGACACCACGGTGCAAGCCCTCCGGGCGGCGGACACGGGCCTCCGCCTGGCAGACATCCCCTTCGCGGACACTGTCCTGCTCTGCGACGTCTCCCAAGGCCAGCCTCGCCCTATCGTGCCCGTCACCTGGCAACGCCGCATCTTCGCCTCCCTCCACGGCCTTTCCCACCCGGGCCGGAAAGCTTCCCAGAAGCTGGTGTCGGCGCGATTCGGCTTGCACGGCCTTCATCGGGACGTCCGCGATTGGACCAGCACCTGCACGGCCTGCCAACGGGCCAAGGTCCACCGACACACCCAGGCCCCGCTGGCACCTTTCACCGTGCCCGAACGACGTTTCGACCACGTCAACGTGGATCTGGTGGGCCCCCTCCCCCCGTCACGGGGGTTCACACACCTGCTCACCATGGTGGACAGGACCACCAGGTGGCCGGAGGCCGTTCCCCTCGTCTCCACCACCACCGCCGACGTGGCGCAGGCTTTCATCGCCACCTGGGTCACCCGCTTCGGCGCACCGGCGGACATCTCGTCAGACCGCGGACCACAGTTCACCTCTGAGCTGTGGGGCGCGGTCGCCCGCAACCTGGGGGTCAAGCTCCACCGTACTACGGCCTACCACCCCCAAGCAAACGGGTTGTGCGAGCGATTCCACCGCTCCATGAAGGCCGCGCTCATGGCCGGCCTTCAAGACGGCGGTTGGGCCGACCGGCTGCCGTGGGTCCTTTTGGGCCTCCGCACGGCCCCCAAGGAGGACCTCCAGGCATCCACCGCCGAGCTTGTCTATGGCCAGGCGCTACGCGTCCCGGGCGAATTCGTGCCCGACGCTACCAGTCCCTGGTCCGCAGCTCACCAGCGCTCGGACCTCCAGGAGGCCGCCCGACGGTTTGCCCCCGTGCCAACATCCCACCACGGTGACCCCCAGTCCTACGTCCCCCCAGCACTTTGCACAGCGGAGTATGTTTTTGTGCGTCACGACGCACATCGGGGGCCACTCCAGCCGCCGTACGACGGGCCCTTCCGGGTGCTGCGACGGGACGACAAGTCGTTCGTCATTGACATCGGCGGCAGGTCGGACCGGATTGCGGTGGACCGCCTCAAGCCGGCGCACGTGGACGTCGACCACCCACCACGGGTGGCCCTTCCGCCGCGGCGAGGCCGCCCCCCGTCCACGGTGCCCCCCACTCGACCGCCCACCACCACACCGGACCCCCTCCCACGACCCGCCAGGGGTCGCTTCGGCCGGGTCATCAGGACCCCCCTCAAATTGACCCTGCCGGTGCAAGTCGATTCTGGGGGGACGTGTGTAGCGGCTACCGCTGGGTTTTCACAATCGCCTTGCAGCTATCAAGGACGCGGAGCGATCACCATGCCGGGCTCGTCCAGGACGCCCGGGCAGGCTCGCCCTCAACTTGCCAGGCCGCAGCCAGGACGCTGGGCCACGCCCCCTCTCGCCTTTCCTGGGCAAACGCTCCTGGATAATATGTATATATATTGCTGCCCGATAAACGGGTTTTTGGAGAGTGCCTGAGTGTTTGGTTTGAATAAAGCAACTCGGATGAATTCCAGCTTTTTGTCGCGTCCATTCTTCCGATCGACGTGGGAGCCCCAGCTCCTTCAAAGTACCATTTTAAAAGTCTTTGGTATGACTTGAACCGGTCTAATCTGGATGGGTGTTTTTTAGGAGACACCATATCCTTACTGGATGGCCATTGGCTCCCGACAGGACCTCATCAACCCTTTGCCAGGTGTTGTTTTTGGTCCTTGCAGGGTGTCACAGTCACCTTCCCCACTAGCAAAGCCAGTTAGGGGTGTCGGTTTAGTCGCCGGCAATCCGGCCATGCGGCAGGTAGCACTTATTTATTATTCTTATTGAAGCAGAGTTTCTCAGGTCTCTGCCTGTGTGATAAAAATGAGCAAGTTGGGTGTTTAAAGATCTTTGACAGGGCTCCAGGCATATGATTGTTACGTTAGACACAAAATATCGAAAAAAAGGTTTTTCAACAGTTATGGTAGGTGCTTGTTGAACAAATAAAACAATACCACTAACCTTTTAAAATACCTGAAATTGTAGTTGATACGTAGCTCTTGTAGAGGCTTGGATATGTATCTTGATTCACGTACTGGACAAGAACATTCACAGACAAAGCACAAATGCCCTTGTGTATATGGTATTTGAATCCGAGATCTCAGCATTATATTTATAGGCAATGTGCTTGGATAACCCTCATCCAGCAGTATAAAGGGAAGAAATTGGAATCAACATACAGGTAAAAGGAAGCAAAAACAGTACAGATACATTCAAAGTACACCGTCCTCATGCCAATTAAATAAATAACATCCTCCAGCGAGCGGCATTGCTGGGGCGCCTTCGGCTCCCGGCAATACCGCGATCCCTCCCAATTCCGCATAGAGGCAGAATTGGGAGGGAGTGGTGTACAATCATTGATTGATTGATTGCGTAATTAAAATAAAAATAAATAAATAAAAGAAATGCTGCAGAAACCAAGGCTGTTAGGATCATAGGTATCGCCCAAGATGAAGCTGATTGTGAGGACATTTCACTCACTCACCGCAGGCAGGTTGGTGGTCTTTCTGTCTTCTACCGACTCCTCTCGGGTCAAGCTCCCCTTGCTCTGGCAGTGCTCTGTCCCCCAAATATTCCTACAGGTCGCACAAGATCTGCCAGCAACCCTCTTATGGTTAAACTGCCAAAATCTAGGCTCCCTGCTCACCTTCACTCTTTCATTCCCATTTTTTCCCACCTCTGTAACAAACTCTCCCCACTCTCTTCAATCCCACCCCTCCCTCCAGGTCTTTATAACAGCTGTTCACCACCATCTCTCATCTTCCCCCATCCAAAACCTTGATCTTTTCTACCCCCGCTAATTTACCCCAGATACACTTTTTCTATATTCCAACTTCTTTCCTGGAAGTCCTTGCAGTGTCCATATGTTTTATACCTCTCCCACCTCCCCCCAAGCCCTCTCCCTCCCACAGTTCTCTCGATGTCCCTGCTCTCAAATGTTGTGTTTGTGTCCTTCCCCCTCTCTCCCCATGTTGTCTACCGCTCCCCTTATTTTGTGTTTTATGTGTCGGTTTGACTTTTTGTGTAATTAATGTTAGCTCTTTCACGAGCCTCGATCTTGTATACAAAAAAAAGAAGATATTGCTCAGATGAGAAAGAAAACAAATAAGTACTGAATAAAGCAACTCTTCCCACAATCCCAATATATTCATATTCTTTATTGTGGTCCACATAACAACATGGAAATTCTCCTTCCACTGACAAATCAAAGACAAAGAAAAATCAATTCAATATAAGGGGTTGGGGTGCATCCCACCTTTTCCACATTTGCATTAAAAATGTGTGTTGAATTTCGTACAAAAGATAGTCGAAAGTGCCAACAAGAGGTAAATGGAACACAAAGGAGAATGCCTTGAAGATTTAAACAAAAACAAAGGTTAAGTGGGTGTGATGAGTCTTGTATTATTTTGAGGACCTTCAGCATGGCACACTTGTCGTACAAGGAACAAATTGCCGCAAGAACTGTTCATATCACGTGCTGGGTGCTAGACAATCTTCGTGGGTCTTTTCAGTTTCTTCACATTTTCTTCAGACAAATTGCCAAATGTACAAACTGAATTGAAACAACGACTACTTTGTGTACCAAGGATTGACAAAAAAATAATCAAAACGCTTTGTCAACACGAAATCCTGAAAAACAAAGTTCCTTAAAAATTACAATCTTTGGTATGCTTTAGCGGCCAACACTTGGGAATTCAGCCAACACTTGGGAACTTGGCCAACACTTGGGAACTTGGCCAGTACTTGGGAACTTGGCCAGTACTTGGGAACTTGGCCAACACTTGGGAACCTGGCCAACACTTGGGAACTTGGCCAGTACTTGGGAACTTGGCCAGTACTTGGGAACTTGGCTAACACTTGGGAACCTGGCCAACACTTGGGAACTTGGCCAGTACTTGGGAACTTGGCTAACACTTGGGAACTCGGCCAACACTTGGGAACTTGGCCAGTACTTGGGAACTTGGCTAACACTTGGGAATTCAGCCAACACTTCGGAACTTGACCAACACTTGGGAACTTGGCAAGTACTTGGGAACTTGGCTAACACTTGGGAACCTGGCCAACACTTGGGAACTTGGCTAACACTTGGGAACCTGGGCAACACTTGGGAACTTGGCTAACACTTGGGAACCTGGCCAACACTTGGGAACTTGGCTAACACTTGGGAACCTGGCCAACACTTGGGAACTTGGCTAACACTTGGAAACTTGGCTAACACTTGGGAACTTGGCCAGTACTTGGGAACTTGGCTAACACTTGGGAATTCAGCCAACACTTGGGAATTCAGCCAACACTTGGGAACTTGGCCAACACTTGGGAACTTGGCTAACACTTGGGAACTTGGCCAGTACTTGGGAACTTGGCCAACACTTGGGAACTTGGCCAACACTTGGGAACTTGGCCAGTACTTGGGAACTTGGCTAACACTTGGGAACTCGGCCAACACTTGGGAACCTGGCCAACACTTGGGAACTTGGCCAATACTTTGGAACTTGGGCAACACTTGGGAATTCATCCAACACTTGGGAGCTTGGCCAACACTTGGGAACTTGGCTAACACTTGGGAACTTGGCCAACACTTGGGAACTTGGCCAACACTTGGGAACTTGGCCAGTACTTGGGAACTTGGCTAACACTTGGGAACTCGGCCAACACTTGGGAACTCGGCCAACACTTGGGAACTTGGCCAACACTTGGGAACTTGGCCAGTACTTGGGAACTTGGCCAGTACTTGGGAACTCGGCCAACACTTGGGAATTCAGGCAACACTTGGGAACTTGGCTAACACTTGGGAACTCGGCCAACACTTGGGAACTCGGCCAACACCTGGGAACTTGGCCAGTACTTGGGAACTTGGCCAGTACTTGGGAACTTGGCCAGTACTTGGGAACTTGGCCAGTGCTTGGGAATGCGGGCAACACTTGGGAATTCCTGCTCCACTTCAATTTGTTGTCAATCATCATACCCAAATACCTATGCTCAGGGACTTGTTCGATACTATGGTCGTGAATGATTAAAGGGTCATGATCACCTACTAAACATCCAATATCAAAAGTCAGTTCCTTTGTCTTGTTGGCATTAATAATTAAATAATGACAGTCACACCAGTCTACAAACTCCTGAACTTCGTTCACATTTTCATGGTTATCATTAAGCAAGAACCCACTAATTACTGTATCATCAGCATATTTGATAATACTACAATTAGGACTTCAACTGCAGCAGTCACCTGTATACCTGTATACAAGGAAAACAAAATAGGGTAGACAACACAACCTTGTGGTGCCCCTCGACTCAAAACTCTGACACGTGATACCATGTTATTATACTTCACCCGTTGTGGTCTACATGTAAGAAAGTTGTGAATTAATCTTGAAAGCCGAGGTGTGACATCTGGTTTCAGTAATTTGTCAATTAATCTGTGATACGATGCTATTGAAGGCACTGGAGAAGTCATTAAATAATGATCTTACAAAAGACTTCGGAATATCTAAATGATGGTATATACTTTATAGCGGCCTTTCGTGGCTTCAAAACGGACGTCAAGGCCAACATGTGGTGGCTGTTTAAAACCTTGCCCAGATTCTGAAGTACAGTGTCCCTCGTCCCGATTAACGTCGTTTCAGTATCACGTCTATATTAATTAGATACCAAGAGTTCACAGAACATTGTGATTATTGACCTATAACTCCCTATTATGTCATCATGTATTATTATGTATTATATCATCTCTCCTTTCTTCACTTTTCTATCAATGCAACTCTTTTATTTAAAGCCTGGCCTCGATGAGGCCGATGTAGTTCGTGACTGGAGCCTTCAACATAAAAAAAAAATAGAATTTTTTTTTGTATACAGAGTCGAGGCTCGTGAAAGAGCTAACATTTATCAAACAGACAAGCAAACAAAGTATATAAAAAGGGGAGCGGTCGACAAGATGGGGAGAGAAGGGGAGAAAGCACACAAACACAACATTTGAGAGCAGGGACATCGGGAGATCTGTGGGAGGGAGAGGGCCTGGGGGGGGGGGGGGGGCAGGATTTTTCTAATTTCATAATTTAGAAATATTTCATATTTCCGCTAATTTCATAAAACGCAAGGACACCAAGGACTTCCAGGAAAGAAGTCGGCACCTCAAAAAGTGGATTTGGGGTGAAATTAGCGGGGGTAGAAAAGATCAAGGTTTTGGATTGGGGAAGATAAGAGATGGTGGTGAACAGCCGTTTTAAAGACCTGGAGGGAGGAGTGGGATTGAAGAGAGTGAGGGAGTTTGTTCCAGAGGCGGGAGAAAAGAGGAATGAAGGAGTGAAGGTGAGCAGAGAGGCTTGATTTTGGCAGTTTAACCATAAGAGGGTTGCAAGCAGATCTTGTGCGACCTGTAGGAATATTTGGGGGACAGAGCCCAGAGAGAGCTGGGGGAACAAGGCCGGAGAGGAGTCGGTAGAAGACGGAAAGACCACCAACCTGCCTGCGGTGAGTAAGTGAAAGGCCCTCAGAGATAGCGTCATCGCGGGAGATTCCAATGATTCTGAATGCTTTGGTTTCAACAGCGTGAAGACGAGCTAGGTGTGAGGCAGGAGCACCAGCCCAGAGGTGAGGCAGTACTCCATTAAGCTGCGGATGAAAGCCTTGTATGTGGTGAGGAGCTCAGGTGTGCCAAAGAAGGACTTCGCACGACGGAGGATGCCCAGTCGGCGACTGGCTTTGGAGGCCAGCTTGGAAATGTGGTTTTCCCAGGAAAGATCATGGCAGATAGTGAGACCCAAAAGCTTGAGTGACAGAACTTCTTGGAGAGGATTATTCAGAAAGTAGATGGGAGGGTTGTCCAGTCGGTCTTTTCGGAGAGACATCGTAAGAGTGTGAGATTTGTCAGGATTGAAAGACATGTTCCACTTGTTTGGTAGAGATGGGAGACCAGTCCAGATGATTGATGGCTGCTTGAAGACCGTGCCAGTTGGCCTGAGTGAAATGCCAGACTCGTCGACGCTGAGCAGGCTCCCTGAGAATGATCAGAGAGATGTCCACTTTAACAAGCACATGATCAGATGATCCGATTGGAGCAGAAGAAGAGCAGCAGACATTTTCAGGGAAGTTAGTCATAACCAAGTCCAGAAGAGAAGATGCTCCGTTGACTGAGATCCGGATCGGGAAATTGACAGATTGTGTCAGTCCCAGTGAGTCGCAGAAGTCCTTTTCTGAGGAGCCATGGCTGGTGAGAGAGGTACCCACACCCAGCCAACTAGCATGGTGACAATTGAAATCACCACATATGAGGAAGAGAGAGTTGGGATGAGTAGATAGAAGTTGGTCCATATTATCAGACAGCGAGATGTAGATGGGGTCATCACTGTTTGGTGGACTGTACAACACACAAATGAACAAAAGGTGGGAGCGAAGGGGAAGCCATAGCCAGAGGTATTCTTGGGGGTGAGGTGGAGAGAGGGCAGTGCAGGGCACGTGAGGAAGAGAGTTTTTGATAAAGATAGCAACCCCACCTCCAGGACGAGGCTCAGGTCTATCATACCGGAGGAGGGAGTAACCCGGGAGAGACACTAAGGAATCGGAGACATCATGAAGGAGGAAAGTTTCTGTAAAGCAGATCACGTCTGGTTTGACAGAAGCAACATGTATGGAGAGATCAGTTAAGTTTGAACGAAGGCCCCGGATGTTTGAGGTCCATACCGTTAATGAAGAGCAAGGGGGAGCATGGGATACAGAACAGGGGGGGGGGGGGGGAGGGGTAGGGTAAGATGTGGAAGAGGAGGAAGAGGTAGGGAGAGCTGTTGAAGATGTGTCAGAGATTTCAGAATAGCTCGGAGAAAGGGAAGGATGAGGCGGACAAAAGGTTTGATGGTGATTGGGTGAGGCACAATGAGGTGTTATTTGAGGAGGGGGAAGAGCGAGGCAGAAGGTTGGGGGAGATGGAGGTGAGAGTTGGAAGGGGGAAGAAGCGGGGAGGACGCTTTGAGGAGGGGGAGTGAGAGGAGGGAAATTGAGAAGAAATGAGGGTGGGGAGATTTGAAGGGGAGGGGCGAGGGGGGAGTTTAGGAGGGAAGGGACAAGGGGAGGGATTTGAAAGGGATGGGAGATGGGGGAGATTTGGAGGGGAGGGGTGAGGGAAGAGTCTAGGAGGGGAGGGGCGAGGGGGAGTCTTGGAGGGGAGGGGTGAGGGGGTAGTTTAGGAGGGAGGGGGCAAGGGGGGAGATTTGAAAGGGATGGGTGATGGAAAAGATTAGGAGGGGAGGGGAAAGGGGGAAGATTTGAAAGGGATGGGTGATGGGGAATATTTGGAGGGGAGGGGTGATGGGGAAGATTTGGAGGGGAGGGGTGATGGGGAAGTTTTGGAGGGGAGGGGTGAGATTGGATTTTAGAAAGTGTACGATTAATGGGAAACGAACATTTATTGCAAAATGAGTTTCTTGTGACCTTTGAGTCAAAAATATGTTTGAGGATGCTGGAGGGGGGATGGAGTGCAGGTGAGTTCAGGGAATGTAGGAAAGAGGAACTGTAAGAGATGGATTTTTTTTTTTGGAATGAATAGATTTGGTGAGAAAGTTGAAAACACCCTTTTAAAGAAGAAGAAGAAAAATGTGTTCTCATATACGACAGAATACAGTACTTCAGGGGAAAGTTTAGACATTTTTTAATTTAACAGTGAAAACTCTCTGGGGAAATGGAGGTGAAACACGTGATCGAAGAACGAATGAACGAATAAGAACAATGAATAAACGAATAAGAACAACGATTAAGAATAAAGAAGACCTTTTTTTTTTTCTTTTTTTTTTGAGTTGAGATTTTAAACAAGGACGTATGGGGTGAAAAGACTGGGAAAAACTGAGAGAACGAAAGTAATTGGAGCACAATCGACGGACCGCTGAGAGAAAAACAAAGCCTCAAGGTAGGACATGGTAGCCTACAAGGCCTCAAAAGACGCGACACGAATTAACCGACGATTTTCTATACAGGTATGAAAAATTAACACCGACAATCTTCCTAAGGACACACTATATATAGGTACACACACCGTAAGATAAGTACAGTTTCGACAAAAACACAATTGTGAACAATTACTTAACTTCGAAAGCGTGAGAGCGTGGACAGCTTCGAAAAAACGTGACTCGCCGACAAAGATCTCGCCTTCGGAAACTCCTGAGTTTCCCTTCGCAACAACTTATCTTTGTGAATCAGGCTTCTCAACGTTGGTGCAGCTGAAGACAAAGGCTCGGAACCGCCTTGAATGCGAGGCAAATCTTAGATGTGCGCTTTCTGCAACAGAACCTCGGATTTGGAAAGTGGTGCAGAAAATTCAGGAGAACATCTCTCATTAAAGTAGCTTTAGGTTAAACTGGTTTGAGTTTTTCTTTCAATTGGCACTTGGCAGATACTGCAATGTTTTGTGTTGCAGCCCACAAGCAAAGCACCCTGGAGATGAGTTTTCAAATATTTTTTTATTTTCCTGCTTATTATTGCAATGTGTTAATAGAGTTTCATTTCTTAATTTAAAATACATATTTGTTTTATATGGAAAAGCCTTGAAGTCTGAAGTGTTAATTTGCCTTTTCAATTGATTTTCTTGATGTTCTGTTCTAAAAATTTCTCGCAAGACCCTTTGTCACAAATAAATTTGCTTTACTTCACTCGCATTAATTCATTTCACAAAGAAATTGTTCAAATGAGAAATATTGTTCCATTAAATACTCTAAAAGTCTAAATTGAATTAAGTTGTGGTTCTTATTGACATTTCTTTGGTTTCAAAAAATTGCTCTGATCCCCACTGGGCCATGACATGTCAGGTCAAAAGCCAGTTCGGCCACATAGCGAAAAAAGTTGGGAAACACTGCTCTATACCACACGACACGACACGGTACTCGTCTTCAATGCGAGGAAAAATTAATTAATAATTACTGCACGGATTTTATTATATAAATATAAACATATTAATAATTATGAACAGACACCATCCATGACCATAGGTGGATTGAATTTTAAATCCTCGTTTTTATTTTACTTATTGAAAAATAAAAATAAACCTTTGCGTTTCCCTGAAATAATGTGGATACAAATATGCCGTTCCGAGTTCCACGGAGCATGTACGCAGTACGTAATAAATAGATTATTGAATCTAATAACTAACAGCTCTTCCACGAGGCCGTTTTGCTTCCGTAATATGTAGATTTCCCTAAGTTTGCACGTTGCATTTTCCACGAAGACCACGCCTCTTTCTCTTGTAACCACGCCCTGTGACCAAAACGCCTTTCTCGCGTTTACCCTATGGGCGTGGCGAGCCACGTGATGCGTCAGGCGGTGCCACGTGGATGTGACGTGTGCACGGCGGACGCCATTTACTGCCGACGCCATCTTGTCTCAGATCAGCTGCCGCTCGAAGAGGAAGGTCGCGTTCGGCCGGAGCAGCAGCTGGAGGAGTCCCACGTATCATGTCAGCGATGAACCCCGAGTAGTAAGTGTCTGCCGAAGGGTGTGTTATAGATGTTATAGCCGGTTTGAGCGTCGGCTTGTTTTCCTCACTTTGTTGCTGACGTGTAGCCGCGCCCGGTTTCACCTCATCGAGTGCCGCGGACGCCGAAACACCCTCAAACCCGCTAAAGTAAAAGGACGCTTTGGGCCCTGTGTGTACGAAGCCTGCGGCCTGTTCGTGCTTCGCTTGATATTAGGACAAAGAGCGCGGACCCTGGCCTATCGGGGACCGTTTGTGCTTGTCGAGACCGGATGATTAATATAATAATAATAATCCGATTGGTGAATACCGCGAGGATTCGTTTACTAACGTTTACACGTTTTTTTTCCTCGATGACGGTAGTGAGATTTGATGTGACGTTTCCCTTTGTTGTTCATGTTTCAAATTACACCCCTCCACCCCCCATTCGCCGGGGGTCACGTGCTGGTGTAATGTAAAACGATGTGCTCGGCAATGCCGGTTAAACTTCCTTCGTGGGACACGTCGGAGGAATGGTGTGCGGTTTCGGGTGTGGTGGTGCTGCTTGAGCGGTCTTCCTAGACCGACTTGTGCCAACCTTTGGATTTCTCCCAAAACAATTGGAACCAAAACAATTGGAACTGCACTTCCTGTATGATCCCCACCCAGGACGTCCGTTCTTGGGTCTTTGTGACTTCATCCGTTTTGTGACTTTGAGGTTTTAAAACTTGGCGGTGATTTATTTAATTAAAGTGGTGTTATTGCATGGTCGTGTACCCCCGCGTCACCTGTACGAGTGTATACTGGAGAGTAGGGTTGTGAAATGTTTGCCCCCAATAGCCCTCATTCAGTATACCACGTCACTAGGGTTCGGTTAATTGTGACGTCATCCTCCGAGGGTCTACTCACCTGTTCAGGGTGTAGTTCCAAGACGTGACCGCTCGTCCGTCATTATGTAATCGAAAACGTCATCTCGAATGACCAATTTTCGTGAAGAGGCCCCTGGGATGTAGGTTCGTGTGAACTCGTGACCGTCACTAAATGATGTGCTCAGTAAGGCTTGATAATTAATTTATTTCTGATGAAATCTTTTCTGGGGGCTTCGTGCAAGTAGTCTCGGTGTAGTCTTCACCTGGTTTTATTGTGGAGATTAACACTGGGCCTTCCTGCTCTTGGAGTCCATTGGTTAGGACGTACGTGCTCGTGGCGGACGGTGCCCACCTGTTACGATACGGACTGAAGCTCTACACCTCATGTCAAGCACCTGGGTTGTCTTGTGAAGCCAAATGGGAGTTGGGTCGGGTTACCTGCATAAGGTGCAACCTCCAATGATTTAAAAGGACGTCACGTTTTGACACGACGCATGCTTGGCCGTCCATTGATGATCCTGATTTGATGATTGCTTCATGCAATTTCATCCATGATCTTTGTTGGACAAACAGCATTTCAAAGTTTGCTGCCAGCGGAGCATTCTCCACCATGCAAGATCCTTCCTTGGCACACCTGAACTCTTATCTGCTGACGAGACTTTCTTCAGCAGCTTGAAGTGCTGCTCTCCTCTCTGGGCTGGCACCCCTGCCTCACACCTTGCTCAGGTTGACGCAGTGGAAACCAAGGCCTTTAAGATTACTGGAACCTCTCATGATGAAGCCGAGTTTATGAGCTTGTCACTTTCCCATCAGACAAGTCGGTGGTCTCTGTCTTCTACTACCTTGTGTCTGGTCTTGCACCCCCAATCACCTTCCCAGGTTCCAGGAGGTGCACCTGGTCCCCCATCGACCTCCTTCTCGTGAGATTCCCCAAACCCAGGATCACTGCTCGCCTCTGCTCATTTATTTGTCCCTCCCCCACCCCTCCTCCACATGTGGAATCAACTTCCCCATTCTCTTCAATCTCATTTTTCCCTCCTGGTCTTCAAGACTGCTGTTTACTCCATCTCGGATCATTGCCCCCAAACCCATCCCAATCCCTAATCTTGTCCATCCCTGTTGATCTTCCACCTCCCTCCAAATTTCCTGGTTTTCCTTCCCGAGTTTCCTTCTGTATCCATCTCGTCCACCCTGTGTGTCCTTACCTACCCATCATTCCTACCTGAATCCCTTGTTTGTCTGTCTCTTGGCCCTGCTGTTGGTGTTTCCCCCACTCTGCCGTGTCCTCATCCGTTCTTGCTCTTTGAGCTTCCACGTTGTATAAAATAAATGTAGTATCCATCTTCACCAACAACAACCAACAATCACCGATCACTCTCGCCAATATAACACACCTTGGTGATGTTGTGATTTTTCTCCTTGATGTGAGTGAGTGTTATTTACTCGTTCTTGGCACACTAATGATCTGAGCTTTGGCTTTATTTTTTTCAGCAACAGTTTGGGAGAACTTTTTTTAATTTTTTTCATTTTCTTTCCGGACATGGACTGGCGAGCTATTTTGTATGAAAAACCTTGCTCGTCTTCGCTATCATAAACTTTAATCTGAGAATGGTGAGTGACAAGTTCAAAGATTGCACAAGGTGCCAAGAAGGGTGGTATAGTTGGACTTCCCACCCGAGATCAAGATTTTGCAGCTGAAGTTTGTAGTGTCGGTGTAAAAAAAAAAAATAAAAAAATAAAAAAAAAAAAATAAAAAAAAAAAAAAAAAAAAATTTACTGTATATATATTCATTCATTTATATATATATATACGTATATACAGTATATATTTGGTTTCCTGTTGTGTGCGCGCTACTTCATTTGTATGCAGCACAAGGCTACAGGTAGCATCATTAGATGTGCTGCTGATGAAGCGCCTCTGCTGGGTAAGGTCGGAATTTGTTCATTATGCTGGTGATAACTCGCCTACTCTTCACGAAGGACACCGTGGGATATTTACCATCGACCAGCTAATGGCGGCAAGCCACCCCATTTTCTCAACTTGCTGTGGGCAAAGAAATAATTTTCAGACAAACCCTTCAAGAAGATTCAAATCGAGTTCAGGGTTTGCTTGAAGACGACGTCTAGAGGAAGGCCGCAATCCATTGTCTCAAAACACTAAACTGACAATCTGTTAAATGTCTCCAGCCCAATGTGTTGGAGTAAAAAAAACATTTCTTTCACATGATGCTGCAGGCCCACCTGGATACTGAGGCCAACATCTGGATCATGTGCTCCAACCTCAATCAAATCGATGACCTTAAATACATCCACCTGAAACTTTCCAAAGTGACAATGTGTGGCAAAGAACGTTTGATATTTAAAATAAATGTTTAATTCTGATAGGTTTTTTTTTTTTTTTTTTTTTTGGCATCTGTCGATCAGGTTGGATGGTTAAGCGGACAGTTATGCTTGCGCATGCTCGCTCCCTCTCGGGCTCGCTCCCTCTCGGACTCGCTCGCTCCCTCTCGGACTCGCTCGCTCCCTCTCGGGCTCGCTCCCTCTCGGACTCGCTCGCTCCCTCTCGGACTCGCTCGCTCCCTCTCGCACTCGCTCGCTCCCTCTCGCACTCACTCGCTCTCGCTCCCTCGCACTCGCTCCCTCGCACTCGCTCGCTCTTGTTCTCGCACTCGCTCTCGCTCGCACTCGCTCTCGCTTCCTCTCACGCTCTCGCTCCCTCGCACTCACACTCTCTCTCGCTCCCTCGCACTCACACTCTCTCTCGCTCCCTCGCACTCACACTCTCTCTCGCTCCCTCGCACTCTCTCGCTCCCTCTCGCGCATGCTCGCTCCCTCTCGCACTCGCTCGCTCCCTCTCGCACTCGCTCGCTCCCTCTCGCACTCGCTCGCTCCCTCTCGCACTCGCTCGCTCCCTCTCGCACTCGCTCGCTCCCTCTCGCACTCGCTCGCTCGGTCGCTCCCTCTCGCTCTCTCCCTCACGCCCCTCCCTCTCGCTCCTCTCCCTCTCGCTCGCTCCCTCTCCCTCGCTCGCTCGCTCGCTCCCGCTCGCTCCCTCTCGCTCGCTCCCTCTCGCTCGCTCCCGCTCGCTCGCTCCCTCTCGCTCGCTCCCTCTCGCTCGCTCCCTCTCGCTCGCTCCCTCTCGCTCGCTCCCTCGCGCTCGCTCGCTCGCACTCGCTCGCTCGCACTCGCTCGCTCCCTCTCGCACTCTCTCGCGCTCCCTCTCGCTCTCGCTCCCTCTCGCGCTCCCTCTCGCTCTCGCTCCCTCTCGCTCGCTCCCTCTCGCTCGCTCCCTCGCGCTCGCTCGCACTCGCTCGCTCGCTCCCTCTCGCACTCTCTCGCGCTCCCTCTCGCTCTCGCTCCCTCTCTCGCTCCCTCTCGCGCTCCCTCTCGCTCTCGCTCCCTCTCGCGCTCCCTCTCGCTCTCGCTCCCTCTCGCACTCCCTCTCGCTCCCTCTCGCGCTCCGTCTCGCACTCTCGCTCCCTCTCGCACTCGCTCTCGCTCCCTCGCACTCCCTCTCGCACTCCCTCTCGCACTCCCTCTCGCTCTCGCTCCCTCTCGCTCCCTCTCGCACTCGCTCTCGCTCCCTCTCGCACTCGCTCTCGCTCCCTCTCGCACTCGCTCTCGCTCCCTCTCGCACTCTCGCTCCCTCTCGCACTCGCTCTCGCTCCCTCTCGCACTCGCTCTCGCTCCGTCTCGCACTCTCGCTCCTTCTCGCACTCGCTCTCGCTCCCTCTCGCACTCGCTCTCGCTCCGTCTCGCACTCTCGCTCCCTCTCGCACTCGCACTCGCTCTCGCTCACTCCCTCTCGCTCTCCCTCTCGCACCCTCTCGCACTCGCTCTCGCTCCCTCTCGCTCCCTCTCGCACTCGCTCTCGCTCGCTCTCGCTCCCTCTCGCACTCGCTCTCGCTCCCTCTCGCACTCGCTCCGTCTCGCACTCTCGCTCCCTCTCGCTCTCGCTCCGTCTCGCACTCTCGCTCCCTCTCGCTCTCACTCCCTCTCGCTCCCTCTCGCACTCCCTCTCGCACTCTCGCTCCCTCTCGCACTCCCTCTCGCACTCCCTCTCGCACTCCCTCTCGCACTCCCTCTCGCACTCCCTCTCGCACTCCCTCTCGCTCCCTCTCGCACTCGCTCTCGCTCCCTCTCGCACTCGCTCTCGCTCCCTCTCGCACTCGCTCTCGCTCCCTCTCGCACTCGCTCTCGCTCCCTCTCGCACTCGCTCTCGCTCCCTCTCCCTCTCGCACTCGCTCTCGCTCCCTCTCCCTCTCGCACTCGCTCTCGCTCCCTCTCGCCCTCTCTCTCGCACTCGCCCTCGCACTCGCCCTCTCTCTCGCACTCGCCCTCTCTCTCGCACTCGCCCTCTCTCTCGCACTCGCCCTCTCTCTCGCACTCGCCCTCTCTCTCGCACTCGCCCTCTCTCTCGCACTCGCCCTCTCTCTCGCACTCGCCCTCTCTCTCGCACTCGCCCTCTCTCTCGCACTCGCCCTCTCTCTCGCACTCGCCCTCTCTCTCGCACTCGCCCTCTCTCTCGCACTCGCCCTCTCTCTCGCACTCGCCCTCTCTCTCGCACTCGCCCTCTCTCTCGCACTCGCCCTCTCTCTCGCACTCGCCCTCTCTCTCGCACTCGCCCTCTCTCTCGCACTCGCCCTCTCTCTCGCACTCGCCCTCTCTCTCGCACTCGCCCTCTCTCTCGCACTCGCCCTCTCTCTCTCGCACTCGCCCTCTCTCTCTCGCACTCGCCCTCTCTCTCTCGCACTCGCCCTCTCTCTCTCGCACTCGCCCTCTCTCTCTCGCACTCGCCCTCTCTCGCACTCGCCCTCTCTCTCGCACTCGCCCTCTCTCGCACTCGCCCTCTCTCTCGCACTCGCCCTCTCTCTCGCACTCGCCCTCTCTCTCGCACTCGCCCTCTCTCTCGCACTCGCCCTCTCTCTCGCACTCGCCCTCTCTCTCGCACTCGCCCTCTCTCTCGCACTCGCCCTCTCTCTCGCACTCGCACTCGCCCTCTCTCTCGCACTCGCCCTCTCTCGCGCACTCGCCCTCTCTCTCGCACTCGCCCTCTCTCGCGCACTTGCCCTCTCTCTCGCACTCGCCCTCTCTCTCGCACTCGCCCTCTCTCTCGCACTCGCCCTCTCTCTCGCACTCGCCCTCTCTCTCGCACTCGCCCTCTCTCTCGCACTCGCCCTCTCTCTCGCACTCGCCCTCTCTCTCGCACTCGCCCTCTCTCTCGCACTCGCCCTCTCTCTCGCACTCGCCCTCTCTCTCGCACTCGCCCTCTCTCTCGCACTCGCCCTCTCTCTCGCACTCGCCCTCTCTCTCGCACTCGCCCTCTCTCTCGCACTCGCCCTCTCTCTCGCACTCGCCCTCTCTCTCGCACTCGCCCTCTCTCTCGCACTCGCCCTCTCTCTCGCACTCGCCCTCCCTCGCACTCGCACTCGCCCTCGCACTCGCACTCGCCCTCTCCCTCGCACTCGCCCTCTCTCTCGCACTCGCCCTCGCTCACTCACCCTAGAGTTGGAGGTGCAGCTAGGTATGGTAGGCTTGGGTGATTCTTAAACTTTGAGAATTGATTCTGATTCTGATTCTTCACCAAAACCTAATCGATTTGTCCTTATACATACCTGCTCAATTTGTTTTGTCAAAATCCTTCTTTAACTTGGACATATCCTGCACACAGACAAACAGGGGTGAAAACATTATGTATCCATCCATCTTCGGTAGCATAGGGAGTAGAGAAATAACTTCAGCATGAAATTTGTGTTCATGAGTAAATTAAATCGGTGGCCTGATTTATAGGGTGTTCCAAAAATACCTGGACAACTTTGGTTGTTAACGTATATAGAACCACAAATGATACGATACCCTTTGGTTTATATGGCACAAACAAGTTTTGTGCACACCATAAATGCACTACAATGTGAGCTCCGTTTGCACGCCGGACATCAAGGCGGTACACGAGTTTTTGCCATGTTTGGCTTGGCATGTTTGTGCCCACCAGTGTGCATGCAGCTGTGAGTCGAGAATGAAGATCGTGCAGGTTTGCCACCTTTATTGTGGACATCATCTTTGACAAACCCCCACAGAAAAACATAAAGGAGGGTGTCTGGTGATCGTGAGGGCCTGGCGGTCGGTCTGTCTCCGGCAATCCAGCGACCTGGAAATTTCTCATTCAGAATGGCTCGAACGACTAAAGCCCAATGAAGGGGAGCACCATCCTGTTGAAAAATTTTGGGTTGCAGGTCTTCAATCTGTGGGAAGGTGTATCCTTCCAACATGTTCATGTAAATTGTTGAGGTTGCTGTATCCTCCGCAAAGAAAAAGGGACTCACCAAGTGGTCATTGGAGAAGGCCACACCACACATTCACCTTTGGACTGTTGTGTATGTGTTCAATGACCACGTGGGGGTTTTCACAGCCCCAGATCCTCGCATCGTGCTGGTTGACCTTCCCTGGTACATGAACTGAACGCAAGCTTCGCCTGTGAACATGACCTTTTTTCAGGTAATCGTCATCCTCCATGCAACTGAACATTTCCAAGGCAAACTCCTTGCATTTGAGCCCGTCATCTGGTTTGAATTTCCTGCAGAATCTGTACCTCATCGGCATAAAGCTTCAGCCTTTTATGCAAAATCCTGTATACAGTGGCAGTTGGTAGTCCCAGTTCTCTGGATTCGTGTCGGATTGATTTTCTGGGACTTTGTTGAAATGATTCACTCACTCGTTCAACTTGTGCTTGGTTGACCGGTACTTTTTGGTTTCTGACAACTTCCAGTCTCCTTAAACCTCTTGTACCACACTTTGATACTAGTCCGTGATTGCAGATTCCTTCCATACCTTGTACGGAAATTATGCTGAACTTGCGTGTGGGATCTCAGCTGGGTGAACCATTCGACGCACGATTTTTCCAATATGCACAACCTTGCATGTTGGATAGTAGAGCCTATGTTAGCTGCAGCTATTTTTGATGCAAGTTCTTGAGTCACCTGAATTGACTCATCCAACATCTGAATTGCCCTTGTGATTATGGCAACTCCATCCTTCTCGAGCGACCCAAGGGCTACCTTCTTTCTTTTTATGCAGAAGGTACTTGTGCTCGGTCCCTGTGAATACCTGCAACCCTATGAGGGACTTGCACTCATCCTGACCTTATTCACAGGCCTAACGTTTGATGTTAAAGCTTTTGCAGAATCGCCATTTTCTTTTACATTGAACCACCAGGCCTGACAATAAAGCAAGCTCTTTTTTTTTTTTAAATCATATAAAACAAAATTGACAACTCTCCCTCTCGCAGTGGGTGTAAGGGGGGGGGGAGGTCACCCTAGGTATTGCAAACACCTGCGCATAGTTGAGATCGGGTTAAAATGGTATTTGTCTCCCACCCCCCCTAATGGAGGGTGAGGGTTCCTTGTGCTCATGACCTGACGGTAGGTATGACCAACACAAGTGCAAAATTTGGTGGAGATCGGCCCAGCCCTGTTTTTGTACGATTGTCATACCTACAAGGCACAACAAGCAGATAAATAAGCTTATTTAATATTGTAGGATAAGTTGTAGGGATTGGGGGAGGGTGTGGGGAGGGGGAGTTGGGAGCTTACCAGGAGTGACACTTGAGCAGGCTTACATTGTGATCCTGAATAAGTGCTTGTAGTTGGCTCTTTCCGATTTGCCGATTGATCTTGGTCACCTTTGGCAAGATTTCCCATTCCATGACCAAGAGCTTTCCTTGGATGGAATGACTTGAGATGCTCATGCCTTAGAGGTGCTTGACATGGAAGACAACTTGCTGCAGAGTTCGCATTGAACTTGCTTTGGATTTTAAGTCTTGTTCAGTTTTTCAGGATTCTTTTCAAATCAAAGGAAGCTCCAGATCATGCTTGATGTACCAGATTCTCGAAGCAGATTTTTCTTTCTGAGATCATTCATGGCCTTTCCTACTTCCTGATTTTGCTGCACAGAGGAAAAGCTAATGTCTTTTCCCCACTCTGAAACGTGGAAATGCTTCTGGGAAAGAAAACAAGTAAATGTTGCTTCATATTGATCCAAACCTGAGTAAGTTCTAAAAAAAATAAATCAATTTGAATAATAAACATAGGTGCAATACCCCTGCTGCTCACCTGGTAGAATAAACAGTATACTACATGGACTAAAGGTATCTTCAACCAATTTCAATAGTTGCTAGAAGACAGTGTGGCATGTGGAATCATACGAACATAATCATGACTTTAAACAAACAAAGAAAATACCTATTTTGGGGGGGCAACCCCTTGTAAACCCCTAAAGGGGCAGATTTTTTTTTTTAGTGCTGTGAACAAACTTTGGTACATCACAGGTGATTTCGGTTGTGGTCAAGTTTCATCAGAATTGCATGTGTAGTTTCTGACAAGAAAGCAAATACCTATTTTGGGGGTCAAACCTGGATCCACTTTGACCCCCGGTAGACCCCCCCACCCCCCCCCCCCGTGTGTGTGGGTGTGTGGTGTGTGTGTATGAATGATCGTTTTGACGCCATTTTTCCCTGCTAGAGCGGGGGTTAGCCTTGCGGGCCCCATGACGATCATGGTTCCCTTTTTGAGGCAGTTTTTTTTTTTAAGGCTGGATGCCCTTCCTGACACCAACCTTTATTTAGTCACCTCTTACGATGAGCAGGGATACGGTGTACCTATTCTAAACCGGGGTACACACCGGGATCATTCATCCCAAGCAAGCTGGTACTCAATTTGCTGACCTCGGAAGGATGACAGGCTGAGTCAACCCCCCTGGTGTTAATTTAGCGATTGACAGGGATTCTAACTCAGGATCCTAGGATCCCAAGCCGGCACCCTAACCGCTAAGCCAACACCAGGCTACATACATACATACATACATACATACATACATACATACATACATGCACTACTCACAATAAGTTAGGGATATTGGTAGGTTCTTCGGTGTTGTTGATTTTGTGTATTATGTTGAAAGGTTTTGTCCTAATTCTATGGTTATTAATGTGTGAAAAAACACAGCATTCTTGATTTCAATACCCTAACCCCTATATAAAAAAAAAACACTCCCACAATATTCCAAACTTGTGAGTAGTATATATATATATATACAGTGGTACCTCGGCTTACGAGTGCCCCAACGTACGAGTTTTTCGGGATACGAGCCGTCGCTCGGGCGGTTTGTTGCTTTGGGATACGCTTTGGCTTACGAGCTCCGTCACGGAACGGATTAAACTCGTAAGCCGAGGTACCACTGTATATATAAAATTCTGTGAACAATCTTTAGCCACAACACAACAAATATAATTTGTTTAAAGTTTGGTCACAATCCCTTCAGCGGTTTCGGAGAAGAAGTTGCAAGTGTTTATGGACTGACAGACAGACAGACGACGCACCATCGCATAAGCTCTCCTGAACTTCGTCCCAGGAGAGCTACAAATTGAGCCCTATTTACCTGGTCGGGTGTATAAATGACTGCTCCTCCGATTGCTCCAGTTTTTTTTTGTTTTTTTTTCATTTGCTGTTGTGAAATACTCCATGATATCTTTGCTGTTAAGAAAGATGATTATTTTGGGATTTCACAATACTCAGACAATAGGCGAATGCTGTCTGGATCATGGAAGAAGTCTATCCCACATGCATGCAGTTCATGAGTATATTCCTGCTCATTTTCTTCACAACTTGAACAATCTAGATGGAGAAGATCAGACTTGTCTTTGTCTGTTTTGTAAAGAATAACAGGAGAAGCTTTCGATATAATTTGTCGATTCCTGGTTCCGATGGAGGGAATCTATTTTAACCGAGTAATCGATTATTTTTCCCAAGCCTACAGCTCAGTCTTGTATCGGCATCTATAGGAAACTTTGGAGATGCTCAGCTGCTCGTTTTGTGCATCAAATTGCCATTCTTTGGCAGATTGTTTATTTTTTGGGAAAGACAACATGATTTCGATACACTTTGTGTTCTCAATTCCCAATTGGAAAATCTTGGTTTTCCAGGTACCTTCCTTGCACCCCCCCCCCCCCCCCATTTTGTTGGTTTCTTACCAGGTTTTGTTGACAGTACTATGTCTCTCTGCCAGCGGTGTCTTTATTTGATAACTTGTCTTAACAGTGTCAACTACATCCAGGTAAAGGTTCTAAATAGTGGCTTGTTTATTTTCCGTACCGGGGTGGTGTTTGTTTTGTCCGTGTCCCTGAACCCATCTCACTTTGTTACCAACTAATCTTGGTGTGCTTGTTTGTGGAGGCTTTTTTGGACAATCCAACTGTTTGCTACGTCATCCAATTATTAATCTTGTGGAAATAAAGCATCAAGGTGAAATATTTGTACGTTGTCGAGCCCCTTGAATATGACCGCAGATCAACACTGCTGGCGGATGCGACTGACCCACTGAGTCTTGCTCCCATCGAGGTTTTTATAGTGGAGGATTTGCTGCGTTTTGGGTCACCAACATGTCCAGTGAACTTTCAATTTCTCAAAGCACCATTTTTCACCATTCGCAAATGTGTAGCAATTTCCAAATTCTCAGCAAAATGGTCTCCATGAAACCTTGCCACTCGAGGTCGATGGCAATCAAAGGTTTCTCAAACTACAACGTAGATTCAGCCAACTATCACTCACCTGGTGAAGGAATGTGGTTTTGTCACCAAAATCCTGGACTAAAGGTAGAATGTGTACAATGGAAGCCCAGAGGAATGTTACCACCTAACATGCTTCATTCCAAACCCACAGCCATTCCCATCATTTTTATGGGATGACCGAGGAAGCCAGCTGATTAACGAGATATGCCTCATGTAGCTATGATTCCAGTGGATTTATGTAATCCTCCTGCAAAAACTCGCAGGTAAATGTCAAGGATGACCAAAGGTGGATCCCACAACTATGGGTCTGCATAAGACCCAATTTGTGCCGACAGCAACCCATGGCCAACTTGAAGCTGCTGGTGAACACCCCTCCTCCTTTTACAGCCTGGTGCCATGTCCTATTTTGACATTTCAAGTGTCAATTGGTGCTGGTGATTCAATGACAAGGAAGTTAAATGAACAACACAACAGAGCAGAGCAGTGTTTAAAGGAGATATGCAACCTTCAATTAAATTTTTTTTTATAAATGGTGTAGCCCATAGGGCAAAGCCTTCTAGAACAGTATGTGTCTGTGTGTATGTCCCTTCAAATGTACACCAATCGGAAGTGAGGATCTTGTCACATACCAGGTTGATGTGATGTATGCCGTAATGACATCACAGACGTAATTGGCTGACGCCACACTCCGCCATTTTGATTCTGTTCAGGCCGAACATATCGTTGAACCTGTCGTGTATCACAATCTGCATGCTCTACTTCTACGTTTTTCATTCAGTGTGAAACAAACAAGCCAATTGTTAACATGATCATCAAATATCGAAAGCGTAGGCCTTTGGCTTCATGCCTTCATGCCTCACCTTCAGGCCACTTCGGCCAAAGTAGCCCAGGTTTCTTAATACAGTAGTATCGTTTTCATAATAATGACGTTAATAATAATATAGTAAATATAATCGTAATGCTGCAATCCCTTTGTTGTGACTGCAAAGTTACTGGATTGAAGCGGTGTATGGTTGGTTCATTATTGACTTGGAACATATTGAATAAACCAGTGTCTCAATGCAATCTCTTCACTTCCATGGTGACCGACAGCTTAGACTTGGAGTACTTAAAAAAAAAAAAAAAAAATTCATGCTTACATTATTTACTAACTGGTATCCTGGTATCCCCACCCAGGTCATACTATCCTATTCAACTAAAATATCAAACAAGCCCGGCTACGTCGCTGTTAGACTTTGTCTTGTTTTTTTTTTTTAATGCCTCCAATGGCGAAGTCGCCGGAGGCATTGTTTTTGGTTTGTCTCTGTCCGTGATAGGTTTTCGTTACCGTGATACCTTGAGAACGACTGAAGGGATCTTGGCCAAACTTGGTGCAAGTATGTATGAGGTAAAGATGAACTGATTCGATGTTGGTGTCATGAAGTCAAAGGTCAGTGGTCATGTGAGGTGAAAACCCTATTACGAAGCCAACTTGTGAACCAGTCATGGGATTTTCATCAAACTTGGTACAATTGTATATTATGATACATAGATAAACTTAGATTTTGGGGTCATGACGTCAAAGGTCAGGTCACATTAAGTAAAAATTGTGTTGACGCCCCAACTCGTGAACAAGTGATTATTTTGAACAAACTTGGTGTAAGTATATATGAGGCAAAGATTAATTGATTGGATTGTGGTGTCGGAGGTCATGTCAGGTAAAAATGTGATCACTTGAGAACAGCTGAAGGGATTTAAATCAAACTTGGTACAAGTATGTATGATGATGTAAACATGAACTGATTACATTTTTTTGGGCCAAGAGGTCAAAGGTCATGTTCTGTTAAAAATCTAGTTACTGTGATGACTTGTGAACCAGTGATGGGATTTTGTCCAAACTTAGTATAAGTATGTATTATAATGCAAAGATGAACCGATTATAATTATATTTTGGCATCAAAGGTGAGTGAGGTGAATGTGATTTTGTTGAGGTCAGAGGTCATCTCAGGTAAAATGTGATATTTGAGAACATCCCTGCATGGAGGACAGGATCTCCCAGGAATCCTTTTTTTTTTTTTTTTCAGCAAAGCAAAGATTGGTATTTCCATCAGCGCAGTGACGGTTTTTGTATTCTTGTATCTACTAAAAGAGGTTGGGTAGATCCGTTTCATGTTTCATTGTCGAGTCACTATCTTGAGATTCGATTGCAACTTCCACTGTTTGAGGCCTTGGCTGTTCAGCCTGTTGAATGAATCTTTAATGTGTCCTGCTTTAAATATTTAACTGAATAGTAGGGAATTTAGCTTTTTCTCTAACACTGAAAATGTGTCCCTTTTTGTGCTTGCAGTGACTACCTTTTCAAGCTCCTCCTGATTGGTGACTCTGGTGTTGGGAAGTCTTGTTTGTTGCTCCGGTTTGCGGTATGTTTGCTCTGTCATGCAACGTCGTGCTCCATTATTGCTTAATGTTTCAAGCTGCCACCAGTTCCATATCCAAGCTTTTTATTGTATATATGTATATATTGTCGTGCGGACCCTTCGGTTAAGACCAGGGACCGCGCGGATGGACCTGAACGGATTTACTTGAGGCGACGACCAAACACGGATTCGGCTATAAAACGCGGGAGGAAGAAGAAGTGGAAGCTGTGGCAAAAGTGCTTATCTTCAGCAAACCGACGGCAGCTGCAGGGAAATTAATGTACTCGACACCGAATTAGAATGTACAAAAATAAACACGTTTATTTCGGAACCCGAGACAATGAAACGCAACGGTAATCAAATAGAGCCTAAGTTGGGATCCCACACACCTCACTTCAGAAACGAGACACAGGAAGGAACTAATAAAAGAACACGTGTAATTGTGAATGTGGTGCGTCCTGACTGTCCGTCGTCTTGTCCCCACATGGCTCCAAACTCTGGCGTGGAGGAATCCTCCGTCCGCCTCGCATGCTTTGCTAGGCCCGAGCCAACGCCCTCTCCGTTCGCACACTAGGTCCTGCCCATTCACAGCACCAAGCCCCGCTCCTGCACAAGCACCAAGCACCGCCCCAAGCACCGAGCACCGCTCCAAGCACCACGCAGATGGCGAGCCAACGACCACCAGGACCTCTCAAAACCAAGAAGAAACGCAAGAGCTTCAAGCACGTTGAGACAGCCAGAGCGCAAGGGTTAGAGCTGCTGAAAATCGTGCAGCACACTTTTATCACCTGGGCGGTGACGTCAGCCTTGGCGCGCCACCAACCAGCGACTTCCCTCCCACACTGGTTGGCTGGAGGTTCGTGCCTACCGCGCTGACCAATCACAGGCCTCCTGGGCATGTTGCTATGCAAGTTCGTGATGTGACCGGCGGCAGCCATCATCGGCGGTGTCCTGGCCTGGTTTCCTGTCCGTTTTCTTCCAGTCATTGTCGGGGAAGGGAATTTAATTACTGTGTGCTCTACAGGGCCTGTCTAAGTGTTTATATGGGTATGCATTGCCATAAGGGACAAAGGTTTGATTACCAGGTTTGACACGGGTTTAACTTAATCCCTACACTATCTAACACCCGAACATCCTGGTATGTTCACAAGCAGACATCTTAACCCGACAAACCGGACTAAAACACAGAACTTATTACAGGGTAGATTCCCTATCGCGACAGACGTAGCATGTTACCTATTCAGATCTACCTGACGATATTGCTCTACGCCACCGACATAACAATATATATATATATATATATATATATATATATATATATATATATATATATATATTGTTACAGACGTGGCTTAGATGTTATTTACCGAGCGGTTTTGGTATGACCACGTCTGCACAAGTTACCCGATTATACTCGAACGTTGACTAATCGTGCTACGCTAGGTCAATAAAGGCAATAAAGGAAAAGGACACACGGCTGGGTTTCAAATGACACGACACCCAGGGTTCAGTTCTCAAGACCTCCGGAGGAGGTTATATTAAGGCGGAAGGTTAGATTACAACTACAAGAGGTACAGCATAGAAAGACAAGCACTTAGACACACTCTTATATTATTCCCAACAGACGACAGATAAACGGGACAAAAGGCTGACTCACACGGGGTTTGATGGCTAGGAAAGGCAGGATCGATGGCTCCAGGTGCACCTGGGCTCAAAGGTCAGAATCGACTCGGTCCGGTCCAGAGATGCGGGGAGGTATTCAGCGTTCGTACGTGGCAACTTCTCTCTCCAGGCTGGGGGCGCATCTGACGTCACGTCCGCTACGTGGCCGCGTATATCCGGCGGGGAGTGACACGCCCTCGGCTCGTTAGCTCCGCCTCGTGGAATCGGCACGTTGCTTCTCATTGGGTGCGTGCGGGGGGTTTACCAGGCTCCGCCCTTGACGAGGAGCTGACAGCCAGCCCCTTTGTGGTAACCCCGTGGAGCGCATGGTCTGGAGCGCATTGTCAATGGCGGCTAACCGAGCCGGTGTGATGACGCACACTCCCCCCGCGCAGCGTCGTTGTTGTTGTAATTGTTGTTGTAGTTGTAGTTGTAGTTGTTGTTTGGGGAAGAAGATGGAAGGAGGTATGGGAAAGGTCCTAAACTCACTACTGGTGCCATATAATCACATTCTGGTGCAACGAAGAGTCAGAATTAATGGAAAGGAGTCCTTAACTGACATAGACTAAGAATAACTAGCAAGATGTCCGAAAGTTGTCTACGTGTGATGCGGTGGACCTGGGCACGACATTTAATGGGGGAAAAAGGGGAAGGTCGGCTCTACTGATTGTTGTTTACAGACAATGGGACTAGGGAATGGGGGATTGGGGATAGTTGGGGAGTATTGGGGAAATAGGGGAATATTTACAAGCGGATATGGAGGCCAAATTCCATATTCGCAACATTGCACCCTTCTCTACCCTCGGGGCGTCCCGACCCGATAAATTTTTACCTACTTTAGTGTGGCACGCAATGTAGTTCCCTCTACTATTAACTCTACCCTGAGTGCGACAGTTTTACAGATATTCACAAATGAGTAAATATGTCCCCCTGCGACGTTGCACCCTTCTCCTCACAGAAACACACCCACAGGATAACCGAATCCGGAAAGAATCCTCAAACTAAACATACAGCCGGTAGGGAGCATTATTTACACAAGACTACGCTGATATTTACACTACGATCCAGGACCTGTTTTTGGAGGAACACATGCAGATGTTATGCATAGAGAGAGCACGCATGCTAGCATCGATACACCAACCCACGAGTGCTCTGTGGCCTACGGCCTTTAATAATGTGCAGAGCACCCCTTCCAAGCATCAAGCACCACCCCATCACACAGTGAGCACCATCCGGTGCACCAATAAAGTGTTTACAAATCACCGGTGGTGTCGCAGCCGGCCGATGTTCTGCCGCTGGTCTTGCCTTCATGTGGTGCACTTGGCCTTCTTACTTCTTTTAAACAAAATAAAGAAAGGCGCCAACGGCGTCCATTTCTTTATTGTGGCCGTCAGGGGGCCAACTATAAGTGGTTCACCTGTATGGCATAGGTGCCACGTTGACCCATAGGTCCATCCACGGGTGGTGCTTGGCCGCAAAAGAGCTGCGGTCCATTGTGGGTGGCCACAAACATTGCGGTCCATATGGTGTATCGATCCAAGCAGCAAACAGCGAAAGTGCAGGCCCACAACTGCGAAGCCAGCACCTCTCTCTCCTCTCTCTCTACCCCAAAGCCAGATCCTCGGAGGTGGGAGACAAAAGAAGCAGACAAGTGAGTAAGGTGGTAAGGGCGCAAAAGTGCACGCAATGCAAGGTAATGCACACTGGGGGCACATGGGAACCAGGTGAGACAGGTACGTTCCTACCGTACGCCCCCCCCCCCCCCCCACCAGGTAACCTACATGGCCCCTCCCTTACCCCTTACTGTATCCACACAACACAACACTACCCATAAACATCTACTTTACAAATCAACAAACATCCCTACTGTCTTCCCCGTTCCTCCCATAAACCAAATTCGTCTTCTCTCCCTCCTAACCAATCAAATTTGCCATTTTCAACTCATCAAAATTTGCCATCTCCAATTGCACATCAAAATTTGCCATTACCAATTCATCATCAGTCCCTCCTAGGGAGGGAGAGATGGAATCACCCCAATGTCTCATCCACGTCGTGATGCGTCTCACAAATCCTCACAGCAATTCTCATTTCCTGCAACAAAACAAAGAAAACACAGGTGTGGAGTCATCATCATCACCACAGGTAAGTGGCTGCGTATGGTGCGACAGGTTCATCAATCCTAACTATTTCCTAAATGACTTTAACAACTTTACACTACCCGGGGTCTTTCTCCGGCCAAACCATTGGCCCTCTTACACTATGGGTTCTAAAAAACCAATTCCCATTGGCCAAACTGTGGTGCTCTTCAATTTGGGGTCTCACTCCCCCGATTCATCTCCCGGTGCCCTCGCACAATTTCTGGGCTGTGGCGTGTACCTCTCCCAGTGGGTCTACCCACCTGCACACCTCCACCACTGCAGTTGCCTCCGAGCTTACCTGCTCCTCACCCTAACCTAACTACCTGGGGAAGGCCCTCTGGCACTCTCCCCACTCGGTGCCCTCTCTGGCACTGGGCTACCCGATCCACACCCGGGATCCTCAGGCACCCACTCACAACTACCGGCTCCCAGAGCCCACCTGCGGCCTCACCTGGCCGACATCCTCACAGTGGTGGAGTGCCCAACCAACTACACACACTAACAGGCTACACGCCCAGCCATTTCCACAACACTAATGCACCCATTCACAACACCATTCTGCCACCGCACCACAAATGCCAATATCCAACCACAATTTACCTGTACCCTCTACCTAACACTTACACTACCCGCCCCGGGTACTCGTGAAAGGGGTGCACTCTTCCCCCATCCACACCTTCGCACCATGCACACCACTCCGTACCACTTACTCCAACTCTCTCCACACACCTGTACCTGCACACCTGTGCTCTCACACCTGGTGCCACCTGCACCCTTCTCTCCCCAAGCGCATTCGCGCTGATCCACAACACTCATTACTCACACACTGCTCCACACACCTGTCCAGTTGCACACCTGTGCAATCACACCTGTTCAATTCTCACACACACGGCATCATCTCAGCTAACTACTCCCTTCTGAAACTTGCGCTTCCCAGTCGCCCCTTTAAACTATTGCGCTCCCTCGTCATTATCATCCATACTAAACTACCTGCGTCCCCACTACAGGTATCAGTCACTAACTAACCTTAACGTCACCTAATGTCATCTTCTAGGGCCCTATCCATATAACCTAACCCACCCGGGCTAGTTTTCACTGCCATACACCCCATAAACTATAGCTCCTTTGCCCCCACATGGGAAGGATGGTGGATTTGCCATCCCACCACATCGGGGGTCTCTCACTACCAATTTCGCTCGTCCAAATCCAACAATTCAAAAATTTTCCATTTACTGCCAATTCTATTCACTTTTCTAATTTTCGTTTTAAATCACTATCACTATCACCATCACCCGTCTACTTATTACATCCTCTCGGTGCGCCAATTCACATCTACAGCCCGGCTTCGTACAGCCGAGCACTGAACGCGGATTCTTTTGTGCTGGCGGCTGGATGCGTCCCGCATTCGGGGCAGGGACGGAGGCTTACCCGGGCCGAGATCCCATGCACCACCTCGGCGTGAAGCCATCCAATGTCCCGATCTCGACCTGCCGGCACGTCTCAATAGAAAGTGGTCGCCATGACGACCCTTCCTATCGGGCTGCCCGCTCCGCCTAGTGGAGCCCGGACGCGGCCGCTCCACGCGAGGCCCAGCGTGGATCGCGCACGGCGGTCCTTTCGAACCCGCCGTGGCTCGGATCTCCGCTGGTTCTCGCGGCACGCGAAGCCCGGCACGCACCGAGGGCCCGATTCGGCTAAAAGTCGACCTAACCTTTAACCCGGTTATCGTCGACGCCTCACCTGCAGGCTTACATGCATACGCTACCCCTTTCGTGCTCATACATGCAGCCGTTCCCATTCTCCTCGTACCTTTCCTTACACACCTCGGTACACTCATTCCGCTCACCGACTTGGTCACACACCTGACCACCGAACACCTTGGCACACATTCGTCGCTCGCACACCTCACCAATACACCTCTTTGCGCCCCTGTCTCGGTCACCTCCTTTGTGACAATCACAGGTGTGCTCTCACCCGCACACCCAACCACGTGTCTCACTACCAATTCCAGCGTGCATTCCCACTCACGCTCTACCATTCCAGGTGTGCATCCTTCTATTCCAGGTGTACATCCTCGCTCACCTGCCACAACCAACTCACGCTCCGTTTCACTCTCACTACTCTCACCTCCACTCTCGGTCGCGCACTCACCCTTACTCTTGACAGCATGCGCTTTCCCCATGCACCCGTCCGTTACACACCTTTCTCGCGCATCCTCCCGCGCACACTTCTTCGTTACTTCCTCCGTAACACTCACCACAGGCATGCATTCTCCCTTACTCTTGACAGCATGCGCTTTCCCCATGCACCCGTCCGTTACACACCTTTCTCGCGCATCCTCCCGCGCACACTTTTTCGTTACTTCCTCCGTAACACTCACCACACCGCGCTTCCCTGTGCTCCCTCGCACACGCGCTTCGACCAACTCACTCTTGACGGCACACTCACTCCTCGGCGTGCACTTTTTCCTCACACACCCCATGGTCGGACATTCTCGCACACCTCTTTTTTTGCACACCTGTCCTGTCACACACCTCACCAACGGCCTTTCACGAACACCCGGATCCAAACCAATCCCCAAGCCGACAATCTCCCCTCACATCATGTACATTGCCACTCACCTCCGTACCTCGTCGCACCTCCTCTGCCACCTGCAAACTTTTTATTTGGTTAGTGAGCATCTCATCATGATTTGAACACAGACTTTGTACATTATCCATTTCTCCCTGCAATTCCCGGGCTACCTCCGTCATCTCTTCAATTTCAATGCCCACTTCCGCTTTTTCTGTACTCACCTCGACGACCGTTGGCTTTAATAAAATTCCCTCTACCTCATCGGTCGCCGGCTTTTCCAAGCCCCGGGTCGCGATTTCTACCCCCGTCATTGTACCCGTGCTTTCCTCCGCTTCGCTCAACCAGCGCTTTTCGACTCGCGTTACCTCCTCGTGCACCCCTGGGACCCTTTCGCCCAACTCGCGGTCTCTGTCCCTCTGCTCCCCTTCCTCCCTATCGGCCCTCATTCCGTTCGTTATTTCTTCAATTTGGTTTCCCAATTTGTTCGTTATTGCTTCCTTTTGGTTTCCCAATTTGTTTAACAATCGCTCACTGTCAGCTTCCATTTGGTTTAACAATCGCTCACTGTCAGCTTCCATTTGGTTTAACAATCGCTCCCTGTTCCTGTCCAAAAGGGCCTCCATTTCAGCCATAAGTAATTGCATGTCTTCCACCGTTGGTACAAAGGGCGCGGCAAAATTTGGTGCCGCTACACCCACATGCGTGAGGACGCCATTTTGTGCACCTGATACACCCTCAACCGCACCTTCTTTACTCTCCTCCACCATTTTTTTTCCTAAGTCCTGGGTCGATTCTACCCCGTCTATCTCTCCCAACGGCATCCCGTCGCCTTGAACAGCCATGGCGCGATTTCAAAATTCGGGTTTTGCTTAAAAAAAAAACAAATTTCGGCAGCTCGTAATTTTGACCAAAATTTTTTTTCTAGATGTTTTAAAAATTTGGTTCGGGCCCCGAATCTCACTCCCAGACACCAATTGTTACAGACGTGGCTTAGATGTTATTTACCGAGCGGTTTTGGTATGACCACGTCTGCACAAGTTACCCGATTATACTCGAACGTTGACTAATCGCGCTACGCTAGGTCAATAAAGGCAATAAAGGAAAAGGACACACGGCTGGGTTTCAAATGACACGACACCCAGGGTTCAGTTCTCAAGACCTCCGGAGGAGGTTATATTAAGGCGGAAGGTTAGATTACAACTACAAGAGGTACAGCATAGAAAGACAAGCACTTAGACACACTCTTATATTATTCCCAACAGACGACAGATAAACGGGACAAAAGGCTGACTCACACGGGGTTTGATGGCTAGGAAAGGCAGGATCGATGGCTCCAGGTGCACCTGGGCTCAAAGGTCAGAATCGACTCGGTCCGGTCCAGAGATGCGGGGAGGTATTCAACGTTCGTACGTGGCAACTTCTCTCTCCAGGCTGGGGGCGCATCTGACGTCACGTCCGCTACGTGGCCGCGTATATCCGGCGGGGAGTGACACGCCCTCGGCTCGTTAGCTCCGCCTCTTGGAATCGGCACGTTGCTTCTCATTGGGTGCGTGCGGGGGGTTTACCAGGCTCCGCCCTTGACGAGGAGCTGACAGCCAGCCCCTTTGTGGTAACCCCGTGGAGCGCATGGTCTGGAGCGCATTGTCAATGGCGGCTAACCGAGCCGGTGTGATGACGCACACTCCCCCCCGCGCAGCGTCGTTGTTGTTGTAATTGTTGTTGTAGTTGTAGTTGTAGTTGTTGTTTGGGGAAGAAGATGGAAGGAGGTATGGGAAAGGTCCTAAACTCACTACTGGTGCCATATAATCACATTCTGGTGCAACGAAGAGTCAGAATTAATGGAAAGGAGTCCTTAACTGACATAGACTAAGAATAACTAGCAAGATGTCCGAAAGTTGTCTACGTGTGATGCGGTGGACCTGGGCACGACATTTAATGGGGGAAAAAGGGGAAGGTCGGCTCTACTGATTGTTGTTTACAGACAATGGGACTAGGGAATGGGGGATTGGGGATAGTTGGGGAGTATTGGGGAAATAGGGGAATATTTACAAGCGGATATGGAGGCCAAATTCCATATTCGCAACAATATATATATATATATATATATATATATATATATATATATATATATACAGTGGTACCTCGGCTTACGAGTGCCCCAACGTACGAGTTTTTCGGGATACGAGCCGTCGCTCGGGCGGTTTGTTGCTTTGGGATACGAGCCGAGATCCGATGTACGAGCTCAAAAAATTTATTTTTTTGAATTTTCCGGTTGTGGCTTCCGGTTCCGGTCATGTGGTTATCTTGCCGTGAAAGCATCTCTGCTTGGATATAAAACACGCAATCGTCGAAATACATGAGCGAGGAATCTCCTTGCTCCAGCCGGTGACGTCATCGGCGGGGATCCCCGCCTCCAGAGTGGCTGGTCACGTGACCGCCAAAGCGTGTCGCGCATGCGGGTATAATGAGCTACACCTGTGGATCACGTGACCACGGAAGCACGCCTCGCTTGAGAGGCATGGCTTTCGGTTTGCGTTTTGCTTTATAAGGCGCGATAAATGGGCTTTTGAGTGTTAGCGGTTCATGGCGTTGACGGTTCATGACGGTTCATGACGGTTCATGACGGTTCATGGCGTTGACGGTCAAAAACCCATTACATCAATTTTACCAGGCACTGTACAGTAAGTACAGTGGACACCAAATGCACGGTGGAAGGCTAGAAGTAGAAGATCGTCCAAGACAAGTGAGAATAAGCCATACTTTGGAGATGACGTCATTCGCTGGTCCGATAACCAAAGATGTGGTATAAAAAACCAGGTGAGCTAACAATGCAGCAATGAAGGAATTCGGCCAAGGCACCGGCACACAACGACCTACCTACATCGAAAGACTCAATGCCAATGGTGACAGAAGCCAAGACGGCCGGCTTAAACACCGCCGAAAGACCACGGTGTACCAACTTACGATGCAGAACATCTTGCACTTAATATGATGACAACAGGTGCCATCCTCTGACGTACCATTACAGGTACAGGTACAGTACACGTGAGCACAGAGCAAAAGTTCACTGAAACCGAGATTAAGAAAAAAGAAAAAACACCTCGTGGTCCGTGCTCGATATCCGAGTTTCAATCTTTTCAAACACATGATGCTCTCGGTCACGGTATCTCCTGCGAGCTGCTTCTCCTTCAACCACACAAACAACAACTTCTCCATATCTTCATGGATAGAGGTCCGGAGCTTTGAAATAATCGTAACGCCCTTGGCTGGCGTTATAGCCTTTATGGACTCCTTCTGCTTCAAAATCGTACATATCGTAGAAGGAGTACGATCGTACTGCCTCGCCAAGTCGACAACACGCACACCTCACCTGGCATGCTCTTCTCCTCTGCTTAATAAAACCAGTTTATTTCTTTACATTCTCTTGTATTATGTACAGTATATACGAGGTCGTGCTTGTTTATACATTATTTGTTATTTATAAAGTACATTTTTGTTATTTAAAAGCACCTAACAAAAAAAATTGGTGTTTTTTTTTTGAGGCTGGAACGGATTAATAGCATTTCAATGCATTTGAATGGGAAAATTTGCTTTGACTTACGAGCGATTTGGCTTACGAGCTCCGTCACGGAACGGATTAAACTCGTAAGCCGAGGTACCACTGTATATATATATATATATATATATATATATATATATATATATATATATATATATATATATATATATAGTCATTTTACTCTCCATTGGCTTCATTCTGGGGGTGGTAGGAGGGGGGGGGGGGGTGTACACTGTACATTTGGAAAAATGTCCTGCCACCTTGGTGCGTTTTCCTTCTCGACATTTGGAAACATTTCAGTTTCCACCTTCATTGTTTGCAATGTGTTCTGTCTAGATGTGGCCTTTGTGGTCACTTATTCTGTTTATGTAAAGCTTCAGGGTATTTGCTTGTTTTATTTTGTGCAAAATCTTGTCTTGTGGAAGAGCAACTAGTCGAAGGTTAGGCAGCACTGCATAGGGGAGCAGATGGGTGAAAAATGTGGAAACCTGCAGGTAAGAGTAACACCTTGTTTTCTTGTTTTCCCAGGTCGGACCTCTCATAACGTTTAGATTTTTTTGAAAATCCTATTTTTGAAATTTTTGCAAATTAACATCCCCAATTGCAAGTGTTTTGTTGGTACAGAACTGCTACCCCTAACCCCCCCCCCCCCCCCCAAAGACAATCAAATTGTAAACTAGAACTGCACTCTGGAGTGCATACTGTGGGGGGAGGAGGGGGGGGGGGGGTTGTACTTTTCATCTCAAGATGTAATTCTCAAGCTCGAACCAGGCTGAGCAGTTTGTTTTGTATCCCACTGATGTGCTGGATCTGGATTGGACATGAACCAAAATCGAATTGATTCGTTCTTGTCACACATGCAACCTTTCCACCAAGTTGTTTTTTTTTGTTTTTATTTTTATTTTTTATTTTCTTTCCTGAATCCATCCACAACGTTGTGATATCATGATTATTATTATTTGACCTATCTCAATGGTGAAGAATCACTTACAAATTCTCAGACCCGGATCTTCACCAAAAATCTAATTTCGTCCTTATCACATACTCAACCTCTCCTCAAATCTCGTCCGAATCTGTCCACATCTTTGAGACATCCTGATCACATTGGGGGAAAGATGGGTGAAAACATAACCTCTATGCACCTTCGATTGTGGTGGTATCAAAAACCATGTCACTTGTCAATTGCACCTTGCTGTTTTTTGGAGGCTCATCTTTACACTGAATTAGGTAGATTAGTTGAGCTGAAACATTGCACCCTGGGTAACTTTGACACAAGCTTTCAGAATACTCACTCGTTGCAGTCGTGTTCCCATTTTCAAGTTGCAAAAATCTTTAAGATGTTTTTTTGTGGGGTTTAGTGTGTTGTTAACTCAGCGGCTGTGCAAGTGGCTTGACTAATTGTATAGATGTTGTCTTTGGCCAAGTATGAATCCTTCGCGTTAAACATATGCCTATGGTCAAGAGATTCGACCACATATGTCTCCTCTATTTTGGTACTAAGTTTTGTACCTTTTTTCATGTTTTACAACATCGCACCTGGTTCGGCTTGCATTGTTGAAGCAATTGTTTGTCTTGCCCAATATGCACAACCTTGCATGTTCGATAGTAGAGCGAGCCTACGTTAGCTGCAGCTATTTTTGATGCAAGTTATTGAGTCACCTGAAATGACTTGTCCAACATCTGCATTGGCCTCATGATTATGGCAACTCCCTCCTTCTCGAGCGACCCAAGGGCTACCTTCTTTCTTTTTTCTTTCTTTTTACGCAGAAGGTACTTGTGCTCGGTCCCTGTGAACACCTGCAACCCTATGAGGGACTTGCACACATCCCGACCCTATTGAGAGGCCGAACTCTTGATGTTGAAGCTTTTGCAGAAATTTTGCAATTTTTTTTTCCTTTGCTTTGGACATTTTGAGATGCTTTTGAAATCTTGACTTTCAAGACCTGCTGAGAATTCTTTCTCCTTTCCATGCTTTTGATGGGAACCCTTTAGTATCTGTCACAAAATCCACTATTGATTGAAAATCCACCAAAGCTGTGCCTGTCTAAGGAGTAGTTTCAGGATACTCCCTGCTGGCTCTTTGAAGGTATCAGACATTTGTTTGTGTGGAGGAGTGGCATCCCAATCCTGAACACATTGGGGTGACTGAACAGATTGAATGGTTTTCCTCTGCAGGAAGTAAGAGCTTTTGATTTTGATGTTTTGCACAGTCTTCCATCCAATTTGTATATTCGATTGTATTTTTTTTTTGTGCTAAGGATGACTGTACTTGCTTTCTCTGGCCAGAGGAGAGAGAGGGTATTTCATTTGCGTCAGTTTGTTTGTCTGTCTTTGTTTGTCCGCACAGAATAAATATGATTTTCTCTGCAACCGTTGGTCCGATTGACAGGAACTTTTCACCATAGGTGCCCCTCCATCTGTAATTTTTTAAATGGTAATTATGATGTCATAGGTCACCTCGTAGATCAAGCTACCTATTCTGTGCTTGCGTCTAAGGTTCTTGTAAGTAAATCAGGTTATGTTTTAAGATCTGTTTGTGAGCAGGATATCTAAAATTGTGGGTGGATTCAGACAAAACTTTGTGGACAGGTTGATTTTGTGACAAGGAAGAATTGATCTTATTTTGATGAAGATCCTGATTCAGATCCGGCCCATCTGTGGGATACAAAACGTAAACCTATCAGCCTGGCGGTGTATGTGCTCTACCAAGTTTTTGTGGGTCAATGAAATGAAGATCATTGCCCATTCAGTCTTGACTTTAGAAAGTCACTCATTGCCCTTTCCCCAAGCTTTGAGAAAGTTTTCGTTGACGTCTTGTGGTGCCGCATTCCCTGGTGTGCCACTGACACTGACACGATCTGTTGATGACTGAGATGGATTACTCTGATCAAACGGATTGGCTAAAATGTGATCCACACAATAAATTTTTGGCTTTGAGGCTTATCTGTGTGGGCCATGTTCGTGTGAAGGTTTTCTAAAGATCTTCTCTTCGTAAATATTGCATAGCAGCTACAGTGGTAACCAACTTCCATTGCAATAGGGTATCATTCAGGAAAGTTCACACACTATGTGATCATCCTTCCTTATCTCTACAGCTTGAAGCAGCTTCTCACTGGCTTCAAAGGTCATGCATTGTGCCATAGGCAGATTTATTTTTGGCTTTTATCATACCTTTTGATCTGGTATAATCGCACAAACCGTCGTCTCCACAAACCATAATCACACAAAAACGAGTATTTGAGTGTTCGAAGAGCTTCATCTGCAGATAAGATTCAGCGGCTGTCTCCTTTTTGTCTCTTAAACCTTGCAATATGATCTTGATTTTTACATGTCTGACAGCAGATTTTATGGTAGACCCTGAATGGGCCTTTCCCCATATGTCCTTAAGCAGTTTATTTATGGGGTTTTATTTATGGGATGGGTGTTTGGCCCCATCTCTCGATGATGAAGAATCACTTGAACTTTAAATTCTCAAATCAGGATCTTCACCAAAATATAATCGTGTCGTCCTTGTCACACACTCCACCTGTCTGACACCAATTTTTGTCTGAATCCATCAAACCTTTTGAGATCTCCTGCTCCCAGACAGGGTTGAAAACATAGCCTCAGTAAACCTTTTTGTGGCTGAGGTATTAATATCACCTTTCAACTAAATGAAAGTAATCTGTGACATCTGCATTATGAAATGTTAAACCAGAAGATGGGTTTAAGAGGGGTACCATTAATTTTTTCTGTATAATTGCTTAGATTAGGGGGTGGCAATCAAAATGTAGGGCCTTTTTGGGTAGTTGTCATTTACCATATAATAATATAAAATAACCACCTTTAGAGGCCATTTTTCCCCGCAAAGCGGGGGTTGGCCTTTTTCGGGAACCGTGGTTGTTGTTGTTTTTTGGTCCCCTTTTTGAAGCAATGTTTTACGGCCGGATGCCCTTCCTGCCGCCAACCCTTTTTGTCGCCTTTTACGACAAACAGGGAATTACCAGTGAGCTGGTACTCAATTAGTCGACCTCGGAAGGATGACAGGCTGAGTCAACCCCCCTGGCGTTAATTCAGCGATCGACCGGGATTCGAACCCAGGATCCTAGGATCCTAAGCCGGCACCCTAGCCGCCAGCCCAACACCAGGGAATTACCATGTGATAAGCTAATTGGAAAGCGCCTTGCATAACATCAAAATGACTTGATAGAAGGTCATGTGACTTATTTATTTTTGTGGGCATGTTCCTCCTACCCCAAATCATGGCATTGAAGGATGAAATATTTTGGACTCGCACCCTCCCACATCCCCAAATACATTTAATGTGTTGGATATGGTCACCTAGGTGAGTTGTCAAGGATTTGTGTGGGAGGGTGGAAGTGTAGATCATGAATAGGGATTGAAGATCACATCACGTGACTGTTAAAGCCTTTGAGGAAGTGGGTTTGTATTGTCAGGTGATGTCACATGTGGCAAATAACAAATGTGTGGTGGTGAACCTGAACCTTGAATCTGGAGGGTTCAAGTGCAGTGGGAGAGGGAGTGGTGGTGTATTATGACAAAACTTAGGCCATTGATCGTATTGCAATATGACAGAAGCTGGTCCCAACCTTTTCCCATTTTGTACAATGTGCCAAATGTTTTCTAGTTTATTAGTGGTGGTATTCATTTTGTAGACTTTGGTTGTAGGTTTATTATTGCAATTAGGCATTTTCTAGCGACATAAAGCTGGTAATCTTACTTTTATTTTTCACACTTGTCAGCTTTCTCCCTGGATTTATAAAGGTAGCTTTGAGGGGTTTGGCTTTGCTTTGGGATTTTAATTTGGCGTTTTAAAAGGAGGGGTTGGTATGGGGTGAAATTTTTGTGAAAGGGGCTGAGGTTTGAATTCTGAAATAAGGGGGTGGGTGTTTACGGAATTGAGGTTACTGTTGGTGATTTCCACCACTTCCACTGGGATTCAGCATCTGGTGCCACATTCACTTTTTGTGTAATGCTGAATACACTTAGTAATGTTGAAGATACGGTGTGGCCGACTCTTGGTCCTGGAATTTTCTAATGTCAAAGTAAACCAAGAACCAACCAGGTTGCCTATTTTGAATTGGTATTTTGTTCTTTCAGGATGACACTTACACGGAAAGCTACATCAGTACGATTGGTGTGGATTTCAAGATCAGGACAATAGAGCTGGATGGAAAGACCATAAAACTGCAAATTGTAAGTGAAAGGTTAGGTGCATATTGCTTATTATTTGATAGTTGATTGAGTTGAATGGTGTCTGCTGTACTTGAGGGTGTGAACCCTAATTGGTAGCTTGCCAATTTTGCCTCAAAATGAGTATTTGATTGTTTTGCTTTTATTCCACCTATCGTGGAGATGACAACCAGAGGCGTTTCAACATTTGTATTATGAACAGATTTGTGTATTTTCAATGTTTTGTGATTTTTTTTTTTTTTTTTTTTTTTTTTTTGTGCCAGTTGCTTTTCATATCTTTCAACAGTTGACACTGCTCTGACTGAAATTGGGCAACATCGCTCTGACTGGCCAGTTCCTGATCCGTACCATTTTATTAAATAGCGTACTATTAAATAGCTGGAGATTTGGGGGTAAAGCTGAAGCATTTTTGGTTTTGAGCAGAAAAGGCAATCTAAATTGCTCATCCGTTTTTATTTTATTTTTGGGGGGGGAGGGGGGGTCGTGTGGTGTATAGGCCACAGACCGCTGCCGCAATCACTCTTGAAAATAACCTGGGTTACATACATGAAACAAAAACGTGTAGTTAGTGCTTATGGGTATGTGTAATACTGTGTCGTGCTTGTGTAGCTCAGTTAATTTGACTTGCACTGGGCCATGTGCTGATACTAAGTCATGAGTCTGCCTCTGCACATTCACCAAATTGCAGATGTATGTATTTTTTCCTTTTTTAAAATGTATTTATTTATTATTTTTCTTTCCCCTTAAAATTGTGGTTGGTCCGGTTTGGCTGGCCAGCCAATGGGTGCAGAGGCATGCACGCCCACATGCCGTAGCTCCACTGTAGTATGATTACAACAGGCAAATCAATATTTTAAGCTTTTCAAATAAACTCGATAAGCTCACCTAAATCTCCACAATGGAGTGGTACGTGTTTTCATCTTTAAGATGAATACAGTATTTATATTGTACCTATCCCAAGGTGCCTTGAGTTTTGTCCTTGATGAAGCTTTGAAGGGTATCCGCAGTTGGACCAAGCCAGGTTGAGCAGGCATTTGATGACTTGGGGGTCATGAGTGGGCCATATATGGTTGTTTTGACAACCAAGCTGGTAATTGTACCAAAATTCTTAGGGTTCCAGAAATCTCATGTTCAATGCCTTCATCTGGATTCAAATCCTCATCGATAATGACAGTGGAATTAAACCATCCTTTAATTGTTAAAAAAAAATTTTGTGTGCATTCTCCAAGGCTGGCTGAGCAACCTTTACATAAATCTTCTGCAGGACATACATTGGTCGGCATCTGCTATTTTGTTAATTACATTACAAGGACAAACACTTCGACAAATACGTTTCATATCTGGGTTTTGACCATCATGAGCAATCTGTTCTGGTGTAACTCTAAAACGGGCTAACTTTACCATCTTCAATGACTGGTCGTTGCACCGACATAGATGTGTTCCTTGTATGAACTGTTATATTGCCGCCACTCTCCCCAACCCTCTTGAATTTCGATCACTCGTTTGGTAAATAAACAATTTACCGTAATGCTACAAATACAATACGTCCTAGCCTGGTGTTGGCTTAGCGGTTAGGGTGCCGGCTTGGGATCCTAGGATCCTGGTTTCGAATCCCGATCGATCGCTGAATTAACGCCAGGGGGGGTTGACTCAGCTTGTCATCCTTCCGAGGTCGGCAAATTGAGTACCAGCTTGCTGGGATGAATGATCACGGTGTGTACCCCGATTTAGAATAGGTACACCGTATCCCTGCGCATCGTAAGAGGCGACCAAGGGTTGGCGTCAGGAAGGGCATCCGGCCATAAAAACATTGCCTCAAACAGGGAACCATGATTGTCATGGGGCCCGCAAGGCTAACCCCCGCTCTAGCGGGGAAAATGGCCTTAAAACGATCATTCATTCATTCATTCTACAAATACAATACGTACCCCAAAATGTATGGAATGTTTGTTACTATGTATAATACGCAGCTCGAAGTAACCCTTTGACAAGAATGTTGGTGTCCGTTAAATCGCTAATTACGAGTTATTCTTGGTGCATGCTATGTTTGGAATTGTGGCCGACCCGTTAATCGTCCCTAACCATGTATGTAAAGATGGCTGTTTTGATTTGATAACTGACTTTAAAATACCCTCAGACCCCGCTATTGACGGGGGATATGTTTCTGGAAAATCCGTGAATAGCGGGGCATTGTTTCAATGGAAAAAGGGTGGTATCGGTTCCTGAGTCACGAAAAACCGCGAATAGAGAGGACCAAACGTAGACGATAATCCGCGAAGGTTTTATAAATATTGTATGTGAAGCAAAAAAAAACAAACCTTTTTTTGCGCCCCTGAAAATTCGTGGAACATGCTAATTTGTGGAACATGGTCACAAACAGGGAACCCCCCCCCCCCCCCCCCCCCCGCAAGTTCGTGGAACATGGGCGTGATTTGGGGTGGGGGGGAAAAGCCGCGATTTCACAGACATGGCCATGAACAGAAAAAAAAAACATGTGAATTTGTGGTACACTTTTCCACGAATAGAGAAACGGGTCGTATTTAATCCCCCGCGAATACGTGGAACTCGCAAATAGCGTAACCGTGAATATCGGTCAGTGAATATCGGGGTACCATGAAATCAATATTTCACAATCAAGCCGCTTTGGCTGTTTACGGTCAACGACTGACACTTAACCAGACTCGGTGGCGTCATGGTTACTGTCGGCTGAGTTTGGGAGGTCGCTGGTTTAAACTTGGCTGAGTAAGACTAAAAATGGTATGTGTTACTTCCTTGCTCGAAGCTTTAAAAGGATAGAGCATGGACGAACACCACTGGGAAGGCAATGGCAAACCGAGGCCCTGTTTTGATTTGGTGCAGCCGGCTTTAAAAATACACAACTCCTAATATAAATCCTCTTCAATGTGGCTTTTGTAAGAATGCCCAATTATTGTTCTGGATTGGCTAGAAAATAAAAAGAATAGTTGTTACCATGTATAATACGCATCAGCTTGCAAATATTATTTTAGTGAAAAATGAATTTCTTTTGGAAAATCACGAACTTTACTTTGATTTTGCTTTCCGTTTAACTTTTCCACTGCCAGTGTTTTGTCAATCCTGCTGACATCCATCTCTCGTTATTTTGCGTACATGGTGTTTTATGAGCAATCCTTTTATTTTATGGAAATCTGCCAACTTTTGCAAAAGGAAATTCATGCACCGTTCCGTCTGACGTCATGACAGCAGCCGGGTCTGAAGTCCGCACTTAAAATGCCATTTTCATACTGCATGCGTCAATTGTACATTTAATAAACTGGTTTGGGTGGTTGGAATTATTTGTTAATCAGGAAAGCAGCATTACTTATGGGAGAGGGGAGGCTTGGCCTCAGGTGATGTTTCATCCGTGACCGACTTCCTCGTCCATATTTGTTTTCTGCCAACCAACATTGTCATTAACTCGAGTTTTGAACCTGTTTACTCCTCGTAGTTAGTCCTGTTGGATGTAAACTGCATGTAATGTGATCATTGTGTTGGTGGAATGTATACGGGCACGTGGTCAAATGCAGATGTGATTGTGCATTTTAAAGACGTCGTGATTAACATTTGTGCCGATTGTGAACAAAAAACAAAAGTGCCAACAAATGAAGTGCCGATTGAGTATCTTTTGGTTTGGGAAATGTTTGTTGAAAAAGAAATGGGATTTTAATGAGCGTGAGATTGGTTTTTATTTATTTTCATGCTGCTACAATTTCTGTCGATTCTCTGCAGTGGGACACTGCAGGACAAGAACGGTTTCGCACGATTACCTCAAGCTACTACCGTGGTGCGCATGGCATTATTGTTGTCTACGATGTGACAGATCAGGTAAGAACAGTTGATTGATTTTCCACGGTTAGATGTATCTGCTTGTTTTGTTTGTTTTTTCACTCTAGCCAGGCTCTTTCTACCATTGCTCATCTTATTGTCTTGTGCTATTGGTGCTTTATCCTTGCAGGACAGTTTTTATGCCTCCGCTGACAAAGTCGCCATAGGCATTATGTTTTCAGGTTGTCCGTCCGTGATAGGTTTTCTGTACCGTGATAGCTTGAGAACGGCTGAAGGCGTCTTAGTGAAACTTAGTGCAGGTATGTATAATGAGGTGAAGATGAACTGATTAGATTTTGGGGTCACGAGGTCAAACGGCAAATGTCAGGTCATGTTAGGTAAAAATACTGTTACCGCGATAACTTGTGACCCAGTGATGGGATTCTCACCAAATTTTGTACAAGTATGTATTATAAATGTTTGATTTTGGGGTCGAGGTCAAAGGTTAAAAACTGTAATAGGTGTATAACTTGAGAATGGCTGAAGTGATGCAATTCAAACTTGGTACAGGTATGTATAATGATATTAACTGATGTTATTTTGGGGTCAAAGGTCAAACAGAGGTCATGTCAGGTAAAAATGTGGTAACTTGAGAACAGCTAAATGGATTTAAATCAAACTTGGTACAGGTATTATTATAGCGATGTAGTAATGTTGGCAGAGGCATAGGCCTATAGGTCGACGTCGTGTTCTAGTTTTTGTTTTTTTAAATCCCAAACCCATCTCTCTCTCTGTACCCACCTTGCCCAGTTGACCGAGCTGCTCCTGGACTCTGTCCATCTCCTGACAAGGTGGAGAAGTTTCTGTCAAACCTAGACTCTGATTCTGCAACTGGACCAAACGGCATCAGCCCACGGGTCCTAAAATCCTGCTCTGCCGCTCTTTCACACCCTCTCTCAATTCTCTTCACCCTCTTTTGCTCAAGGTCATCTGCCATCTGCTTGGAATTCAGCCAACATTACTGCTTTCCACAAGAAAGGTGCAAAAACAGATCCTTGCAACGACAGACAAATCAGCCTGCTCCCAATAATCAGCAAGGTCATCGAATTGATCATCGCTTCTGACATCAAATCCTTCCTCTTCTCCAATGGCATGATCTCTGATCTTCAATTTGATTTCAGACCAGGTAATTTTACTCTGGACATGCTGCTTCTGCTGTCTCAACAATGGATGGAGGTCCTCGATGCCAAACAGGAAATCAGAGCTGTCTTTATTGACATATCTTGTGCCTTCGATATGGTCTGGCACCCCGCCCTGCTCACCAAACTCTCCTCGTATGGTATCCATGGAAATATGCACGCATGGCTTGCGGACTTCCTTTCTGGTCGCAGTCAACGTGTGGCCCTGAATGGGTTTCTCTCATCTCCCCCTTCCTGTTCAGGCTTGAGTTCCTCAAGGCAGTGTTCTGGGCCCTGTGCTTTTTCTGGTCTTCATCAATGATCTCTCTGACTCTTGAAAATCCTCTATCTCTTTGCTGATGACTCCACTCTCTGCCTCTCCATTCCTCATCCCTCAGATCGGCAGTCTGCAGCCTCCTCACTCTCTGCAGACCTGGACAAAATCAGACTCGTCAAACAAGTGGAACATGTCTGTCAATCCTGACCAATCTCAGTCACTCCGAAAAGACCGTTTGGACAACCCTTCCATCTACTTTCTCAACAATCCTCTCGAAGTTCTGTCACTGAAGCTTTTTGGGGTCTCACTATCTGCCATGATCTTTCCTGGGAAAACCACTTTTCCAAGCTGGCCTCCAAAGCCAGTTGCCGACTGGGCATCCTCTGTCATGCGAAGTCCTTTCTGGGCACTTCTGAGCTCCTCACCACATACAAAGCTTTCACCCACAGCTCGATGGAATACTGCTCTCCCCTCTGGGCTGGTGCTCCTGCCTCACACCTAGCTCGGCTTCACGCGGTTGAAACCAAAGCATTCAGAATCATTGGAATCTCCCACGATGAAGCTGATTCTGAGGGCCTTTCTCACCGCATGCAGGTAGGTGGTCTTTCTGTCTTCTACAGACTCCTCTCCAGCCTTGCTCCCCTGCTCTGTCTGTGCTCAGTCCCCCAAATATTCCTGCAGGACAAGATCTGCCTGCAACTCTCTTCTTGTGAAACTGACAAAATCAACTCTCTGCTCACCTTCACTCTTTTGTGCCTCTTTTGTCCTGCCTCTGGAACAAACTCCCTCACTCTCCTGAATCCCACTCATCCCTCCAGGTCTTTAAAACAGCTGTTCACCACCATCTTTTTAGATTTCTCGAGCCTCGATTCAGTATACAAAAAAATATATATATATATCGTCTTCCCCCATCCAAAACCATGACCTTTTCTATTCTGTTATAACGGGGTCAACACATTACTTTAATGTGTTAGCTCTTACACGAGCCTCGATTGTGTATACAAAAATAATAAAAATCCAAGTATCTTGATAAATTATCCAATCAGGCTGCCCGATCGCTGCCTTAAACTATTTTGACATGCAATGCATGTAGTTGTAATCTTTTTCTCTTCCGTTGTTGCGGATCTCAAAAGGAGGTTTCCGTGTTTGTTTGTGTTGTTTGGGAGGGCCTGGGGGTGGGTCCCTTCCCAAAAACAAGAGCCGTATTTTGTGATTCATGTCTTCTAATTCGATGTGAACAAGGGCTTGAAGTGCAACTGATACAGGTGTGACCCATTGTAATTGCATATTGTGAAAACTAATAAAACTTTAATCTCTCGAAAAAGGAAAAATCCCAAAACGCACACTTCAAGACTTGTTATGGAGGGCAGTGAAGAAGTTTTGCATCATGTAACCATGAACCATAATCAAGTTTGCACCATTTTTGTTGGATGTTTTTGGCCTTTTCGTGGAGGAGTGTCTTTGTAAACGATCCCTAATCCAAGGAAACGGGTAAGTTTGCCTTCCGATGTGATGGATATCGTTTTCTTTCCAGAAGTAGAGCTGCTTTGCTGTAACTTGATTGAATGACTCGATTCTGTAATCTCGTGTTAGCCGATTTTAAAACCTTGATTTTCCTCGGTCTTTAGCTCACCTGGAACGTCGTTCCGGGGAGCTTATGCGATGGCGCCTCAGTCCATGTTTGTTTGTGTTTGTGAACGACGAATGTTTGTGAACATTTGTGACCGTGAATGTGAATTCCTACAGTGGGTACGCAAAAACCCCCGGCATGCACCATGGCCAATGCAATCAGCCGCTATATAGGAACCCTCACCCCTTACAAATTACAAACTAATTGTTTAAATAACTGAACTGATTTTATTTTGGGGTCAAGGTCAGAGTCTGTCATAGGTTTTTGTTACCATGCTAAATTAGGAATGGCTGAAGGGAACAGAGTCAAACTTGGTACAAGTATGTATAATGGTATAAAGATAAGCGGATTAGATCGAGGTCAAAAGGTCATTGGTCCCATGAGGTAAAAATTATATTATTGCCCTAACTTGTTGAACAAGTGATGGGATTTTGACCAAAGTTGGTAGAAGTATCATGTTATGATGAAAAGAAGAACTGATTAGATTTTAGCATCAGGTCAGAGGTATTGTCAGTTAAAATGTGATATTTAAGAACAGCTGTAGTGATTGAAATCAAACTTCGTACAAATGTGTATGATGTGAGCAGAAGCATATCTACACGTCTTGACGTGCCGTTATATTGTTTTCCCAATGTTTCTGCTTTTAGGAATCGTTTAACAACGTCAAACAGTGGCTTCAGGAGATTGATCGCTATGCCAGTGAAAACGTGAACAAGCTTCTTGTTGGAAACAAATGTGACCTGACAACGAAGAAGGTGGTGGACTATACCACAGCGAAGGTTGGTCGAAAGGGAATTTCTGAAGTGATCCCATTGAGCAAATGGATTGTTTATATGTTTCATTTATTTTGGTTTTGTGTAAAATGTGCTTCACCTACATTGTTACAGGAATTTGCAGATTCCCTGGAAATCCCATTTCTGGAAACGAGTGCCAAGAATGCCACCAATGTGGAGCAGGCCTTCATGACCATGGCTGCCGAGATAAAGAAGCGAATGGGTCCTGGTGCAGCGTCACCCGGTTCTGCCCGGAGCAATGTGAAGATAGACAGCACGCCAGTGAAAACGGGCGGTGGTGGTTGCTGTTAGGCCCTAACCCAGCCACCCAGGCACACAGCTAAATTGGGTAGGGGGAAGGGGAAGAGTGGGGAGGAGTGAGTGTAGAAATGGGTTGAGGTGGTGAAGCCCGGAAGAGCCAGTTGCTTGTCCTTGGACACATGACCTCCGCGTTGCCTAAATCGTTTGTCGTGTTGTTTGCCTTTTCTTCTGGTTAACTTCACTTTCAGAGAACACTGGCATCCTTGTCGGAGAGTGGTTTTATTCTTTGTCCAACCCCGTCCCCCATTTCCAATCCCCATCCCAACCAATTTTGTCGTTTGTTTTGCTGTTTCTACCTGGCATATGGCTTGTTATCATGTAAACATTGACAGTGTAAAGAACCTGAAAGTGAAATTGATCTGATTTCTGGATTGTCTTTATTTAAATGATTAAAATAGACCAAAATCTGTTAGTCGTAAGTTGCTTTGAAACCCTGACTTTTGATAATCTAGGCTGTAGCTGTTATAATAGGCTTGACTGGCCAGAAGCATATATAATTGAACTGTGGTATATGTTTGCTTTATTTTTTATTATTTTTCCGATGGGGCTGTATTTTATCGAAGCATTGCATCACGTTTTCTTGCCAACTAACTTAATCTGCTTATTATTCCCCCTCCCCCCCACCCCACCCTCCCACTCGACGCGCCGCTTGCTGTGCTCACTGGGATACGGTAGCACAAATGCACTCGGTGTAAATAAAACTGCCTGCTGCACAAGAGCCGAGGAGAGCCGCGTCGCTTCTGCGGGGAAATCCGGCCCGTTGGTTTGCTCGTTTCTATAGTCATGAGGCATTTCTTTCGTCCATCTTGTTCCGTGTGCCTTTCACGTGCAGGGAACTGTTGTGAAGCATTGACGTAGTGTGACTGTAATCCATATTTTGTTGTTTTACAATTCTGTCCATCGGATGCTTTGCTGAAGACCATTCTTCTCCCTGCTGCCCCCTCCCCCCCCCCCCCCACCCCCCATTTCATGGAGATGTTTATATTCGGGTGATGCGGACCGTGCTATTTGGGTGTTTAAAATTATATATTCTGTAAATGTTCCTGTTGCCATAAATCCTTGCTTTGCGCTAATTTTGTGTGAACAAGCATTTGAATCGCTTGCAGAGCGTCGAGGTGATGGCTTCACCCATCTGGTCTGAGCTGCTGCTGCTTTTCACTCATTCTTTCAATTCGACCTGTAATTGTGCTGATTTAATTGTTTTATGGCAGCTTTTCGTCATTGCTTTGCTTTGGGAGTGAGTAGCCAGTCGTGCTCCGATTATGCTCGTTCTGAGAGGCGTGGTGTGTGGGATCGGTAATGATTTTGGGATGTTGAAACAAAAGGTTTTTTTTTTTTTTTTTTTTTTTTTGCATTTACACGACTAATCTACAGGTCATTTTGTAAAGTTTGGAGACATTTCAAGAACATTCCTGCACTCTTTTTATTTTATTTGGACTGCATGGTTTCCATTTTTGGTGTTCTACATTTCCATTTTGTGACCTCTTTTGAACGCAGGGAATTCAAATCTTCTCAACGTTTTTCTCCAGTATTGGCGAAGTCCACATTTGACCGGTTCTGAGTTGGCATTTTTGAGCTGATAATGATTTGTTCCCAAGTTGAAGAAGCCTAAGCTTGTGATTTAGCATTGGGACAAATCTCCATTTATTTGTCATCAATAGAGGAAACCCAAGTGTGATTGTTCCACAATCGGTTTGTATTTTTGCATTATCAGATGGACTTGATTAAACAAAGCATGCAATGTATGGTACCTGGCAGTTTGGTAAAGGTTAACCATTTGGCACAAGGTCACCTTTGACTGTTCCAGTTGAAGAAATGACATCACTCCTGCAATGGCCACGATTTTGGTTTCGCCCCTTTAAGTAATGTTTGTTCTGAGTGAGCTCGATTATACGGCTCTCCTCGAGTGCGCATATGAAGAATTTAACATTTCGACATCGATTGGCTCCAAGTACTTGAGGGAATGTTGCAGTTTGTTTTTATTTTGTCCCATGGTTTGCTTTTTCAGACTAAGCTCACGTGCTCAACCATGAGGCATTACCAGTTGACCCTTAGCTGTTAAGATTGGTTACCATCGCAGTTCCAGGTTCTATGAAAAATGGATTCATCTGATCTGGAGAATTTTCCTTTGACTTTTCAGCTCAATGTGATGAACCAAATACTAACGAGTCATTTCTCTACAAACCCCGTGTCAAGTGATGTCTGAAGCATTGCGTACAAATATACCCTTTAATGCAACAGAAATGGTCATCCTTCAGGGGCAGTCCCGTGAGAATCGAGTTTGTTAGATTGGACAAAAGTTTGGAGGTTGTGGGACCATCTCACAAATTAGTGATTCTAATTTTAAAACTTTGCTGAAGTTTGTACCAACACAGTAATAAGTAATAAACTGTTCTGTTTAATTTGACAGTTAGATGTTCTTTGACCAAGTATTTAAAATTGACCCCAAAACTTGCACACCCACGGATGGAGTTCCAGCAAATACTTGATAAAGGTATCACCGTTTGTTTTAATATATATATATATATATATATATATATATATAATATAAATTTAATTGAGGCAACTCCTGGATAAATACAGAAAGAATAACTTGCTTTACGTTTTCCATCACAACGCTGATGTCGCATTGAAGTTAATAAAATAAAATAAAAAATACATGAAGCACTGGACATTGCTGTAGTTGTGCAACTCAAGGCCAGGATCTTGTATCCCTCAAACACTTTGCTTTCCTCAAGGATCCATGGACATCACCGAGGGCAACTTGTCGATTGAAGCTGATTTTTGTCGAGCGCTTGACATGGAATTATTACACTGAATGTTGGAATTTTTCTTCAATTATTTAATGCATGCTGTTTTAGCAGAATAAAATTTAATTGTAATTTTTTTTTTTTGGTTTGTTTTGTTTAATAAATGATTTGCACAATTTAACTTTTCACCTATGATCACATTGTATCATAACTTCTATATCCATCCTTTTAAAATGATCAAGTGGATCTTTTACCGATGTCATTTTTGGGTACAGAAATCGAGGTTTTAAGAGCGGAACGATGGACATTTGACAGTTCTGGATAAGGGAGTATGAGGTTTAAATTTGCAAATATATTTGAACACCCTTAAGTATCTATATAATTATAAAATTGAAATCTTGCGTGTTTGTGTGTAACATTCGATCGGTCCGGGGGCGTGGCTTACCCCTTTGAGAGAGTAGTAATATCCACCATTTTATTAACTCGCATTGCTTTGAGGCCTGTTTTGTAGGCCCGTGGTGTCTTGCTCTCTCTCCCAGCTTTATTTCAAATCAAATTCGATATATCGTTTCATTTTTCACAGTCGCTAACATAGTTTTAGACTCGGTTGAAAAAAAACGGGAAGAAAATCACGCCACGTTGATATACGAAAATACACCGCCTAAAATAACAGGCATACAGTATATATCTTCGTTATTTCATTCAACATTATTACCCGGAAGTAAAATATGTTTCAGGAAATTACCGAGAGATATTTCTTCGATTTTTTTTTATTATTTATATGCGCATACACTTTAAATAGGTTTATTTGAAATCTTTAATTTTTACAATGTAATTTATTTGTCATTTGATGATCGGCAAAAATATGTTTCAGGAAATTACCGAGAGATATTTCTTCGATTTTTTTTATTATTACTGCTTCCATCTGATTTCATTTTTATCGATGGTTTTAGACTCGGTAAAAGAAATAATTGAGAACATTCACGCACACACGGGAAATTGCAGAGATATATTTTAAAAATCGCGCCACGTTGATATACGAAAATACACCGCCTAAAATAACAGGCATACAGTATATATCTTCGTTATTTCATTCAACATTATTACCCGGAAGTAAAATGTTTCAGGAAATTACCGAGAGATATTTCTTCGATTTTTTTTTATTATTTATATGCGCATACACTTTAAATAGGTTTATTTGAAATCTTTAATTGTCACAATGTAATTTATTTGTCATTTGATGATCGGCAAAACGATAGCACAAAAACAATACTATTTGCAGGAAGAATGTCGTATCAACCCTCCGACGGCGCTACGGACGCGGACAACGAATCACACCTCACGTCTATGGACGCGAATAGCAACATTCCTTCAAGTTCTTGTGCGGAAGCAGTATCTCCGAGGGGTGCTGAAACAGACGATGGGAGATCACGACATCTTCAGCAGCAACGAGAAAGCCAAAGGAAGAGACGACATGCTGAAACGCCTGAGCAAAGGTCACAGCGCCTTCAGCTGCAAAGACAAAGGGCAAGGATGAGAAGGAGTGCTGAGACGGAGGAGGTGAGAGCGCAGCGTCTTCAGGAGGAACGAGAGAGAGTCAGCTTGCGAAGGGATGCGGAATCTGCAGAGGAGACGTCACAGCGCCATCAAGAGCAGCAAGAAAGAGATCGTATGAGGAGAGATGCGGAATCTGCAGAGGAGACGGCACAGCGTCTTCAGGAGCAGCGAGAAAGAGATAGGATAAGGGAAGTTCTTGAGACAAGGCAGAGAAACGCGCAGAATGCAAGAAATTTCACTTCTGCTGACGTCGGTGCGATGGACAAGATTTGTCCACATTGTAGAGCGCTTCTTTTCCAAGGTGAAACAGCTCATTTTTGCTGCACGAATGGAAAGGTGTCCTTGGGAAATCTGGGACCTTTACCCCATCAATTACACAATCTGTTTGCCGGCGATGGACCCACAGCGAACGAATTCCGCAGGAACATCAGACAATACAACTGTCTATTTCAAATGACATCATTTGGAGGAAGCCAAGTTTCTCCTCGGCATGGTGCATGGAGCCCATCGGTCATAATTCAGGGTCAAATACATCATCGTATCGGTTCCTTCTTGCCAAATGCGGATGAACAACCGAAATTCCTCCAAATTTATTTCTTAGATCCACATGACAGCGTACAGTTGAGGATGCGGATACTCACCAATGCTGGTATTCACCGTGATGTAGTTGGAGCATTAGAGACCGTGCTGAGACAAGTGAATCCTTACGTTCACTCGTTCCGCATGGCACGCGAGGAAATAGGCAATTTGCCAGAGGCGTTCGTTCTTATTGATCCCAACAGGAGACCAGCTGGTGAACATGAGAGGAGGTTCAATGGTCAAATCGCTGATGAAGTGGGTGTCGTTGTGAAGAATACTGTCGATCCTCAAGCTACAGCGCGTCACATTGTATTGAAAGCAAGAGGAGGAGCGCTGCAAAGTATTTGAGTTGCACCGTTCTTACGACGCACTCCAGTATGTTCTCTTCTTCCCATTCGGAGATGACGGATGGCAGCCCGAAATGAACATGACCAATGGCAGGAGATTGACTGGCATGAAATACTACTCCTACCGAATAATGAACCACGAGGATGAGTTCAACTACCTCCTCAGAGGGGGGCGTCTGTCCAGCAGTATCTTGTTGATATGGCAGCCAAAATGGAAGGCACAAGATTGGCGTTTATAAGACTGAACCAGGCATCGCTGAGGTCTGCTACATACAGTGGCTTCACTGATGCTCTCAATGACAATGACGATTTGTCCAACATCGGACGCCGCGTACTACTGTCATCGACATTTGTAGGGGGGCCGAGGTATATGATGGAGCGATGTCAAGATGCCATGATGTACGTAAGAAAATATGGTAACGCGACCTACTTCATCACTATGACGTGTAATCCAAAGTGGCCTGAAATCTCCAATAACCTGTTTCCTCACCAAAGTGAGAACGACAGACCGGATCTCATTGTGAGAGTGTTCGAGTTGAAGAAAACGGTGTTCATTAAATACCTCACTGGATCAGAAGGCTTCTTCGGGAACTGTATCGCTCATGTTGTGTGTGTGGAGTACCAAAAGCGAGGTCTCCCTCACATACACTGTTTGCTGTGGCTCGATGAAGCTTCAAAGCCGAGACCACAAGACTATGATCGATTTGTACAAGCTGAAATACCAGATCCCGATGAAGATCCAGAGGGACACAGACTGGTGTTGAAGCACATGATCCATGGTCCATATTGTTCCACAGCAACTGGATGCTGGAAGAATGGAGCATGCAGACACAGATACCCGCGGTCATATGCTCCGTACACACGGTGCGGAGACGATTCCTACCCCATATATAGAAGAAGATCCCCAGAAATGGGAGGATTTGAAGGGCACCAAGAAGGGAGGCAACGACGACCTGTTACAAATCAGTCGGTTGTTCCCCATAATCTCTATCTCCTGAAAACGTTTGATTGCCACATCAACGTTGAAATATGCTGCTCTATAAAGTCGATCAAGTATGTTATTAAGTATGCCATGAAAGGTAGCGATCAAGCTACGTATGCACTGCGCACAAACGACGAGATAACGGAGTACTTGACGGGTAGATACATTGGACCTTCAGAGGCTGTTGCCTCCATTCTTGGATTCTCAGTCCATGACAGGAAGCCGGCCGTTATCCGTTTAGGAGTACATCTGCCAAATGAACAACAGGTATTTTTTGCTGGGAACGTTCGTGAACAAAGAAATAATCCCAATATGGCCAAAACCACGTTGACAGAGTTTATGGATCTTTGCAGACGTGACCATTTCACTAAGACACTGTTGTACGTGGATGTTCCGAGATTCTATACATGGACCAAGAAGAGATGGCAACGAAGAAAACAGGGCAGACCAGTGGAGGGCAACCCTGGAATGTTTGAGGATGACATATTGGGACGAGTTTACACTGTTTCGCCGCGTACTAGTGACCTGTACTATTTCCGACTACTCCTCCACCACGTGAGAAGGCCGACTTTGTTCGAAGTCCTGAGAACGTGTGATAATGTCATTCTACCCACATTCAAAGACGCTTGCAGAGAAATGGGTTTGCTGCAAGGAGACGCTGTCTGGCGCGAGACTCTGGAGGATGCTGAGAGGACACGCCTTCCCAGACCCATGAGGGATTTGTTCGTTGTGCTCCTCACACAAAGCGAAGTCGATAATCCATTGGATCTATGGGAACGTTTCAAGGACGCTATGGCTGAAGATTATCTTCTAGCTCATCGACGATCTGCAAATGATCCCAATATTGCCATCAACGAGCGCCATCATGACTTGGCTCTATCGTATTTGCAGCAGAAACTGCAATTGTTGAACAGAACTGTTGCACATTTTCACTTGCCGACTCCAACGACTGTTCTTCGTCATGAAGGGAATGCCAACATTCACCTACTGAGAGAACTCCAATACGACACGGAGGAACAACAGCGAATCGTAGACGAAAGGCAGCTTCTGCTCAATGATGAGCAGAGAGTTGTCTATGACTTTGCGTGCGGTTGCATCCGCACGAATCAGTCATCAATGATTTTCATTGACGCGCCTGGAGGCACAGGGAAGACGTTTCTTATTAACCTGATTCTCTCTAAAGTGAGAGCGAGTGGAGAAGTTGCCCTTGCGGTGGCCTCATCTGGCATAGCTGCTACCCTCATGCCTGGTGGAAGAACAGCTCACTCAAGGTTCCAAATCCCTCTGATACCGAGGGAAGATGGCGTATGCAACATCGATAAAAATTCCACTATCGCAGACCTCTTACGAAGTACAAAACTCATCGTGTGGGATGAGTGTCCTATGATCAGGAGAGAGAGTTTCGAGGCTGTGGATCGCACGTTGCGTGATGTATGTGACAAAGACGAGCCTTTTGGAGGGATCTTGACGATATGCTGTGGTGATTTCCGTCAACTTCTGCCCGTGGTGAAAAGAGGGTGTGATGCTGACGTTGAGAATGCGTGCATAAAGAAGTCCTACTTATGGCAGAGCTTTGGAATGTTTCACTTGAGAACTAATATGCGACTGACCGACGGAAGTGGGCAGTTTTCAAGATTTTTGCTCGACATCGGCGAGGATAGAATCGAGAAAAATGCGGATGATGAGATAGATTTGCCAGAGGATATACTGCTGACAGCGAGTGGGCTCGATGAGTGCATCGATACCATATATCCATCATTCGCCAATCCGATGGAGGTTTTTTCAGCAAGGTCTATATTAGTGCCCCTCAACGATATGATGCGAAACATCAATTCAAGATGCATCACAAGGTTCCCTGGTGCTAGCAAGGAGTATGCTGCGTTCAACAGTGTGACTGAGGGTACTGATGCGACGCACTTCCCAACGGAATTCCTAGATTCCGTTGAAGTCTCGGGATTGCCGCCGCACAACCTCGAGCTCAAAAAAGGATCCCCTATCATTTTGATGCGGAACTTGGACCCTCCGAAACTTTGCAACGGGACGCGCATGATTGTTGAGGACATGCTTCGAAATATTATAGTTGCGAGGATCATAAGTTCAACGTTTGAAGGCGAAACTGTAATGCTCCCTCGGATCCGACTAAATCTGTCGGAAGCCGAGGATATCCCTTTGCAGCGCTGCCAGTTCCCCATACAATCCTGCTTCGCAATGACGATCCATAAGGCGCAAGGGCAAACTATGGAGAATGTGCTGGTCTACCTGGAGAAACCGGTCTTCCAGCATGGTCAGCTGTATGTGGCGCTCAGTCGAGGGAAGAGGAAAGAGAACGTGCGAGTTTATGTAAATGGAGGATCGTCGACAAAGAACATCGTCATCAGAAGTGTCCTCTGACAACAAAATCGTGGTAGTCCACGGGTCGCGTGTTTTTTCTAAAAAAAACAAAAAACAAAAAAAACGTGATCGGAGATAAGGGCCGAAATCACGTGTCACAGATAAGTGATTTAGAACGCTGGAGAGGTGAGCCTTATGGCTTGCTGGCCCAAATAATCTCCCTGATGATGTCCAGCGTTCGCTTTAGTTCTATTCTCATATCTATTCAAACTGACTGACCCAACGGGTCATGGGTCGTCTAGTTGGCAGATAAATTCAGGAGTGAAGTTTCTTTGAGGGTATGAAATTGCGTTCTCCAAATATTTATTGTTTGTGATGGCACAAGGCCTACCCAGGTATGATTAGACGGTCAAACACTCAAAGCAATCAAAACAGTCTCGTTGAGCATTAAGCTAAATGCGATGCTTGGGTTTGTGTGGATATTGAAACGGATTTTATTATTGATCTGTTGGTGGAAGTTGAGACAGCTGATGACCATTTTCACTTTGTGTACTGAACGTGTAAATAATTATACAACCCAAACTGGTGGTGGAGGGGGAATTGTAGTTTCATTATAAGTTACTTGACATTAAAGGGAAGTTCTTGGGGTTTGTTTTGATTCGGGTAAGGAGAAGTACAAGTTGTCCATAATTTCTCGATTTCGCTTTAATTGATCTTTTATAACAAGGTGACAGTTTGGCTGTAGACGCCATGAACTTGCATCTGGGTGTAAATTTATTTTGGAATGGGGAGATTATTTGACGCCTTTTATGGGAAGAGGGTAGTAGAATGAAAAAGTAAGATTAACAAGAGGGAGAATACGTTGCAGTTTCTCTAACTTGTCATAAAGATGTGTAACGAGTTTCAGTTGAATATATTATAAAGGGACAAAGTCTGGAAAACCCATATATAGTGATATTTTGAGTCCAAACGGCATAACTGAAAAATTTGCGAAACAAACCGAAACTCAGACTTTTGTCACCCATCAAAATTAGTAGAATACTCGCCCTACGAGCGACCTTGTTCTAAACGTACAAGATGTACCCCTGCCACATCTTTATTTGGGCGGTGTATAGGCAACTATCGCCTGCTTGGATTGCTGCCTCACGGTCCTCTTCACTCCTGATTGGGTTACTGTCTCACTATCCTGATTGGATTGCTGCCTCACTGTCCACACTCCTGATTGGATTGCTCATTGCTGCCTCACGGTCCTTCACACTTCTGATTAGATTGCTGCCTCACTGTCACGGTCCTCCACACTCCTGATTGGATTGCTGCCTCACTGTCACTGTCCACACTCCTGATTGGATTGCTGCCTCACTGTCACTGTCCTCCACACTCATGATTAGATTGCTGCCTCACGGTCCTCACTCCTGATTAGATTGCTGCCTCACGGTCCTCCACACTCCTGATTAGATTGCTGCCTCACTGTCCTCACTCCTGATTAGATTGCTGCCTCATGGTCCTCCACACTCCTGATTGGATTGCTGCCTCACTGTCACTGTCCTCCTCCACTCCTGATTGGATTGCTGCCTCACGGTCCTCCACACTCCTGATTAGATTGCTGCCTCATGGTCCTCCACACTCCTGATTGGATTGCTGCCTCACTGTCACTGTCCTCCTGTGGGAGACATTGGTGCCTCACTGCCCTCACTCCTGATTAGATTGCTGCCTCACGGTCCTCCACACTCCTGATTGGATTGCTGCCTCATGGTCCTCCACACTCCTAATTGGATTGCTGCCTCACTGTCACTGTCCTCCACTCCTGATTGGATTGCTGCCTCACGGTCCTCCACACTCCTGATTAGATTGCTGCCTCACTGTCACTGTCCTCCTCCACCCCTGATTGGATTGCTGCCTCACTGTCACTGTCCTCCTCCACTCCTGATTAGATTGCTGCCTCACGGTCCTCACTCCTGATTGGATCGCTGCCTCACGGTCCTCACTCCTGATTAGATTGCTGCCTCATGGTCCTCACTCCTGATTGGATTGCTGCCTCACTGTCCTCACTCCTGATTAGATTGCTGCCTCACGGTCCTCCACACTCCTGATTAGATTGCTGCCTCACTGTCACTGTCCTCCTCCACTCCTGATTGGATTGCTGCCTCACGGTCCTCCACACTCCTGATTAGATTGCTGCCTCACGGTCCTCCACACTCCTGATTAGATTGCTGCCTCACTGTCACTGTCCTCCTCCACTCCTGATTGGATTGCTGCCTCACGGTCCTCCACACTTCTGATTAGATTGCTGCCTCACTGTCCTCACTCCTGATTGGATTGCTGCCTCACTGGCCTCACTCCTGATTAGATTGCGGCCTCACGGTCCTCCACACTCCTGATTGGATTGCTTCCTCACTGTCCTCACTCCTAAATGGATTGGTGCCTCACTGGCCTCACTCCTGATTAGATTGCTGCCTCACGGCCCTCCACACTCCTGATTGGATTGCTGCCTCACTGTCCTCACTCCTAAATGGATTGGTGCCTCACTGCCCTCACTCCTGATTAGATTGCTGCCTCACGGTCCTCCACTCTCCTGATTGGATTGCTGCCTCACTGTCCTCACTCCTAAATGGATTGGTGCCTCACTGGCCTCACTCCTGATTAGATTGCTGCCTCACGGTCCTCCTCACTCCTGATTAGATTGCTGCCTCACTGTCCTCACTCCTAAATGGATTGGTGCCTCACTGGCCTCACTCCTGATTAGATTGCTGCCTCACGGTCCTCCTCACTCCTGATTAGATTGCTGCCTCACGGTCCTCCACACTCCGGATTGGATTGCTGCCTCACCGTCCTCACTCCTAAATGGATTGGTGCCTCACTGGCCTCACTCCTGATTAGATTGCTGCCTCACGGTCCTCCTCACTCCTGATTAGATTGCTGCCTCACTGTCCTCACTCCTAAATGGATTGGTGCCTCACTGTCTTCACTCCTGATTAGATTGCTGCCTCATGGTCCTCCACACTCCTGATTGGATTGCTGCCTCACTGTCCTCACTCCTAAATGGATTGGTGCCTCACTCCTGATTAGATTGCTGCCTCACTGTCCTCACTCCTGATTAGATTGCTTCCTCACGGTCCTCCTCACTCCTGATTAGATTGCTACCTCACGGTCCACCTCACTCCTGATTAGATTGCTGCCTCATTGTCCTCACTCCTAAATGGATTGGTGCCTCACTGACCTCACTCCTGATTGGATTGCTGCCTCACTGTCACGGCCGTCCACACTCCTGATTGGATTGCTGCCTCACTGTCACTGTCCTCCACTCCTGATTGGATCAATAAGGTGTCGATCTCGATGAAGCGCAGGCACGATGGCCCCAATGAGCTGTTACCTTCTTGTGCAGTATTTCTTCATCAGAGGTAAGTGCCCTACGGCATGCCGTTAACAATCGGCATCACGCAATTTCCGTCTCACTCGGTTTCCACATCGGCCTCATTCTTAGTCCTCCACATTATGCAACAATGTAGATAAGAGAATGCCGTAAAATGAGTAATATATACATTTATAAAGTACGTACGCAACACGATATTCGCATTTCAAGAAACTAGGGCATGCCTGTACTATATATATATATCTAAAATTATATCCCCCCCCCTCTATTTACATGAAATGGTTTGGTCCAAAGCGAACGGCTTGCGAGTACGGTGACAATCCCCCCCCTCTATTTACATGAAATGGTTTGGTCCAAAGCGAACGGCTTGCGAGTACGGTGTTTTTTATCGGACCCGTGGAATTATAGATAGTAGTTTTAATTAGTTTTAAAACATAGTTTAACGCCAACATAGTTTGCCAACGTGAAATAAATGAATACGCTCTCAAATGTGCCGTCCGAGGCAGAGTCTGTTCGCCACGTTCGGCACACGTGATAACTCGCTGCTCTCTGATTGGTTGAATCGTTTTTTGGACATAGCTCGGTAACTACTTCTCCGATTAATATGAAACCTTGAAAAGGCACATCCTCGGGTCCCCAGCAATATACCTGGCAAGTTTAAAGTATATCGGACCCGTGGTTGTCGAGAAACAGCGGTCACAGACATACAGACATACAAACATACACACAGAGATTACTGGAATTATAGATAGATACCAACGTTGGTTTTATTTTTTTCATTCAGACGTGAGTAAAGTAAACGATGAATAATAAACATATATATTAATTTAATGGGTTTAATTAAATTATGGCAATTAAAATGCAAAAATTATGGCACAGCAATTAATTTAAATGGTTTAATTAATGGGTTAATAAAATGATGTACCGTACCCAGGTTTGAGAGCAACTATTAGTGGGTGGGTATAGGTGAGGGCGACACTACCGGAAGTAAGCTGTAACACGTGCCCTTTTGTGGTTTGTTTTCGACGTATCCAATCAGGTGACTGTTGTCGCGAAGGGTGCACTAACCGGAAGTTACGTAGTTCCGCGGGCGCCTATAATTATCGGCGTGGGTCGCTTACGTCACGACGTCACGAAGAGCAAATAAATTTATGAACTTGTGTAACTTATAAACGTCTAATTGCTTCACTGCGAGTTGTGTCGTCCTTTAAAAGGAGCAAATATTATATGTAAACCGAGGTGGTTTGATCGAGGAGAAGGAACGAGGTCAGAATACCTTCGAGGTATTAAATGGCTGATTTATGTCGTGATTTTAACAACTTTTGAGGCTGTTTGAAGATGATTAAAGGAAAGTTATTCGAATATTTCCTTTTGGAGAATTACTCTGGACTGATGGCCTCATTACTCTGGAGTAAATTATGGCCTAATGTCACTGCCATTGGATGTGTCCTGTCAGCCAGCGGTGATGACACCTCGTACTGCAGATTCCTGAACAACGGAATTACCTTGAAATATAAAGAACAGATATGCATTTCGTTATTCACTGTTATACTTTGCACTGCAGTGTATTTTGTAAATAGTTTTGTGAAATTTTTTTTTTTTAAACTCCTCAAAACAAATCTTAGAACAGGATACAGTAGTCTCAGCTGAGTTTCTACTGTGACTTCATGGAATACAGATAGCACAAGGAGAGACTGGTTGATTGCCTCGAGCTCGACACTGGACAGAGGAGTTTGTTTTTTTGGGGTTTTTTTTGTATACAACTACAAGATCGAGGCTCGTGAAAGAGCTAAACATTAATCACACAAAAAGTCAAACCGACACATAAAACACAAAATAAGGGGAGCGGTAGACAAGATGGGGAGAGAGGGGGAAGGACACAAACACAACATTTGAGAGCAGGGACATCGAGAGAAATGTGGGAGGGAGAGGGCTTGGGGGGAGGTGGGAGAAAACATATGGACACTGCAAGGACTTCCAGGAAAGAAGTTGGAATTTCAAAAAAGTGTATCTGGGGTGCATTAGCGGGGGTAGAAAAGATCAAGGTTTTGGATGGGGGAAGATGAGAGATGGTGGTTTTTGAATATCTGGAGAGAGGAGAGGGATTGAAGAGAGTGAGGGAGTTTGTTCCAGAGGCGGGAGAAAAGAGGAATGAGAGTGAAGGTGAGCAGAGAGCCTATATTTTGGCAGTTTAACCATCAGAGGGTTGCTGGCAGATCTTGTGCGACCTGTAGGAATATTTGGGGGACAGAGCACAGAGAGAGCTGGGGGAGCAAGGCCGGAGAGGAGTCGGTAGAAGACAGAAAGACCACCTACCTGCCTGCGGTGAGTGAGTGAAAGGCTGCAGATTATAGTGATTTATATCCTCAGATTAGCCAGAGCTGCTCCTCCTGGCTCCCTTTGGTCGAAGAGATGCTGCAACATAAAATATGTGCTGTTCCATGCGACTCCACTTCCTGGAGCAGCTTGAGCTGTGGCCTTCCTAGCTGCTCTTGCTCTTCCTAGCTTCCTAGCCTAACATAAAATATGTGCTGTTCCATCGCGTCTCCACTTCCTGGAGCAGCTTGAGCTGTGGCCTTCCTAGCTGCTCTTGGACACAAGCCAGCCTCTCCCTTGCCGTGGTGCTTCACTTAAATAGCCCCACTATTTTCCTTGCCTTCGAGCGGATGAAGGCTAGGCCGTGAGTATCCTCGATCGCCTTCTTGGTCACAAGGTTCAGTGTGTGTGCAAAACATTCAATATGTGTCATCTTCATGAGTTGTGCACAATAACTCATGTTGGCTGCATTGTCTGTTACTATGCACCTAATTTTGCCCTTGAGGCCCCAGTGTCCTATGAGCAATTATTTTGCTTTTTCAATGTTCTCAGAGGTATGCAACTGGGGAAACTTTGCCACACCCAGTAGTCGGCACTGGAGTTTGCCATCTTTTATAAAATGGCATGTGACGCCCATGAATGCATCCATGTTCATGGAGGTCCACATGTCAGAGGTCCGGCTCGCACAAACCACTTCCTTCATGTCTTGCTTCACCTTTTCTTTTGTTGCTTCATAATTTTCTTCCATCATGTGCTTCACTGTATTCCTGCTCGGTAAGGTGTCGGTTGGGTCTTCTAAAAAGCTGACCCCCTTCTAAAAAGAAGCATGATGATAACTAGAACGGCACTCAGTCGACAGCATACCTCCACCTGGTTTGCTATATCAATCAATGGTGAAGAATCACTTTAAAAATTATACTCTCTGGATCCGGATCCAGATCTTCACCAAAATGGAATCGATTCTTCCTTGTCACACACATAACCTGTCCAACAAGTTTCGTCCAAATCCATCCATAACTTTTTCAGATATTTTGTTCATAAACGGACAGACAGGGGTGAAAACGTAACCTCAATCCACCTTTGGTGGCGGAGGTAATGACCAAAAAGGACAGTGAGCTGCCAATGCCCCCATACATACGACACATAGCAGGGTGGTGGCTTGACCAAACGGCCAGAACATGTACGCTGACCTGTGGGAATGGTATTGTTTGGAGAGTCAGTCATGATGTCCGGTGGTGAAAGGTTGTGGTTGGGTGACATATCTGGTGCGGTGAATCATACACATTTAGGTGACACCGGTGGAAGAATTGTTTTGGCTCTTCGGTGGTTGTCATCAGGTGATGGCTTCAGATGATGGCGGTTCCAGCGTAGCATGGTTCCCGACTCAGTACTTACATTGTATGAGCAGGGTACCGGGCACACACCCATCACAGCTGCTGGTAACCATTGGCCAGTGTTGCTGTCCTGGGCATGGATGGGCTGACCCAGATTGAGGTTGCACAGTTGTGGTCCGGCGTGTTGGTCAAAATACGTCTTCTGCTGCCATTGGCATTGTTGAAGCTGAAACGCAATGTTGTCCTTCCCTGCAGCAGTGTTACGGATGTGCATCGGGATGTTTGTCTTGAGATTGTGTTGGTTTGGTAGTTCAGAAGGTGATGGAAGGGAGTTATCAATTGGCGTGGAGCGCAGGATCAGAAGAGCCATGAATGGGTCCATGCCAGCAAGTTAGGCTTTGACAAGAATGTTCTTGACTGTCTGAACTTGACGTTCGATGAAACCATTCGAGAATGGGAAGTGAGGGCTGGAGGTAACATGGTCAAATCCCCATTTCCCGGCGATGTTGGCAAACGTTTTGGATGCGAGCTGTGGCCCATTGCCTGTTACAACACGATCACGTATGCCGTGCTCCAAGAAGACAGACCACGGTCTGGTTGGCAACTCGTGTTGTGACAGTGGCTCCGGTTGTTGGGATTTTTTATATTGCTGGCAGGTACTGCAGCACCATGTCATGGATTCTATATCCTTGTTGATGTCATTCCAAAAGACACATGTCTTGGCGCAGAGCTTTGTTTTGTCAGCTCCTTGATGAGCTTCATGCAAGTGGGAGAGAATTTCATGCTGCATCATCTGCGGTATGACCTTTCATAATGAGCCCATCCTCAATGGCTAGTTTGTCTCTATAGGTCCAGTATTACTGAAGCTGGTGAGGTACAGACATAGGTCGATCCGGCCATCCGTTGATAATGATGTGTTTCAATTGCTGCAATTCCTCATCCATGTGCAGAGACTGGTGTAATTCTGCAAGCTTATTGGCAGAAAACTGGACAAGACTGATGCATATTCCAGTGTCCAGGGTGTCGACATTGTTCACACCTGGTTGGCGAGACAGCGCATCGGCCAGCAGCATGTCCTTTCCTGGGACGTACACAATGGTCAGGTCATAAGGTAAAATGCAGAGAAGTAGGCGTTGAAGTCACTGAGGTGCTGCTGAGAGGCTGCTGAGAGGTTCTTGAGGCGAATCATTTATAATGGTTTATGGTCGGATTCCACAGTGAAGTGACATCCGTAGACGTATGTGTGGAACCTCTCACACCCATAGACTACTGCAAGTAGTTGCGTTCGATGTTAGCATACCTGGTTTCAGCCTTACCAAGAGTCCATAGGTGTGTCCACCTGTATGACAGTCGCTCTGTGTGGATCAAAGTAGCTGAGCATCACCTGGCGACTAGTTTTTTGATTGAGTCAAATGTCCGTTGGTGTGACGACGTCCATTCGAAGATAGCACCGTTTCGTTTTTTTGGAGTTCCCTAAGTGGTTTAGCATGTTCTGAGAGATGTGGTACGATTGATGCCATGTAGGTTGTGATTCTGAGGAACTGTTGTAGTTCTGTGACATACGTAAGTGGGTGCCTTCAATTTACTGATTGCCTCAACTCTCTCTACTCTCAAGACTGAAACAATATCTCTCTACTCTCAAGACTGAACTCTCAAACCTGTCTCCCTCCTCCAAATCCTGGTGGCATCTGGTCAAATCTGTTTCTGGTGTTTGTTCCCCTTCCATCCCTTCCCTTACCTCAAACGGCTACACAGCTGACTCCGCACGTGAAAAAGCTGAATGCCTCAACTCTGTGTTTGCCTCTAAATCTTGTGTCCCAAACCCGTCCCTCTCTGTACCCACCATAACCTGTCGTACCCAGGTGCTCCTGGACTCTGTGTCCTTCTCTCCTGACAAGGTGGAGAAGTTTCTGTCAATCCTCAACTATGATTCTGCAACTGGACCAGACGGCATCAGCCCACAGGTCCTAAAATCCTGCTCTGCTGCTCTATCTCACCTTCTCTCTGTTCTCTTCACCCTCTCTTTTGCTCAAGGTCATCTGCCATCAGCTTGGAAATCAGCCAACATTACTGCTTTACACAAAAAGGTGCAATAACAGATCCTTGCAACTACAAACCAATCAGCCTTCTCCCAATTATCAGCAAAGCCGTGGAATCCATCATTGCTTCGGATATCAAATCTTTCCTCTTCTCCAATGGCTTGACCTCTGATCATCACTTTGGTTTCAGACCAGGTCACTCTACTCTGGACATGCTGCTTCTGCTGTCTCAACAATGGATGGAATGGAGGTCCTCAATGCCAAACAGGAAATTAGACCTGTCTCCCTTGACATATCACGTTCTTCGATACGGTCCTCCTATGGTATCCATGGAAATCTCCACACATGGCTTGTGGACTTCCTCTCTGGTCGTAGTCAACGTGTGGCCCTGAATGGGTTTCTCTCATCTCTCCTTCCTGTTCAGGCTGGAGTTCCTCAAGGCAGTGTTCTGGGCCATGTGCTTTTTCTGGTCTTCATCAATGATCTCTCTGACTCTCTTGAAAATCCTCTCTATCTCTTTGCTGATGACTACACTCTGCCGCTCCATTCTTCATATCTCAGATCGGCAGTCTGCAGCCTCCTTACTCTCTGCAGACCTGGACAAAATCACAGACTGGTCAAACAAGTGGAACATGTCTTTCAATCCTGACAAATCTCACACTCTTACTATGTCTCTCCGAAAAGACCGACTGGACAACCCTCCCATCTACTTTCTGAACAATCCTCTCCAAGAAGTTCTGTCACTTAAGCTTTTGGGTCTCGCCATCTGACATGATCTTTCCTGGGAAAAACACATTTCCAAGCTGGCCTCCAAAGCCAGTCACCGGCTGGGCATCATCCGTCATGCGAAGTCCTTCCTTGGCACACCTGACCTCCTCACCACATACAAGGCTTTCATCCGCAGCTCAATGGAATACTGTTCTCCCTTCTGGGCTGGTGCTCCAGTATCTCGTCCATTTTATGTTGGAATGTGTTCTGGCTCATGCTGAGACTGAATGGCAGCCTGAGGAAGCGATAAAGGCCAAACGGGCTGTTGAAGCACGTGAGCATGCTGGATTCATCGTCCAGCTCAATCGACCAGTATCCATGCCGCGCATCCAACTTATAGAATACTGATGAATTGTGGAAATTTGGTGTAATTTCCTCCAGCATTGGGGTATGATAGTGGGGCCTTTTGATGGCCTTTGAGGTCCTTTGGGTCAAGACATATCTGGAGCTGACCATTAAGTTTCCTTGTTTAGACTAGGCTAGTTACCCAGTCAGAAGGTTCCGTCACCTTTGTGATGACGCCAAGGTTTTCCACTTTGTCGGGCTCACGCTTCACTTCCTCCCACATGTGTATGGGACACTGGGACAGTGGCGAGGTGCGGGTATACCTGGAGGTACGGAATTATCTGTGGTGATGTGTAACTTCCCCTTGAAATGACCAATCCCTTTAAATCGGTCAGGGTAAAGCTTACATAGGTTGTCTTTGGATGTGATTGGTAGGTGCTGTGATTTGTCATCGTCCTTCACAGAGCAGTTGAGCACCACAAGCCGTAGGGTGGATGATGTTGGTAGGCCTAATATGGCTGAGCCATCAGACCCTGACATAAAATTCAGCATCGGCTGTTCTGCCCGGGTATGAGCAGGGTATAAGTACAGCCCCGAAGTGAGATATGTTAGATCCCCCATATGCATGGAGGGTAGTCTTCTTGGGAGTAGTTGCACCATTCTGGAGAAAGCTGTGAGAGTCGAGCTTACCTGGGAACATTCTTCTGAATATTCTGAGTGGTAAAACATTTCCTTGAACACCTGTGTCTATCTTGGCTTTGAGAGTGGCTGGAGTGTTGAGTCGGTTGTCCAGTTGGATGTCTTTGATGGCAAATACTTCATCCTGCTCTTCGCTCAGAGCGAGGCCAGCAGAGGCAGTCCACACAATATCGAACGTCAGTCTCAAACCCTTCCTCCAGAGTAGAGGAGGCTGGAGTGCGTGCAGGTTGCCCGGTGACAGAGTGCATCTGGCGGTCAGGATTGCTGGATCTCCATGGGGGGCTTCTGCGCTGCTGTCGAGTTCTACTGGGTGTGCGCTGTCCCTGGATGGATTTGCAGACTGCTTTCCAGTGTTCCCGCTTTCTGCATGCATCACATGTGGATCCTGAAGCTGGGCACTTGGTTCTGGGGCCCCGGGAGTGATCCCCACCACACTATCGGCAATGATCCTTTTGACCATTGGACCGCTGGGCAGCGTAAACCACAGTGTCGTTAGCGAATTGTTCCAGATGGGCCCGGATGGCCTCTTCAGTACGAGCCAGGTCCACCTCATTGTCCAATGTGAGGGTTTCGTTCTTGCCTAGCAATGTTTCTTGGACTTTCTTGTGCGTGGTGCCAATTATTATTAACTGTTCAATTAGACGGTCTTCCAGGTCTTTAGTGGTGTCTAATCTGCACGTTTGAGCCTGTAGCCATAATACATGAATTCATTGATTGATTCAGCAGGTTGCTGGTTATACTTCTGTAGGTGGAAACGATCGAGTTGGAAATTGGGCCTCAGCTCTAGATGTGTTGTGACCTTCTCCCATATTTTCTTGGGTTGTTTGCGATAATCGCCAGACAGGTCCCACAAATTGTACATGTGGAGGCCTTGCTGTGTCCTACCCACAGTAGGATGTAGGTTACTTGCTCCTCTGGGCTCATTCCAGCGAGAGGTCCCTTGAGTACGAGTTCAGCATACTGCTTAAAAGCGGCAAATGCAGAGGGCAGGTCTGGGGCCTGCCACTCCATTCTAGGTGGTTCAATGACGGACATGTTAGCCATGCTGGTCGTGGGAGAATGTGCGTGTGTCGGCGAGGAAAAAGAAAATCGTCCAAAAACGTGTCGGGAATGGCGCCCAAAGAACGTGTCCGCAATGGCGTCCTCTCCGAAGCAGGCTGGAAGCGTGCAGCTCACATTCTAACCCACTACACCAGGGGAAGGAACTACTCGGACTTTACACTATGGAAATAACTACACTGAGGGAGGGTGGGTGCCATTCCTTTTAGGGCCAGTTCCTAAAACCGCAGCAATACTTTATCGACGTGCTCACATTGTAATTGTACGTACTGTTGCGTTTGTGAAGGGGTAGGCAATGGAATACCTGAGGACCAGGTAGGATTGTATAGGATAGTGTGCTCCGAATGTTGCGATGAAGAAGAAGAACCAAAATTTACCTAAGTAGGAATCTGTTAGACCGGATGTCGTGGAAGAGTGTATCTTTGTCCCCATGATGAGGGGTGGGGTTATGCAAATTAGATAGGGTTTAATGGTAAATCCCCTGTATGTAAACTTTGCCACAAACCCCACCTGGATTGGGCAATGTGAATTGGCGAGAGAGTCAAAGGGAGGATCCTGTTTTGGGACCCCTTTTTCATTGGCGGGAGGAGGCCAAAAGACCTTTTTGGGAAGAAATTGCTCCACACTGAGCCCAGGTAAAGGCCTATTGGGCACAATGCCAGATGTTGGGTTTGAAGGATGGCCATTTGTATAGAAAATGGGTTACACCAACGGGCGATGTAGCTTCTTGGTTGATAGTTGTACCGGATAAATTGAAGGAAGTGGTTATGGGACTAGGACAATGGGACATTTTGGCATGGCCAAAACTTTGTCCAAATTGCGGCAGAGTTTCTACTGGGTGAATTCGGGCAAGGACATTCAAGATTGGGTGAGATCCTATGACCTCTGCCGCGGTAAGAAGGGACCCACGCTTGCGCGCAAGGCCCTGCTCCAAGGATACAATGTGGGAGGACCGCTTGAGCAGGTGGCAGTAGATGTGGTTGGGCCCCTGCCAGCCACCCGCCGAGGGAACCAGTACATCATGGTGGCAATGGACTACTTCACAAAGTGGCCAGAAGCCTACCCATTGCCCAACCTGGAAGCCTGGCTGGTAGCTCAAGTTCTAGTAGAGGGTTTCTTCTCCCGGTTCAGCGTACCAAGGGAGCTGTACACCGACCAGGGCCGTAACTTTGAATCCGCGCTCCTGCGGTCAGTGTGCGAGCTCCTCCAAATTAATAAGACCCAGACGACCCCTCTTAGGCCAAAGTCGGATGGGATGGTGGAGAGGTTTAACCGCACCCTGCTAACGCAGTTGGCCCTTTTCACCTCCGAGCACCAGCATGATTGGGACTAAAATCTCCCCTTTGTGTTGATGGCATATCGGACCACACAGCATGCTACCACTCGGTGCACCCCCGCCTTGTTGATGTTCGGTCTGGAAATGCAAGTCCCCACAGATTTGTTGATGGGACCGTCACCAGAGGAACTGGGTGGAGCATCTGTGGAAAGTTATGCTAACAATTTGAGAAAGAGCATGGAAAAGGCTCAAGAGTTTGCGATGAAGCAAATTGACCTGGTTTCCTCGCATATGAAATTGCGGTACGACGCTCAGGCACACTCACCTTGTTTCCTTCCCAGAGACCTTATTTGGCTCTACTGGCCCCGGCGGAGTAAGGGTGTGTGCCTAAAACTCACCTCGCCCTGGAAGGACCCCGGGGTGGTACTTCGGCAGGTGACTAATGTGGTTTTCAAAATTCAGATTATGAATGCCCTTCCACAGATACGCATGATACGCATGCCCTTCCACAGATAGTCCACGGGGATAGATTGAGCCCCTGCCTGGGTCGGGAGGCTCCTCGGTGGATTGGAAGGGTGCAGGGTAAACTATGGGTGGTGGATGACATTCTTGGACCCGACGAACCTCCAACTACCTGCATGTAAAGGTGAGGTCTTGATGTTTATTGTCCCAGGGTTCAGTACTTGCTTGTAGAAATTGGGACATGAGTAATTTGGAGTGGGGGTGGGTGAGAGTGATGAGTGATGACGGTCGGTGAAGGGATTGGAATGTGTGCCACAAAGTGTCTTGTGGGTGGCTTTTGTTTATGTGTAGAATTTTGTGTTTTTGTATGGTCGGGAGAATGGAAATGGAATTGTGGTTGAGGATTGAAATGTGAATATGGGAAATTCACATGTAAGCAGGCCATGGCAGCATCTTTTTGTGACATCCTTTTATTGAAATGTGTTGACAATTGAATGGCAGTGGGGGAGGAAATATGATTGCAGATTTTGTGGGTGGGGAAGGTGTGTGTGTCCGCAGGTACGGATCAAGCTCTGGAGGAGCGGTGACTGCACCCCCCCCCCCCCCCCTGAGGGAATTGCTCCTGGCAGCCAGTGGTGTCTTGAAATTGGGAGCCCGTCGGCGGGGGGTCTGGTTGGGGCTCAGCGGTATGGAGACTCCTGGCAACCCGGGAGGCTATGTGAGCCTGAGGCAAAGTTGCTTGGTGTGGAGACCTCCCCGGCGGGACAACAGCTAAGTAGCTGTTTGGCTGTCACGGGGCCAAGAATTGAAGGTGGTGGAAGGGGGGGGGGGGGAGGTGAAGAAGTCTTCAGTCGGGCGACTTGTTCTTGGGACTGCGGGCACCACAGCCTGAAGCGCCTCCACCATCTTGCTTGCACGGTACCTCCCCGCTGCCTAATTGAGGATCACATGTTATGACATCTATGCCATGGTCTTGCAGGGGTCGGGGAGGTGAAATACATGTTTTGATGATTATTGCAATGTGTGTGACTGAGTGTTGGATTTGTGTGAATGATTGGGGGAGAAATTTCAATCGAGCCATGTCACTCACCTGTAACACCAGGACAGGGCCCGCGGACATTTGGGCAAATTAGGATGGCTCCACAGGTAACGTTGGGTATTGTGGAATCCACCGGGGGACGTGGTCTTTGGAGGGATCCAAGGTTTTGTACAAATGTTATTGCATTTTTGATTAAGGTTTTGTGGTTAAGGTACTTTTTTGTGTTGACATTTTCCTTACTGCCCCAGGAGTTAGGAGCGAGAATTCCAAGGGTTGTACATATTTGAATTGTTGCTTATGGGGTGTAGAACGGTAAGGAGAATCGGTAAGTTAGCTATGGCTCGCTTCCCACAGCCCCTCCTAATTTATTTCATAGACTAAGTGTGAGGCGGTAAGTGTTAAGGCTGGAACGGTAATGCCTGCAGTGAACCTTGCGGGACCTACAGTTCCGGGGGGGGGGGGGGGGGGGCTGTGTTACATTTGTGAGGGGGGTAGGCAATGGAATCCCTTAGGGTCAGGTAGGGTTGATTGTATAGGATAGTGTGCCCCGAATGTCACGATACAACAACAACAACATGCATTTTAAAGGCCATTTTCCATGCTAGAGCGGGGGTTAGCCTTGCGGTCCCCATGACAATCTTCTCCATTTTGTCCAATTTTCTGCATCTCTCCTTGTTAACCCCCTTGCCCGCATTTCTTCTTCCACCATCTTTAGCCAAGTCTTTCTCGGTCTTCCCCGTCTTCTACTTCCTTCTACATTCATTTCCATCACTCTTCTCAACCAGTCACTTTCATCCTTCCTCAACACATGACCAAACCATCTCAACCTGTTCCTCTTCACAGCATCAATCACAGGCTCTATTCCCATCATCTTTCGCAATTCATCATTTGTCTTCCTCTCTCTCAACGATACTCTGCACATCCGTCGAACCATTCGCATTTCCACCCTTTCCAACCTTCGTTGCTGCTCTACGTTCATTACCCATGTCTCGCTCCCATAAATCATAACACTTCTCACACATGCAGCATACACCTTTCCCTTCAGCTTCAACGACACTCCCCTCGTCATCAGCACGCCACTCAATTCCCGAAACTTCTTCCATGCACATCTCACTCGAGCAACCGTTGCCGAGTCTGATCCACCTTCTCCATTCAGCATGTCTCCGAGGTAGCAAAATGTTTTCACACCTTCCAGCTTCACGCCGTCTCCAAGATCCAACTCAACATTTCCTCCATCTGCAGCTCCCTCTGTGCACACCTTACATTTGAATGTAGCTGCCACACTGGTTAATGACCCTCTCAGACCACTACATTTTTGATGAACCCACTCAGCGCACATTGTACACTGAATGGAGTTCACTCCGACACCCTTCCTACACACAGCACAGGGCCACTTCTCAGTTCTTTCCACCTCACCACATGCTTTACCACTTGCCATCACCTTCGTCTTTCCGATATTCACCTTCAGACCTTTTGTCTCCATACATTCCTTCCACGTGTTCATCTTTTCCTTCAGTCCATCCATACTTTCCGCAATCAACACCAGATCATCTGCATACAACAACTCCCACGGTAAACCCTCCTTTACGTTCTGAGCCAGCACCTCCATCACAGCTACAAATAGTAGTGGACTTAGTACCGACCCCTGATGCACTCCCACCTTCACCTCAAACTCACCACTGTTCCCGTCCTTCGTCCTTACAGCTGTGCGCGCTCTTTTGTACATTGCCATCATTACTCTGATCAACCATTCCTCCACTCCTAACTTCTTCAATGCCCATGTCAATACTTTGTGTGGAACCCGATCGAATGCTTTCTCCAGATCAACAAACCCAAGAAACAACTTCTTCCTCTTCTCCATGTACTTCTCCTGCAACTGCCTCACAATGAAAAGCGCGTCTGTCGTTCCTCTTCCTGGCATAAATCCAAACTGCATTTCGTCGATCTTCACTTTCTTCCTTATCCTCCTCTCCAACACCCTTTCCAATACCTTCATTCCATGCTCCAATAACTTTATCGCTCGGTACGAGCCACACTCCAGAGGGTCACCTTTCCCCTTGTATAGAGGGACGAGGGTACTCAGTACCCAATCCACTGGAATGCGACCTTCTTTCACCACCAGATTACAGATCTCTGTCATTCTCTTCACACCCCAACTTCCTGCTGCCTTCAACATATCTCCCACAACTCCCGTCGGCCCTCCCGCTTTTCTACCCTTCATTGCTTTTATCGCTTCCTCAACCTCCTTCTCAGTTATCTTCTCTGCCGGTCCTAAAACTGGGTTACTCTCTATGTTGCCATCCCATTCATTCTCTGTATTCAACAGCATTTCCATATATCTTTTCCATCTTCCTTTAATTCCATCTGGGTCGACAACGATTTGTCCCACTTCATCCTTCAAGCAGCTCACCCCCATCACATCACACCTCTCTTTCGCTATCTGCTTTGCAATCCTGAATACTGCTTTCTGACCCTCTTCCGAATCCAAGCGTTCTCCGAACATTTTCTTACATGCCTCCTGCGCCTTTGCTACCTCTTTCTTTGCAGCCTTCCTGGCTGCCTTATAACTTTCATGCTCTGCTGTTTCTGTTCCCGTACCCTTCGCCTTCTGCCACTCCTTGAACTTCTTCCTCTTCTCGTCAATCCTCTTTCCAACTTCATCATCCCACCACCATGTTTCCGAGTGCCTCGGTGGTCCTTTTGTCCATCCACATACCTCACCAACGGCTCCCAACAGACTAGCTTTCATTGACATCCAACCACTTTCAAGCTCAACCACATCATCCTCAACCCTACTCAGCCTCTCTTTTAATAATAATAATAATAATAATTCATTTATTTTGTATAGCGCTTTTCCAGAAGCCCAAAGGCGCTTTGACAGAGTGGAAAACATAATGCATAACAATACATGAAAACAACAATTGCAAAAAGACAAGAATCAAGAAAACAAACAGCAGCGATATACGGCATATATATAAGACAAGAATCAAAAAGACAAGACAAGAATCAATAGGGAAATATTTAAAGCAAAAGGAGGGAGAAGGAGAAGAGATAGTCAGGGGTTAAATGCTGTGGGTTGAATGTTGAATGCAGCGTTGAACAGGTGGGTCTTTAGTGATGTTTTGAATGTGGTGAGTGAGGAGGAGTCTCTGATGGTGTGAGGTAGTGAGTTCCAGAGGGTGGGAGCAGCGATGGAGAAGGCCCTGTCCCCCCAGGATCTGAATTTGGTCCGGATGGAGGGGGTCAGGAGGTTGGTACCAGCAGAGCGGAGGTTGCGGGTGGGAGTGTGTCTGGAAAGGAGGTCAGCCAGGTAGGATGGGGCCAGGTTATGGAGGGCTTTGTATGTCAGGAGGAGGATTTTGTACTGGATTCTCTGGGGGATGGGGAGCCAGTGAAGCTTGTAAAGGACGGGGGTGATGTGGTCACGGGTCCGGGAATGAGTGAGTAGACGGGCAGCGGAGTTCTGAATGTATTGGAGTTTATTGGTGATTTTTGAGGGTGAACCATAGAGGAGGCTATTGCAGTAGTCCAGACGGGAGGTGATGAAGGCGTGGATGAGGGTTTCTGCAGCCGTGGAGGAGAGGGATGAGCGGAGACGGGCAATGTTTTTCAGGTGAAAGAAGGCTGACTTTGTGATCTGTTTAGTGTATTTGTCGAAGGAAAGGGTTTGGTCAAAGATGACGCCAAGATTCCGGATGTGAGGGGAGGTGGATACTGGGATACCGTCGATGTTGAGGGCAAAGTTATGGGTGGATTTTGTGAGCGTTTTTGGGCCAATGATGATTATTTCAGATTTATCACAGTTAAGCTTGAGGAAGTTGATTTGAAGCCAGGATTTTATTTCAGTGATGCAGTTTGTCAGGATAGAGTGGGTGTCGGTGGAGACGGACTTGGTGGAGATGAAAAGCTGGATGTCATCGGCGAAGCAGTGGAATTGGAGACCATGACGGCGGATTAAGTGACCGAGCGGGGACAGGTAAAGGATGAAGAGGAGGGGGCCAAGAACTGAACCTTGGGGGACACCTTGGGGGAGGGGAGCAGTGGGGGATTTGCAGTTATTGATGGAGATGAACTGGCATCTGTCAGAGAGGTATGATTTAATCCAAGAGAGGGCAGTGCCGGTGACGTTAAAGGTGGATTCAAGTCGGGTGAGGAGGATAGTGTGATCGATGGTGTCAAAGGCAGCGCTGAGGTCGAGGAGGACGAGAATGTTGAGGTTGCCAGCGTCAGAGGAGAGGAGAAGGTCGTTGGTGATTTTGAGGAGAGCAGTTTCAGTACTGTGGTTGGAGCGGAATCCGGATTGGAATGTTTCATACAAGTTATTGGCAGAGAGATGATGTTTGAGTTGAGTGGCTACAGCGCGTTCCAAAACTTTTGACAGAAAGGGTAGGTTGGAGATGGGTCTGAAGTTGTTTAGGGTGTCAGGGTTTAGACCAGGTTTTTTTAGAATGGGGGTAACAGCAGCAATTTTGAGGGAAGGTGGGACGATGCCTGTAGACAGGGAGGAGTTTATTGTTGCAATGATAAGTGGAGAGAGAGCAGGGAGGGAGGCTTTGACAAAGCTGGAGGGGATGGGGTCAAGAGTGCAGGTGGCAGTTTTCATTCCTATGAGGAGTTCAGAGAGGTCAGTAGGAGAGATTGGGGAGAACCGAGACAGGGGATGGCAGGACAAGGGGGGGCAGGTGGTTGGAGGGGGAGCGGGTGCGGCGGTGGTCAAGCTGTTGTAGATGTTGTCAATTTTGCGTTGGAAGAAAGAGAGGAAGGAGATGCAGTTGTCTACTGTGAATGACTGGGTGGTGGTGTTCAGGGGGCGGAGGAGTTTGTTTATTGTCGAGAAGAGTGCTTTTGGGTTTCCGGAGCCAGAGTGAATAATTTGAGAGTAGTAGGCAGAGCGGGCGCGGGAGAGGGCATCTTTGTAGTGTTGTATGTGGTCCTTGTAGGCTTGGGAGTGAACTGTGAGACCCGTTTTATTGCGGAGTCTTTCAAGTTGGCGAGCACGAGTTTTCATCAGGTGGAGTTCAGGGGTAAACCAGGGAGCAGAATGGGTGAAAGAAACTGTTTTGGTTTTTACAGGCGCAAGCTGGTCAAGGCAGGAGGAGAGAGTGTGGTTGTAGTAGTCAGTGAGGTCGGAAGGGGTGTGGAGGTCAATGAAGGGAGAAGTGGACATTTTTTCAGAGAGGGTGGATGAGAATGAGGTAGGTGAAAGAGCGTTTAGCTTACGGAAGTTGATTGTGCGATAATGCCTTGGTGTTGGGGCGGGGATGTTGATGGTCAGAGTGATGGCTAAGTGGTCAGAGAGGGTGAGGTCGGAGCCATAGAGATGGTGCAAATTTAATCCAGTGGAGCAGACAAGGTCCAAAATGTGACCACGGATATGGGTAGGAAAGTCGACATGTTGAGTGAGGTTAAAGCAGGTGAGTAAATCAGTGAAGTCAGTGGTTATTGTGGAGTCAGTGGAGTCCATGTGGATATTGAAATCACCAAGGAGGAGGATTGAGGGGGAGAGGGAACATAGCTGGGTCAGAAAGTAGGAGAAGTCAGACAGGAATGATGGGTGTGGTTTGGGAGGGCGGTAGACGACAGCCATGACTGACTGCGTGTGACCAGAGAGTTTTAAAGCCAGGTGTTCAAATGATGGAGCAGATGAGATGGAGATGAGGTTGGTCTTGATGTCTTGACGGTGGATAACGGCAATTCCACCACCTCGGCCCTCCGAGCGTGGTTTATTGACGTAGGAATATCCATTGGGTGTGGTGAGGTTGAGTGTGTAGTAGTCCAGAGGTTGTTGCCAGGTTTCGGTGAGACAGAGAAAGTCCAGTTTGTTATCCAGGATGTATTCGTTCAGGATGAGGCATTTATTGTTGAGGGACCGGGTGTTGAACAGGGTGAGCTTGATGTTGTTTTGAACAGCAGGGATGAATTCAGGTGATTTAGCCAGGGTTCGTAGGCAAGAGGTGCGATCGTGTGGGTTGCTGTGACCAGGTGCGCTGGGACGAAGAGTGAGAGTGCGCTGAGCCGACCAGAGGACGGGGATGGAGTGACCTGATTGCAATGCCTCCCTTACTCAAATGCCTCCCTTACTCCCTTTAATGCCTCCCTTACTGTCACCTCTTTCAACCTCCACACCTTCATTCTCGGTTGGTACTTCACCCGCCGAGCTCTCCTCGCACCTTTCACCCTTACGTCGCAGACAACCAAGTGGTGCTGTGAAACAGCCTCCTCCCCCGGGATCACCTTTGTGTCTCGGAGGTGCCCCCTATCTCGCCTACGCACCATCAGGTAGTCAACGGTTGTCGTCGACCCACCTGACGTGTATGTAACAAGCTTATTATCCTCTTTCTGGAACTGAGTATTACAAATCAACAAATCAGCTCCATCAGCAAACTCCAAAATCCTTTCACCTTCTCCATTTCTCACACCATATCCGTAACCCCCATGAACTCCGTCAAAACCATCCATACTCCTTCCCACATGTCCATTTAGGTCTCCTCCTACCACAACAACTTCCTCATCTTTCACGTTTTCCATCAGCTTCTCTATCGCACACCAGAACCTGTCCTTCTCTTCATCGCTCCGACCAACCTGCGGAGCATATCCCGAGATGACGTTCACCAAGAGCTTTCCAATCATCATTTTCACCATCATCAACCTATCACTCACTCTAGTCACACTCACCACACTGTCTACAAACTCCTCAGAAAACAGGACACCAACACCATTCATGCCCTCCAGGCACCCTTGCCACACAAACTTGTATTTCTGTCCCTGCCTACCCTTCACCATTCTCACACCACTTCCCTTCCATCTCGTCTCTTGCACACAACATATGTCCACTCTTCTTCTGACCAATACTTCCACCACTTCTCCTGATCTCCCTGTCATTGTCCCTACATTCCATGTCCCAAACCTCAGAAACCGATCTCCACTTCGGGCTGTACCCTGCCCACATGTAGTTGTAATTGTCATGGTTCTCTTTTTGAGGCAATGTTTTTTATGGCCGGATGCCCTTCCTGACGCCAACCCTCTTAGTCGCCTCCTATGACATGCAGGGATACGGCGTACCTATTCTTATCCAGGGTACACACTGGGAAACGTTTAAAACATGGAAATCCTGGGGGGGGGGGGGGGGGGGGGGGGTGGGATCACCGCTGCGGTTTAAACATATTTAAATAAATATTTAAACAAAACCATGAAAACAATCCGGGAAAAGTCTCTAAGTGAGAACGTGGATTTGAGAAAGCAGGGGCAGAGGTGAAAGAACAAACGAGAATATAGGGGGCGGGGCACAAGTCGAGACGAGGAGGCCGCACGAGACACCAGGCCGCACGAGGTGCGGACAAAGAAATGACTAATTACACACAAATTTGCAACAACTACAAAACCAAAACCAAATAGAAACACACAATAACACATACACAACAAAATACGCAGCGGAAATTTGACAAAGAAACGAACGGGAAAACACTCAAACTTTGATGCCGTGGAGAGATCAAAGCAAGCCCCGTCGCTCGAGGGACCGGAAGCGGAATCTCAATCAATCAATGTCAGCGGACATTGAAGCGGAATCAATGTCACGATGAAGAAGAATAACCCCCATGTACCTAAGTAGGGATCCGTTAGACAGGATGTCTTGTAAGAATGTATCTTTGTCCCCATGATGAGGGGTGGGGTTATGCTAATTAGGTAGGGGTTAATGGTAAATCCCCTGTTTGTAAATTGCCTCTGTGACCTTTTTCCTCTGTTCGATATGACACACACCACACCAGCCATGCACTCTATACCTAAAATAAACATTAAATAAGTAACCGGAACCAAGACGTTGAAAACTACCGTGGGTGCTGCCAGCTGAGCCATCAACAGGGCAAAAGACGGGTGAGGCCACGCCCCGAAGAATGATTGGTCAGGACGGCCATAGAGCGATGAGATGACACTCACTGAGAGGAGCGTGCACAGATGTCATCGGATGACATAAGAGCCCGGGGAACAAAAGAGCGGTGTCACACGACATTTTCTCTTGCGTTTGGGCCGTCATCACGAGCAGTCGAAGTTGTACTTCTTGCACCAGGGACATTGAAAGGGAACGGTCGCAGTTATTCTCTTCTTGCGCTGGATTCCTATTGACGGCACAGTCACATTTTCCTGCTCTTGCGTTGGGACAGGGACATTGGTGTCGTGCAGTCGGACATTTGCGCTTTTTGGTCTGTTCGATCAATTTGAGCGGCCGCATTTTCCTTTCCCTGGCTGGTTGGTGCTGACGGTGTGGCGGCTGTCCATGCTGAGAGACCGCGGTGCTGTGTGGAGCAGACGGTGAGTGGACGGGTGCTGCCTGTTCGCTTCATGCTCGGTGGCTGGAGGAACGAACTGCGCACCAAAACCTGTTTCCCGCACACCGACTTCACGCCAACGCGTGTGTTTTCCCGCGCAGGGACGCGGGGGCCTGTGACGATCCCGGACAATCAAGGGAAGCAGAGCTAAGTATACAAACACACGTTTTTACTTTGTTATTTTGCCCCTTGTGTTGTTTTACGAGTCTGTATGGAGGGTCCCTCGATTAGGAATCTTAGTTTTATCATGCATTTTCTTGTTAGGGTTAGGGTTAGGGTTGCATTTATTTTATTAAACCTTTTAATTGTACATTTTAATTCCGTGTCGGGTCGAGTTGTTTACCACGGTCGAAGACATCCAGTGGGGTCAGTGCAGGCAAGAGCTTCGCTACCCTTTGCTGCCTCATCCCCCCACGTGTATCAACTCCGCAATAGTTGAATTGAACGCCTTGGAGTGTTAAGCTCGATCGGCTACCCGTGACCATGGAGGATCTTGATCACCGGGAAAACCACAGTACTTTATAAACATGCTCACATCTGAATTGTACGTACTTTATAGACATGCTCACATTGGAATTGTACATACTTTGTAGATGTGCTCCTCCTGGAATTCTATTTACTTTATAGATGTGCTCATATTGTAATTGTACGTACTTTATAGACATGCTCATATTGGAATTGTATGTACTTTATTTATGGACGTGCATAAGGAAGAAAGAGAGAGAAAATGGCGTTTATACATTAATAACTATATAAACTAGACCGTCACTTAGTAGAGAGCATACCTCTGCCTAGTTGGCCATATCACTCAATGGAGAAGAATCACTTAAAAAAATAAATATCATATCCGAATCCATATTCAGATCTTCACCAATATCGAATCAATTTGTCCTTGTCACACACACAACCGGTCCACCAACTTTCGTCCAAATCCGTCCACAACTTTTTGAGATATTCTGCTATGTATCGTTTTTTGCCCGATCTCCCAATGGTGAAGAATCACTTTAAAAATTTCTAGTAGCCGAATCCGGATCTTCACCACAATCGAAAGATTTCGTCCTTGTGGCATACTGTAGCGGCTACCGCTGGGTATACACAATCGCCTTGCACCTACCGAGGACGCGGAGCGATCACCATGCCGGGCTCGCCCAGGACACCCGGGCGGCGGGCATGCCCGCTCTCGACTTGCCAGGCCTCGTCCAGGACGCCCGGACACGCCCCCTCTCGCCTTTCCCAGGCAAACGCTCCGGGATAATGTGTATATATATTGCTGCCTGATAAACGGGCTTTTCAGAGTACCCGAGTTGATTTGACAAGAAAGAAACTCGGATGAATTCCAGCTTTTTGTCGCGTCCATTCTTTCGATTTACGTTGGAGCATAGCTCCTATATTGGTGACCCGACATGGACATGGCAGTTGCCCTCAAACTGCCTACCTTCTGGGAGGCTCACGCAGCGGTTTGGTTCGCCCAGGCGGACTCCCTGTTCGCCCTGCGAGGCATCACGGCCGACGACACCCGCTTCCACCATGTGGTAGCAGCACTCGGCTCAGCCACCGCAGCCTTCCACCACCTTCAAGCGTGCCCTGAGCCTCCTCTAGCGCCCGCCAGCCGCTGACAAATACGACGCGATTAAAAAGCTCCTCCTCGACGCTTTCGCCCTCTCATCAGCGGAACGCGCACGGCGCCTGCTCGACCTGCCTGAGCTCGGCGACACGCGCCCGTCCGAGCGAATGGACTACATGTTTTCGCTGCTCGGCGAGCACTCTCCGGCATTCCTGTTCCGGGAGCTGTTCCTCCGTCAGCTGCCTAGCCCGGTACGCCTCGCCCTGGCAAGCACGACGATCACGGATCCCCGCGCCCTCGCCAGGGAAGCCGACAAGATCTCCGCGGCAGGCCAACGCATTGGAGCAGCGACCTGGAGCCCACCGCCGTCCGAAGCAACGCCCACGGCGCCCGAGCACCCGGCACGGTCGACGACCGAACTGCCGACGCAATTGGCGGCCGCTACGCCGTGCCGACCACCTCCAGCACGACGACCGGAGCCTCCACCTGACCAGGCGTGGTGTTATTATCATGCCAGGTTCGGACAGAAGGCCCGGACATGCCGACCCCCGTGCACCTTCGGCAAGCCGGGAAACGGCCGGGCCGGCGTTCATTACCAGCCATGAGCGCCGGCCACACGGGCAACTTACTTTTCATCACGGACAAAGCGTCCGGACGGCGCTTCCTGTGTGACACCGGCGCCCAACTGAGCGTCATACCCGCCTCCGATCAGGACAGGCAGTCCGCGGTTTGCGGCCCCTCCTTGGTTGCGGCCAACGGATCGGCCATCCGCACCTTTGGCCCGCGCAACGTCACCCTCTGCTTCGGCGGCCAACGCTTTAATTGGACTTTTGTAACCGCAAGCGTGCCCATGGCTCTGCTAGGCGCCGACTTCCTCTGCGCACACGGACTGCTGGTGGACGTCCAACGGCGTCGCCTCATCAACGCCGAGACCTTCAGCTCCCTGGCATGCACATTGAGCAGCTCCGCTCCGACCGAGCTGGCATGCGCCCTCCCGGCGGCGATCGAGTTTGCTCGCCTGCTCACGGAGTTCCCGGCCCTCACGCGGCCGACGTTTTCGGCCGTCGCAGTACGACATGGGATCGAGCACCACATACCAACCACGGGCCCGCCGGTCTACGCCAGAGCCCGCCGCCTCGACCCAGCCAAGCTCGCCGTGGCCAAAGCCGAGTTCGACGCTTTGGAACACCTCGGCATCGTGCGGCGCTCCGATAGCGCGTGGGCTTCGCCACTACACATCGTCCCAAAACCAGGGGGCGGCTGGCGCCCATGTGGCGACTACCGCCACCTTAACGACGCTACCACCCCCAACAGGTATCCGATCCCGCACATCCAAGACTTCTCCGCCCGTTTGGCAGGACGGGTCATTTTTTCAAAGATCGATTTAATACGGGGATATGACAAGGTACCTGTCAGGGCGGCCGATGTCCCAAAAACGGCCGTCATCACGCCGTTCGGCTTATTCGAATTCCTGCGAATGCCGTTTGGCCTCAAGAACGCGGCTCAGGCGTTCCAGCGCTTGATGGACGGCGTGCTGCGCGACCTGCCGTTCCTCTTTGTTTACCTGGACGACATCCTCGTCGCCAGCACGTCCCGGGCCGAGCACCTCCTCCACCTCCGAACACTGTTCGGGCGCCTCAGCGAGCACGGCCTCATCGTCAACCCGGCCAAATGCCACTTCGGCACGACGGCCGTTGATTTTTTGGGCCACCACATCACCAAGAACGGGGCCGTGCCGCTGCCAACCATGGTCGAGGCCATCACCACGTTTCCGCGTCCCCGCTCCATAAAGGCCCTGCAGGAATTCCTGGGAATGGTGAATTTCTATCACCGCTTCGTGCCCCGCGCTGCTCAACTCATGCGGCCCCTCTACGAAGCCCTCCGGGGCAAGCCGGCCAAGCACGACGTCGTCTGGTCCGCAGCAATGGACGCGGCCTTTAAAAGCTCAAAGCGGGCCCTCGCCGACGCAACACTGCTCGCTCACCCGGTGCTCAACGCTCCCATCGCCCTCACCACGGATGCCTCCGACTACGCGGTGGGCGCCGTACATGAGCAATGGGTGAACGGGGTTTGGCAGCCACTCGCTTTTTTCAGCCGGCAACTCCGGCCGAACGAGCTCAAATATAGCACGTTTGACCGTGAGCTCCTCGGTCTACACCTGGCCGTTCGCCATTTCCGCCACCTTCTGGAGGGCCGACCCTTCACGGCATTCGTCGACCACAAGCCGTTGGTTTACGCAATGGCCAAGGTCACGGAGCCGTGGTCGGCCCGCCAACAGCGCCACCTCTCCGCCGTGTCGGAGTTTACCACGGACATCCGGCACGTCGCCGGCAAAGACAACGCCGTGGCCGACTGTCTTTCTCGGGCCAGCGCGAACGCGGTCCACCTCGGCGTGGACTTCGCGCTTATGGCGGCGGACGAAACCACCGACGCCACGGTGCAAGCCCTCCGGGCGGTGGACACGGGCCTCCGCCTGGCCGACATCCCCTTCGCGGACACTGTCCTGCTCTGCGACGTCTCCCAAGGCCAGCCTCGCCCCATCGTGCCCGTTACCTGGCAACGCCGCATCTTCGCCTCCCTCCACGGCCTTTCCCACCCGGGCCGGAAAGCTTCCCAGAAGCTGGTGTCGGCGCGATTCGTCTGGCACGGCCTTCGACGGGACGTCCGCGATTGGACCAGCACCTGCACAGCCTGCCAACAGGCCAAGGTCCACCAACACACCCAGGCCCCGCTGGCACCTTTCACCGTGCCCGAACGACGTTTCGACCACGTCAACGTGTACCTGGTGGGCCCCCTCCCCCCATCACGGGGTTTCACACACCTGCTCACCATGGTGGACAGGACCACCAGGTGGCCGGAGGCCGTTCCCCTCGTCTCCACCACCACCGCCGACGTGGCGCAGGCTTTCATCGCCACCTGGGTCGCCCGCTTCGGCGCACCGGCGGACATCTCGTCGGACCGCAGACCGCAGTTCACCTCCGAGCTGTGGGGCGCGGTCGCCCGCAACCTGGGGGTCAGGCTCCACCGTACTACGGCCTACCACCCCCAAGCCAACGGGTTGTGCGAGCGATTCCACCGCTCCATGAAGGCCGCGCTCATGGCCGGCCTTCAGGACGGCGGTTGGGCCGACCGGCTGCCGTGGGTCCTTTTGGGCCTCCGCACGGCCCCCAAGGAGGACCTCCGGGCGTCCACCGCCGAGCTTGTCTACGGCCAGGCGCTACGCGTCCCGGGCGAATTCGTGCCCGATGCTACCAGTCCCTGGTCTGCAGCTCACCAGCGCTCGGACCTCCAGGAGACCACCCGACGGTTTGCCCCCGTGCCAACGTCCCACCACGGTGACCCCCAGTCCTACGTCCCCCCAGCGCTTCGCACAGCGGAGTACGTTTTTGTGCGTCATGACGCACATCGGGGGCCACTCCGGCCGCCGTACAACGGGCCCTTCCGGGTCCTGCGACGGGACGACAAGTCGTTCGTCATCGACATCGGCGGCAGGTCGGACCAGATTGCGGTGGACCGCCTCAAGCCGGCGCACGTGGACATCGACCAACCGCCACGGTTGGCCCTTCCGCCGCGGCGAGGCCGCCCCCCGTCCACGGTGCCCCCCACTCGACCGACCACCACCACACCGGACCCCCCCGCCCCCCCCCACGACCCGCCAGGGGTCGCTTCGGCCGGGTCATCAGGACCCCCCTTAAATTGACCCTGCCGGTGCAAGTCGATTCTGGGGGGAAGTGTGTAGCGGCTACCGCTGGGTATACACAATCGCCTTGCACCTACCGAGGACGCGGAGCGATCACCATGCCGGGCTCGCCCAGGACACCCGGGCATGCCCGCTCTCGACTTGCCAGGCCTCGTCCGGGACGCCCGGGCGCGCCCGGGCATGCCCGCTCTCGACTTGCCAGGCCTCGTCCAGGACGCCCGGACACGCCCCCTGTCGCCTTTCCCGGGCAAACGCTCCGGGATAATGTGTATATATATTGCTGCCCGATAAACGGGCTTTTCAGAGTACGCGAGTTGTTTGACAATAAAGAAACTCGGACGAATTCCAGCTTTTTGTCGCGTCCATTCTTTCGATTTACGTTGGAGCATAGCTCCTACAATACGCTACATCTCTGCCAAATTTCATCCGAATCCGTCCACAACTTTGAGATATTCTGTTCACAAACAAAGAAAAGGACAGACAAACAGGAGTGAAAACAACCTCCATAGGCCGACACCTTTGGTGGCGGAGGTAATAAATAGACTATTTTACAAGGAACTTCAACGCAGGAAGGGGGAATTGTATCCATGAAATTGTAAGCTTTGATTACCAACCTACAGTTTGTCCCTACTCTTTCTTTTTAAATATAAGCACGGAAGCAGCACGTTCTATTTTTATGGGGGCGGGGGGGGGGGGGGGGCTCTCTATCTCTAACCACTACACGAGAGACGTGTTGGCGTAGTTCGCATCAGCATGAACATCGATAGTTCGCCACAGTATCCTCTGCATGTTGTCATGTCCTGTGTGTGGCGTTTTAAAAAGAACGCCAATGGAAATGGTTTCAAAAGGTTTTTTTTATTTCATAACATGAAAAACTGACGTCAACTGAGACGGCTTCGACCTGGAAGTGACGTGTTCACGGTGTATATCCGGTTGTTGTAAATTCCCGATGGAAAAGTCTAGATGTTTCATACATCGCAACCTGTTAATTAGAATCTAGTTCTTTCAACTCTCATCGGTGTACTGCATTTATAGTTTTACATTTTATAGCGTGCGCACCTTTTGACATTATAGTGTATGGGAAACCAAGTAGCTGAAAGGAAAGGGAAACTTGAAACTGACGTCACGATGATGCCAACCAATGGGAGAACGCGCTCGAATTTTGAATATTTCGTTGACGAATTACTGAACAGACGGTTGAGCGGTCGTTGTATAACATAATATTGCTCTTTTTACCAATGGACAGCTCACGAACGTCTGAAGACGAAGTCTGGGAGCGGTGTAAGGAAAACGTGCAGCTATTGCGAGGGGGACGATCTGTGGGATCTCTCAATATGGCTCTACGAGCACCAGAGAGTAATGGGATGAGTGTCCTGTACGAACAGCAGAGGTGAGGCCTAGCTGAGATTTGATGACCGGAACGAGACGGTATTTGTTGTGCTTCAAACGTTTCAGATACATTCTGTATTGTTTTTTTTTATGATGAAGAGGGATAATGGGTGGGGTGGTGTGGTGTGGTGTGGTGTGGGGTGGGGTGTGGGGCAGGGCAGAGCCGTAGATACTGATAGAGTTCGGTCAACCCGGTTTCAACTGGTCTGCCCTATGATTGGTTAAGCGCTGTCATGTGATTCACAGGCGCCATGTTGTTACCCAACCTCAGTAACTAGCAGAACGCGCATCGCATTGCATACATTCGCTTAGTGGAAGTTGGGATGGATGAGTGGAAGTTGGGATGGATGAGTGGAAGTTGGGATGGATGAGTGGAAGTTGGGATGGATGAGTGGAAGTTGGGATGGATGAGTGGAAGTTGGGATGGATGGGATGAGTGGAAGTTGGGATGGATGAGTGGAAGTTGGTGAGTTGAAGTTGGGATGGATGAGTGGAAGTTGGGATGGATGAGTGGAAGTTGGGATGGATGAGTGGAAGTTGGGATGGATGAGTGGAAGTTGGGATGGATGAGTGGAAGTTGGGATGGATGAGTGGAAGTTGGGATGGATGAGTGGAAGTTGGGATGGATGATTGGAAGTTGGGATGGATGAGTGGAAGTTGGGATGGATGAGTGGAAGTTGGGATGGATGAGTGGAAGTTGGGATGGATGAGTGGAAGTTGGGATGGATGAGTGGAAGTTGGGATGGATGAGTGGAAGTTGGGATGGATGAGTGGAAGTTGGGATGGATGAGTGGAAGTTGGGATGGATGAGTAGAAGTTGGGATGGATGAGTGGAAGTTGGGATGGATGAGTGGAAGTTGGGATGGATGAGTGGAAGTTGGGATGGATGAGTGGAAGTTGGGATGGATGAGTGGAAGTTGGGATGGATGAGTGGAAGTTGGGATGGATGAGTGGAAGTTGGGATGGATGAGTGGAAGTTGGGATGGATGAGTGGAAGTTGGGATGGATGAGTGGAAGTTGGGATGGATGAGTGGAATTTGGGATGGATGAGTAGAAGAAAGGAAGGATGGATGACTGGAAGGAGGGATGGAGGACTGGAAGGAGGGATGGATGAGTAGAAGGAAGGATGGATGATTCCCGTTTGAAGGAAGGATGGATGATGAGTGGAAGGAGGGATGGAGGAGTGGAAGGAAGGATGGATGAGTGGAAGGAAGGATGGATGAGTGGAAGGAGGGATGGATGAGTGGAGGGATGGATGAGTGGAGGGATGGATGAGTGGAAGGATGGATGAGTGGAAGGAATGAAGGAAGGATGGATGAGTCATTGATCTTCCACTCATCCATCCTTACTTCCACTCATCCATCCAAAGTTCCACTCATCCATCCCAACTTCCACTCATCCATCTTTGCTTCCACTCATCCATCCTTCCACTCATCCATCCCTTGGCGGGGGGGGTGTCAGTGGTGGGTCTACGGAAGTTCAGTACCAACTGGCACCCGCCATTCACCCCGTTGCAGTCCCCCAGCACCAAAACTCGAGTTTGAGGCTATAGCGTGTCGGCTGAGTGCTTTGCCACACTGAGCTTGCGTGCTTTGTTCTTTTCTATACCGGATTGGGTATGCGGTGTCTTCTGATACCTTAGGGAGATGGATGCTCCTGCCTTGGATAACCCCAAGTCACCTGTGGGTAACATGTAGTACCTGTCAGCCACCCTTACCAGGGTAACGGTCCGCAGCCTTGCGGTTTAAATGGCAGATGGCTCTGCACATCTGGTGGGTGAGAGTCAAGTCGACTCCAACAGCATGAAATGAAGAGGGTGAATTCCCCAACGGGCAGCAGAGAGACGGAGAGGAGTGGCAACCTTCCCCCCCCCCCTCCCGGTCCATACCGCACACTTACCCGTGTGTACCAGGCATAGAAAGGGAATGCCATCATTGCCCGAGGAGACACCGGATTGCGACACAATGGCAAGGTTTTATTTTTTATTTTTTTTTTCCTCAAAATACCACCTACCATGGACAATTGGAAAACTTTGCTTGTAGGTTGGGACGCTATATAGAAAATTGGGACACTTTGCATATGCAGTTGGGACGCTTATATATATATTTCTACGCATATATATATATATATATATATATATATATATATATATATATATATATATATATATATTGTTGTGGATATGAGAATGTTTTTTTATTTTATTGTTGTGGTAAAATGTTGTTGTAAAAGGTTGTTGTAAAATATCACCCCTCCTCCCTCCGTTGTGGTTGTATAAAAGGTCAAAGGGCGTTCCCGTAGTTAGTCCATAAAACATACATGCAGGACACGATATATCTTTTTTTTGACAGTTATACCCTTATTATGTGTATTAGCGTAAGGCTGTGTCTTCCATTAATTGAAATACTCCATTGCACCAGTGAAAGAGAATAGATTCCCTTTCCTTCCCATCCCCAAAACCTCCATTTCCATATTACATCCCCTCTCGTCACTGCTGAGCCCTCGATTCCCAATCACCTCCCCTCCAATAACCGCCATTGACCATGTGCTTTGAGTCGGAGAAGAAAGGCGTGTCTCCACCTCGTCAGAGGGGAGGAGGGGCGTGCCCGCCCGTCGTCATCCAAGGCGGAGCCCGAGGGTCGCGCGACCAACCAGGGCCGAGGTGAGCACCCCGATGGGCGTGTCCAAAACGCCGGGGGCGTAATCGCTGGAGGCGCTATAAAAGGCGCAAAACGGAAGTGGTCACGAGGAGTTGGTCAGGGATGCACAAGGAGTTGGTCGCGAGGAGTTGGTCAGGGATGCACAAGAAGTTGGTCGCAAGGAGTTGGTCTGAGTTGGTCTGAGTCGGTTGCGTTGGTAAGGAGTCGGTGGTCAGTTGGTTGCGGTGCGGAGTCGGTGGTGAGGAGTGAGAGAAACAAGAAAGAGTTGAGGGTTTGGACCAGACAAGTCCTGGGAACGCAGCGGACGGAGGCCGCAGCAGCAGGAGCACCCAACAGCCAAAGGGGGCCTGAACGGCGGTTTGGAGCAGGGCCGAAGAGGAACGGCGGCTACTAAACGCGCCGGTGGTGCTGCGGGACCCCCTTGGACCTCCCTCTCCCTCCAACCATCCACCTCCTGCCTTTCCACCCTTCTTGTATACGTGAGTTTGTTTTGTTTGTTCTGTCCCTGGGTATTTAATTAAGTCTGTAGGTAAGCTAAAATTTGCACTGTGTCACCTGCGTCTTATGTGTTGTAAATAAACTTGATTGTTCCTTTTTGCTTGTGTGTAAATAGTCAATAAATTCAGTCGTATTTCCAAACCTTTCTTGGCCTTCGTTTTCCTCTTTACATTGCGTCGTTTTTGTCTTTTCCCTCATTGAGCAGCTGTGGTGCGATACGGCCAAAGTCCTGGGTGAATCGGGTGAGCCAGGGATCCTGTTAGGTCGCGGCAATACCAAACCACTCGGTAACTAACATCTTAATCCGCGATCTGTAACAATTGGTGTCTGGGAGTGGGATTCGAGGCCCGAACCAAATTTTTAAAACGAATAGAGAAAAAAAAAAAAAAAAAATTTGGTCAAAATTACGAGCTGCCGAAATTTGTTTTGTTTAAAGCAAAACCCGAATTTTGAAATCGCGCCATGGCTGGGCAAGGCGACGGGATGCCGGTGGGAGAGCTAGAAGAGGGGTTAGGAGTAACCCAGGATCAAATGGAGGGGAGCAATGAGGAGGCGGTTGAGGGAGTATCAGACGCACAAAATGGCGGCCTCGCGCACATGATTATTGTGGCGCCAAATTTAGCCGCGCCCGTGACCGTAGCAGCGCCGCCGATGGATTGGGGCCTATTTATGGAACAAATAAAGGCGCTCATGGTCCAGACAAGTGAAGACCTGAGGAATGACTTGGGAAACCAAATGGGGGTAATGGGAAACCAAATGGGGGTAATGGGGAACCGGATGGATGCTCAGAGTGAGCAATTGGGAGTAATGAGGGACGAAGCGAGGGGTACCGGTGAGGGATTAAAACATGGGTTAACGGGGGTGGAAAATAGAATGGCTGCCCAGGAGAATCAGTTAGAGGGGGTGAAAAATGGGTTAATGGGGTTAGAAAATAGGATGGAGGACAAATTGCGGGAAATAGGGGAACAATCTGCCAGGGAAATCAAACAAATGGGAGAGCAGATAGAGGAGGTGCAAATCGGGTTAGAAAGTAAACTGGATGCTCAGAGGGATGAATTGGGACAGATGAGGGTGGCATCTACAAAAGAGATGGGGGAGATGAAAGAGGAGATACGACGAGGTGTGGGTGAGGAGGTTTCGGGGCTACGCGAGGAGGTAAAGCGAGGTGAAAAGCGTATAGAGAAAGAGGTGAGAAATAATACGGCTAAGTTACAAGGGGGAATAGAAGATCTGACGGAGGAGGTGGAACAGCTGACAGAGGGACAAACTAAGTTAGTGGAGCAGGTTCAAAGGAACACTGCAGTACTCGGAGGGTTAAAGGCGACACAAAAAGAAATTAAAAACGAATTAATAGCGACACAGAGGCAATGTCAGATGGTACGGGAGGAACTGACAATGAGGGTGGACGAGGTGACAGAGATAATGGAGACAAAGGACCGGCAGGTGAGGATGCACATAGAGACGGTCACGGTAGCCCTAGAGGACGATCTTGAGGGGACGCACCGAGAAATAAAAGAGGTTAAACAAAAACTAGAGGAAGTGGAAGAAGAGGTGAGTGAAATTAAGAAGAGACGGACAGAAACTAAGAGAGAAATCCAGGAGGAGGTGATGGAATATGTGCAAGGTCGGTGCTCAACTCATAATGTGATGCTCACTAACCAAATAAAGAGTTTGCAGGTGGCAAAGGAGGTGCGGAGACGATGTACGGAGGTGAGTGGCAATGTATATGATGTGAGGAAAGCTTCAGTCGGCTTGGGGATTGGTTTGGATCCGGGTGTTCGTGAGAGGCCGTTGGTGAAGTGTGCGACAGGTCAGGTGTGCGAAAAAAGAGGTGTGCGAGAATGTCCGACGATGGGGTGTGTGAGGAAAAAGTGCACGCCGAGGAGTGAGTGTGCCGTCAGGAGTGAGTCGGTCGTAGCGCGTGTGCGAGGGAGCACAGGGAAGCGCGGTGTGGTGAGTGTTACGGAGGAAGTAACGAAAAAGTGCGCGCGAGAGGATGCGCGAGAAAGGTGTGTAACGGACGGGTGCATGAGGAAAGAGTGTGCTGTCGAGAGTAAGGGTGAGTGCGCGACCGAGAGTGGAGGTGAGAGTAGTGAGAGTGAAACGGAGCGTGAGTTGGTTATGACAGGTGAGCGAGGATGTACACCTGGAATGGAAGGATGCACACCTGGAATGGTAGAGCGTGTGTGGGAAGGCACATTTGAGTTGGTAGTGAGGCACGTGGTTGGGTGTGCGAATGAGAGCACACCTGTGATTGTCACAGAGGAAGTGACCGAGGAGGGGGCGCGAAGAGGTGTGTTGGTGAGGTGTGCGACCAACGAATGTGTGCCAAAGTGTTCGGTGGTCAGGTGTGTGACCAAGGCTGGGAGTGGAATGAGTGTACCGAGGTGTGTAAGGAAAGGTACGAGGAGCATGGAGACGGCTGGATGTGTGAGCAAGGAACGGGCTGCGGGGTGTAAGCATGCAGGTGAAGCATCAACGTTAAACGGAGCAGCGGTTAGGTCGACTTATAGCCGAATCGGGCCCTCGGTGCGTGCCGGGCTTCGCGTGCCGCGAGAACCAGCGGGGATCCGAGCCACGGCGGGTTCGAAAGGACCGCCGTGCGCGATCCACGCTGGGCCTCGCGTGGAACGGCCGCGTCCGGGCTCCACTAGGCGGAGCGGGCAGCCCGATAGGACGGGTCGTCATGGCGACCACTTTCTATTGAGACGTGCCGGCAGGTCGAGATCGGGACATTGGATGGCTCCACGCCGAGGTGGTGCGTGGGATCTCGGCCCGGGTAAGCCCCCGCCCCTGCCCCGAATGCGGGACGCATCCAGCCGCCGGCACAAAAGAATCCGCGTTCATTGCTCGGCTGTACGAAGCCGGGCTGTAGATGTGAATTGGCGCACCGAGAGGATGTAATAAGTAGACGGGTGATAGTGATAATGGGAGTGATTCGATACGAAATTTGTAATAGTGGGTAGAATTGGCAGTAAATGGAAAATTTTTGAATTGGTTGGAATGTGGACGAGCAAAATTGATAGAGAGACCCCCGATGTGGTGGGATGGCAAATCCACCATCCCTCACAGAGTGGGGCAAATGCGCTATAGCTTATGGGGTGTATGGCAGTGAAAACTAGCCCGGGTGGGTTAGGATATTGATAGGGATCTAGCGAAGATGACATTAGGTGACGTTAAGGTTAGTTAGTGACTGATACCTGTAGTGGGGACGCAGGTAGATTAGCGTGGATGATAATGACGTGGGAGCGCAATAGTTTAAAGGGACGACTGGGAAGCGCAAGTTTCAGAGGGGAGTAGTTAGCTGAGATGATGCCGTGTGTGTGAGAATTGAACAGGTGTGATTGCACAGGTGTGCAACTGAATAGGTGTGTGGAGCAGTGTATGAGGGAGTAGTGGTGATTGTGTGTTGTGTTGACCAACTGGTCCAGGAAGAGGAGGAGGGTGCAGGTGGCACCAGGTAGGATTGCACAGGTGTGCAACGACAGGTGAATGAAAGACAGGTGTATGGAATAAATGGTATGGAGTATTGGAATGGATGGTTGTGGAGTGAGTATGGTGGAAATTGTGGAGTGGAGTGGATGGTGCGAAGGTGTGAATGGGGGAAGAGTGGACCCCCATCACGGATACCCGGGGCGGGTAGTGCAAGTGTTAGGTAGAGGGTATAGGTAAATTGTGGTTGGATATTGGCATCTGTGTTGCGGGTGACAGAATGGTATGTGGATGGGTGCATTAGTGTTGTGGAAATGGCTGGGCGTGTAGCCTGTTAGTGTGTGTAGTTGGTTTGGGCACTCCACCACTGTGAGGATGTCGGCCAGGTGAGGCCGCAGGTGGGCTCTGGGAGCCGGTAGTAGTTGTTGTGGATGGGGCCCGAGGATCCGGAGGACGGACCCGGGTAGCCCAGTGCCAGAGGGCACCGAGTGGGGTGACAGAGCCAGGAGGGGCCTGCCCCAGTTAGATAGGTTAGGGTGAGGAGCTAGGTAAGCTCGGGTGGCAACTACAGTGGTGGAGGTGTGCAGGTGGGTAGACCTGCTGGGAGAGTTACACGTCGCAGCCCAGAAATTGTGCGAGGGCACCGGGAGATGAATCGGGGGAGTGAGACCCCAAATTGAGAAGCACCACAGTTTGGGCAATGGGAATTGGTTATTAGAACCCATAGTGTAAGTTGGCCAATGGATTGGCAGGGAAAGACCCCGGGTAGTGTAAAGTGTGTTAAAGTCATTTAGAAAATAGTTAGGATGAAGGATCTCCTCGCACCATCTGCATCCACTCACCTGAGGTGACAGGTACTCCACACCATGCCATGTTTTGATTATTTTTTATGATGCAAATGTTTGGATTGTGAGACGCATCATGACGTGGGTGTGACATTGTGCGTAATTCCATCTCTCCCTCCTTATGAGGATTGATGATGAATTGGTGATGGCAAATTTTGAAGTAGAGGGATTGTGGAGACGAATTTGGTATAGGGGAAATATGGGGAAGACGTGACAGTAGTGACGAATTTGTAAATGGGTAGATTTTTGTACATATGGGGTAAGGGCAAGGGTAGGGTAGGTGACAGGGGGGTGACGTACGGTAGGGACGAGCTTTCTCACTTCGCCCTCCGTACGCATTTCGCCTTGCATTGCCTTATTGACGTGTACCCTTGTGACCTTACCCCTCGCTCAATTGTCTTTCTTTTGTCTCCCACATGACCTGTGCGCCGTTGGGCGCCGAGGGGAGCGTGCGTGGGTCGGCCATTGTGCGCCCGAAATTCCCAGAACCAGCTGTCTGCATCGATGCATCACATTATGGACCACATGTCTGTGGCCGAGCACCACTTATGGACCCCATGGGTTGGGGCATGGCCCCTCTGCTGGAACCGGCCATGAGGGCCCGAAATCTTGCTGGCAGACCTTGGCCACAGGGCACCGATGCCCCACAGGTGAACCACACATAGTCGGCCCTGTGGGCCATAAATAAAGCAAATAAAAAGGACACATTGGGCACACTTTATTGAAAATAGGCCGCCAGTAAGCAAAGCAAAAGAATGACAACAACTGGAAGAAATAATAATAACCAGCAGAGGGAGCCGAAGAGCAAGAGACCACCTGCAGGGTTAGGGGTTGTTGAATTTATTTTTATTCATTGAACAATGGTGACGGCACCGATTGGTGCTTGAGGGTGCATTGGTGCGTTTTTAGGTGCGTTCATGGTGCATTGATGCAGAGCAGACTGTCTCCCCCCCAGAAAGAACAATCACAGGTCCTGGGTTAGTTTTGTAAATAAAAATAGCGTCATTGTAAATAATGCTTCCCACCGTCAGTGTATAGTTTGAAGACCATTCCGCAATTCGGTTAACTGTGGGCGTAAGTCTGTTAGGCAGGGTGCAATGGAGCAGCGGGACACATTTATTTATGTTTTAAAACTGTCGCACTCAGGGTCAGGTTAAAAGTAGAGGGAACTACACCTACGTGCCACACTAAGGTAAAAGTTATAGGCCTGGGACGTGCCTAAGGGGAGGAGGGTGCAGTGTTGTGGATATGAGAATGTTTTTTTATTTTATTGTTGTGGTAAAATGTTGTTGTAAAAGGTTGTTGTAAAATATCACCCCTCCTCCCTCCGTTGTGGTTGTATAAAAGGTCAAAGGGCGTTCCCGTAGTTAGTCCATAAAACATACATGCAGGACACGATATATCTTTTTTTTGACAGTTATACCCTTATTATGTGTATTAGCGTAAGGCTGTGTCTTCCATTAATTGAAATACTCCATTGCACCAGTGAAAGAGAATAGATTCCCTTTCCTTCCCATCCCCAAAACCTCCATTTCCATATTACATCCCCTCTCGTCACTGCTGAGCCCTCGATTCCCAATCACCTCCCCTCCAATAACCGCCATTGACCATGTGCTTTGAGTCGGAGAAGAAAGGCGTGTCTCCACCTCGTCAGAGGGGAGGAGGGGCGTGCCCGCCCGTCGTCATCCAAGGCGGAGCCCGAGGGTCGCGCGACCAACCAGGGCCGAGGTGAGCACCCCGATGGGCGTGTCCAAAACGCCGGGGGCGTAATCGCTGGAGGCGCTATAAAAGGCGCAAAACGGAAGTGGTCACGAGGAGTTGGTCAGGGATGCACAAGGAGTTGGTCGCGAGGAGTTGGTCAGGGATGCACAAGGAGTTGGTCGCAAGGAGTTGGTCTGAGTTGGTCTGAGTCGGTTGCGTTGGTAAGGAGTCGGTGGTCAGTTGGTTGCGGTGCGGAGTCGGTGGTGAGGAGTGAGAGAAACAAGAAAGAGTTGAGGGTTTGGACCAGACAAGTCCTGGGAACGCAGCGGACGGAGGCCGCAGCAACAGGAGCACCCAACAGCCAAAGGGGGCCTGAACGGCGGTTTGGAGCAGGGCCGAAGAGGAACGGCGGCTACTAAACGCGCCGGTGGTGCTGCGGGACCCCCTTGGACCTCCCTCTCCCTCCAACCATCCACCTCCTGCCTTTCCACCCTTCTTGTATACGTGAGTTTGTTTTGTTTGTTCTGTCCCTGGGTATTTAATTAAGTCTGTAGGTAAGCTAAAATTTGCACTGTGTCACCTGCGTCTTATGTGTTGTAAATAAACTTGATTGTTCCTTTTTGCTTGTGTGTAAATAGTCAATAAATTCAGTCGTATTTCCAAACCTTTCTTGGCCTTCGTTTTCCTCTTTACATTGCGTCGTTTTTGTCTTTTCCCTCATTGAGCAGCTGTGGTGCGATACGGCCAAAGTCCTGGGTGAATCGGGTGAGCCAGGGATCCTGTTAGGTCGCGGCAATACCAAACCGCTCGGTAACTAACATCTTAATCCGCGATCTGTAACAATATATATATATATATATATATATATATATATATATATATATATATATATATATATATATATATATATATATATCCATCCATCCTTCCTTCCACTCCTCCTATATATATATATATATATATATATATATATATATATATATATATATATATATATATATATATATATACACACACACACACACACACACACACACACACACACACACACACACACACACACACACACACACACGCTTGACTCGGCTCGGCTCGCTACGCTCGCCTCACCACGCGTCGTTACATAGGAACGGACTAATTTTAGTTGAGGACAATGACTACTTGAGTTGCTGTGTTGTCATGATTTACACCAATCATAACACTGTTGGGGTTACCCCATTGGGACACGATCCACGGGACCAGTAGGGGTATTGATGGTATGGGCGTGGCGTGTGCTCGGTGGTTGGAGCCACGTCCCCTGAAGAGGGTTGGGCTTGATATAAATGATGCATGGGTTCCGGTCGGTTTTTCAGTCAGTCGGAATAAACGAGCTTTGAACCAGCTACGAGTGTCTCGCCTCCCCGCTACTCGCAACTCCTACATTGGTGACCCCGACTGCTCCCAAACGTTTTCGGGGGCCCCAAACGAACATGGCGACAAGCGCAGTTTCAATTAAGCTGCCGGAGTTTTGGGAACGACAAGCCGCCGTTTGGTTCGCGCAAGCTGAGGCCCAGTTCGCCTTTCGGAACATTTCTGCCGACAACACGAAATATTATCATGTCGTGTCTGCGCACAGCGGCAAAACGGCGACCAGGGCGGTGAGCCTTCTCCAGAATCCTCTGGAGGGCGGCAAGTACGAGATGCTAAAAGCGCTTCTGCTCGAAATCTTCGAGCTCAATGAGGCCGAGCGCGCCCGACAGCTTCTTTCTCTACCCGGGCTGGGCGACTCAAAGCCGTCGGAGCTGATGGACCACATGTTGTCTCTCTTGGGCAGCCACTGGCCATGTTTCCTCTTCAGGGAGCTGTTCCTGCAGCAGCTGCCATGACAGATACGGTCAGCCTTGGCCAACTCGCCCATTACGGATTTCCGTGCCCTGGCCAGGGAGGCAGACAAGTTTTTCTCCGCCAGGCAGCAATGTAGTGTGGCTGCATGGGACCCCTGCCCCGTCGAGCAGGCGGACACCGTGGTGGCCACCATTGCGGCCCAGCGGCGGAAGGCCCCAGGCTTGTGCTATTACCACGCAAGGTTTGGGCCCAAGGCCAAGTCATGCCGACCTCCCTGCAGCTTTAGCGAGTCGGGAAACGGATGGCCTGCACTCGTTAACTGCCATGAGCGTCGGCCGTTCGGGCAGTTTGCTGTTCATTTTGGACACCGACTCCGGACGTCGTTTCCTCTGCGACACAGGTGCCCAGGTGAGCGTTCTACCCGCATCGGCACCGGACCGGGCGGCCGGGAAGCACGGCCCCGCCCTGGAAGCCGCCAACGGCAGTGCTATTCAGACCTTTGACAAACGGACTGTGGCACTGTGCTTTGGCGGGCAGCGGTTTACATGGGATTTTGTTACTTTGAAGGTATCCACCCCCTTGCTGGGCGCTGATTTCCTCTGCGTCAATGGCCTACTGCTGGATGTGAAAAATCGGCGGCTCATTAATGGTGAGACATTCAGTTCTCTTCCATGCTCGCTGAGCGGGTCCGCCTCGACGAGGCTTGCGTGCACGCTCCTGACCTCTGATGAGTTCGTCCGCCTCCTCACCGAGTTCCCGGCCCTTACACGGCCCACCTTTTCGGCCGTTGCCGTCAAGCACGGAGTGGAGCACCACATTCCGACCACCGGCCCGCCTGTCTACGCCCAGGCTCGACGCCTCGACCCGGCGAAACTCGCTATCGCAAAGGCGGAGTTCGACACGTTGGAGCGTCTTGGCATCGTGCGACGTTCCGACAGCCCGTGGGCCTCGCCTCTCCACATTGCGCCGAAGCCGGGGGGTGGGTGGCGCCCTTGCGGGGATTATCGCCGCCTTAACGACGCCACTACCCCCGACCGCTATCCAATCCCGCACATCCAGGATTTTTCTGCCCGCTTGGGCGGTAAAGTTTTTTTTTTTTTTTCTAATGTGGACCTCGTTCGTGGTGACCACCAGGTTACCGTACAGGCCGCAGGACATTCCTAAGACCGCGGTGATTACACTGTTCGGGCTTTTCGAATTCCTCCGTATGCCTTTTGGGCTCAAGAACGCGGCCCAGGCTTTCCAGCGCCTGATGGACAGCGTGTTGCGGGATTTGCCATTCCTGTTCGTCTACCTGGACGATATCCTCATCGCCAGCGCTTCCAGGTCGGAGCACATGCTTCACCTCCGAGCGCTCTTTGAACGCCTCAGTCAGCACGGCCTGATCATTAACCCGGCCAAGTGCTTGTTCGGGGTGGCCTCCATTGACTTTCTCGGCCACCGCATCACGAAAGAGGGGGCCGTCCCACTGCCATCTAAATTGGAGGCTGTGAAGGGTTTTCCGCACCCCCTCACCGTCAAGGCCTTGCAGGAGTTTTTGGGCATGGTGAACTTTTACCATCGTTTCGTGCCCCGGGCGGCCCAGCTGATGCGGCCCCTTTATGAGGCCCTCAAAGGCAAGCCTACCAAACGCGCCATTGACTGGACCGAGGAGATGGCCAAGGCCTTCACGGACGCTAAAGTGGCCCTCGCCAGTGCAACCATGCTGGCACATCCGTCGCCCGATGCACCGATTGCTCTCACCACGGACGCTTCGAACTACGCGGTTGGCGCCGTGCACGAGCAGTGGGTCAACAGGGTGTGGCAGCCACTTGCCTTTTTTAGCCGGCAGCTCCGCCCTAACGAACGAAAGTACAGTACCTTCGATCGTGAGCTCCTCGGCCTCTACCTAGCCGTCCGACACTTCCGTTACCTGTTGGAAGCCCGCCCGTTCACGGCGTTTGTGGACCACAAGCCCCTGGTTTTTTCCATGGCCAAGGTCTCGGAGCCGTGGTCTGCCCGTCAACAACGCCAGCTCTCCTTCGTTTCCGAGTTCACGACGGACATCCAACATGTTGCTGGGAAGGACAATACGGTCGCCGATTGTCTCTCCCGATCCATAGCTGGCGCGGTTCACCTTGGCATCGACTACGCCCGCATGGCGGCCGATCAGATCTCCGACCCGGATGTCCAGGCCTGCAGGACGGCGGTCACGGGGCTTCGACTGTCTGATGTGCCGTTCCAGGACACGGGCACCACGCTACTGTGCGATGTCTCTTTGGGATGGCCTCGCCCTGTTGTACCCACAAGCTAGAGACGGCCGGTGTTCGAGGCCGTCCACGGTCTTTCTTACCTGGGCAGGAAGGCGTCGCAAACGTTGGTGGCGGCGAAGTTCGTTTGACACGGGCTCAAGAAGGATGTGCGCGCCTGGGCCAACACCTGCGTCGAGTGCCAACGCTCGAAGGTGCATCGCCATACCCAGGCCCCATTGGCGCCATTTCCAGTGCCAGAGCGACGCTTTGACCATGTTCACGTGGACCTGGTAGGACCCCTTCCCCCCCTCGCGGGGATTCACCCACCTCCTCACGATGATCGATAGGACCACCAGGTGGCCAGAGGCCGTCCCGCTCACATCTACAACGTCCGCTGATGTGGCCCGGGCGTTCATCGGCACTTGGGTTGCCCGTTTTGGCGCTCCCTCGGGCATCTCTTCAGACAGGGGCGGACCCCCAGTTCACTTCAGAGCTCTGGTGTGCTGTGGCCCAGGGGCTTGGGGTAAAGCTCCATCGCACCACTGCATATCATCCCCAGGCTAATGGTTTGTGTGAGAGGTTCCATCGCTCTATGAAAGCTGCTCTCAGGGCCAGCCTCTGGGATGACAGTTGGGCCGACAGACTCCCGTGGGTCATGTTGGGCCTCAGGACAGCCCCGAAGGAAGAACTCCAGTCCTCATCCGCTGAGCTCGTCTATGGCCAGCCGCTGCGGGTTCCGGGGAGTTCATGCCTGACGCCACAAGCCCCTGGTCCGCTGCCCGTCAGCAGTCGGTTCTCCGGGAGAGTGCCAAGATGTTTGCACCAGTGCCCACATCTCAACATGGTTTGCCTCGGGCCCACGTCCCGCCGGATCTACGTGCAGCGGAGTACGTCTTTGTTTGCCAGGACGCACACCGGGGGCCGCTTCGGCCGCCTTACGACGGGCCTTTCCTCATTCTGGAGGCCGGGGACAAGTCCTTCGTGGTCGACATCGGCGGCAAACCGGACCACCTTGCGGTGGACGTCCTCAAGCCAGCTCACTTGGACCTCGACCAGCCTCCTCGGTTGGCTCAACCCCCACGGCGGGGCCATCCCCCATTGGGTAAGCCCCCGGTTGGCCCGCCTACCGCCAAGCCGCTTACAGTCCCTGCTCGGGTCCTCGATCGTTTCGGCCGGGCGGTTAAGGCCCCCCGAAAACTGACATTGCCCGTGCGCGTGAATTCTTGGGGGGGCGCATGTGGGGGTTACCCCATTGGGACCCAATCCACGGGCACGGGACCAGTGTAGTCAGGTTCACTATGTTTTTTTTGTTCAAAATCATGGTAGATTAGCAAACCTATACATTTTTGGAAACGTTATTACATGGAAAATCTGAAAATCAATGCTTACATTTGCCAATTCCGACCAATTCGATTCGACCAATTCGACCAATCGACCAATTCCATTCGACCAATTCGACCATTCGACCAATCGCTTCGATCGACCATTCGACCAATTCGATCGATTCGATTCGATTCGATTCATCGAATTCGATTCGATCGACCATTCGACCAATTCGATTTGCCAATCAATTTGACCGACCTTTGCTTGTGTGGAACGGACTGTGAAAACGATGCGGACTATATTGTCGGATACGACACACAGGACAGTGATGACGAACTCGAAATGGCATATTCTGTAATCGTGTATGTTTGATGCCATTGACTGCCTGTGTATATTTTGTCATTGACTGCCTGTGTAGATGTGAAGTTATACTGACTGCATGTGAATATATGATTTTGCTGACTGCCTGTGTATGTTTGGTGATATGAATTATTGTGACACATTTTGATGTTATTAACTGCCTGTACAAAATGATAACATGTATTTGATTATGCAACTTATCGTGAATATAAAGACAGTATTTTGCAATTCAAAACCTTTGATTCGTGTCTTACCATTCCCCATAGCACTAATTTGATACTTTCATTGGATTCCTTGTCCCTGAAAATATAGGTTTATTATATTTTAAAAAGTTTTTAGGGTAATTAGAGGCAGAAATAGAACAAAATATGTATTTTACAGTGGCCATTTTGAAAATCCAAAATGGCCGCCATACAGGTATCTCTCCAAATGTAAACATTGATTTTTAGTTTCCTTATGCTATAACCTTTCCAAAAATGTATAGGTTTGCTAATCTACCATGATTTTGAACGAAATAGAATTTATTGACATAGTGAACCTGACTAGTGGGGCTATTGATGGTATGGGCGTGGCGTGTGCTCGGTGGTTGGAGCCACGCCCCCTTAAGAGGGTTGGGCTTGATATAAATGATGCATGAGTTCTTGTCGGTTTTTCAGTCCGTCGGAATAACCGAGCTTTGAACCAGCTACGAGTGTCTCGCCTCCCCGTTACTCGCAACTCCTTCAACACAAACAATTATTTTGCACAAATTTATTTGTAGTTTGTGATATTACATTTTTATAAGCAATTTAGGTTGAATTTTTTGTTTGTTTAATGTCCCCCGTCGCACCGCGGAGCGAAAGGGGGACTATGGTTTTACCCTCCGTCCGTGTGTGCGTCCTTTCATGCTTCCGTCCGTCCGTGCGTGCGTACCCTTGTGAGCAGAATATCTTGAAAAATAAATGAACTACTAACTTCTAATCTGGTGTGTCGGTGTATCTCGGCATAAGGAAGAACGCTATTGAAAATTGGGTCGCCACGTCAAAATCCAAGATGGCCACCACTATATATGTCTGAACCTTGTGAGTGGAATATCTTGAAAAATAAACCAACTACTCACTTCTAATCTGGTGCGCGACTGTATCTAGGCATAAGGAAGAAGGCTATTGAAAATTGGGTCGCCACGTCAAAATCCAAGATGGCCGCCACCATATATGTCTGAACCTTGTGAGCGGAATATCTTGAAAAATAAACGAACTACTCACTTCTAATCTGGTGTGTGAGTGTGTCTTCAACCCACTCGTAAATATTATCGACTCTTCCATGTTTTCTGCGTCTTCCACTTTGTCAACTCACATTACTTCCCTGACGGGGGACCTAGGCGTAACGCTTGTGCAAAAAAGAAATCCTCAGCACATACATACGAGAGGGGTAGGTGCAGACTGGAAGTTTGGGACGATTACACCTCACCACCACGTAATTCAAAACACTTCACCACCATCAAATTCAAAACACCTCACCACCATGAAATTCAAAACACCTCACCACTACGTAATTCAGAACACCTCACCACCATGAAATTCAAAACACCTCACCACCATGAAATTCAAAACGCCTCACCACCACGTAATTCAAAACACCTCACCACCATGAAATTCAAAACACCTCACCACCATGAAATTCAAAACACCTCACCACCATGAAATTCAAAACACCTCACCACCACGTAATTCAAAACACCTCACCACCACGTGATTCAAAACACCTCACCACCACGTGATTCAAAACACCTCACCACCACGTGATTCAAAACACCTCACCACCAGTCCACCACGTAATTCAAAACACCTCGCCACCACGTAATTCAAAACACCTCACCACTACGGAATTCAAAACACCTCACCACCATGTAATTCAAAATTCAAAGCTGGCCGCCAAAGCCAGTCGCCGACTGGGCATCCGCCGTCGTGTGAAGTCCTTCCTTGGCACACCTGAGCTCCTCACCACATACAAGGCTTTCATCCGCAGCTCAATGGAATACTGTTCCCCCCCCTCTGGGCCGGTGCTCCTGCCTCACACCTAGCTCGGCTTCACGCTGTTGAAACCAAAGCTTTCAGAATCATTGGAATCTCCTGCGATGAAGCTAACTCCGAGGGCCTTTCACTCACTCACCGCAGGCAGGTTGGTGGTCTTTCTGTCTTCTACCGACTCCTCCGGCCTTGCTCCCCCAGCTCTCTCTGGGCTCTGTCCCCCAAATATTCCTGCAGGTCGCACAAGATCTGCCAGCAACCCTCTTATGGTTAAACTGCCAAATTCTAGGCTCTCTGCTCACCTTCACTCTTTCATTCCCATTTTCTCCCGCCTCTGGAACAAACTCCCCCACTCTCTTCAATCCCCCTCCTCCTTACAGGTCTTTAAAACAGCTGCTTCCCACCCAGGGGTCGAAATTATTGACGGCATCGACGGCAAAAGCCGGCGTGCCCAAGCTATTTGCCGTGCTGCCCCCGAACTTTTCATGATCACTACGGCAGAGAGTTGCAGTGCCCTTTTTCTTCAGTTGCTGCTGTGCCCTTTTTGTCAATAAAGCATAATAATAGAGACCAAAGTATGAATAAAGTAATGATGAAAACAACAAACTGACTTCGTCGGCTTTCGTTTTCTCAGTGCATGTCGGAACATTAGCATAGTAAGCATATACATTGTCGAGGCTACCTCGTTTCCCGTTCTCTTACTGAATACAGAATGTTGCAGTCCTACGATCGTCCTTGGGTACGGGAAACGAGGTTCAAGGGCATCCCATCATTTATATTGGCCCCGCCTACGACCATTCGTCATCCCATACGTCATCCAGCATCATCAATGAAACGCAAAGCATTATGGGCTACTATGAGCGCATAAATTACAGCGTGGCTATTATTGCCGATGTTTGCACACCCACGTCGTTGCCTACCAACCGCGCTGTATTAGCGGGGGTAATACTCATGGTTGGTACGGCCTTCCGATTGCTTCCGTCCCGACTATAGGTATGTTACAATCCCGCAAGGTCAGCGGTGGTGTTCATCTGCCGCTGTACCTGTGCGCACATGTCTACGAGAGGCTGTAGGGATCTCCAAGAAATGCAGGTTTTTCATTGGCTGTCGGAGGGTATTTCCACGTACGTCATAGCCGATGACGTAGTGGAATTGTTCGCGCTTCTAACCTCGTTTTCGAATTCACACGACACCTCTTCAATTTCTGTCATACGATCGACTCGAAAGTTTGGCTTGTGTTCAGCACTTTCCAAATCAACGATCGAATGTTCCGGACAAAATAAAAGGTATGTTGGACGTTTTTCCAACATGTTATCTAGTTTGTGGTGGAATTTCATTGCAATCTGATGATGCGAAGTAAGATATTTTGGCCCCGATATCAGGCATGGTCCTTGCCGTGTTGCGCAACATTGAGAAAAGATGGCGACCTGTGTGATACGATGTACTTACACTGTTGAATTTTTTCGCCGATTGTCGCCCGATATTTAGTATGAAAATATTGATCGTGGACATACAATCACACAAAATATGGATGATTCAGATGTTAGTCTGACATAATTTTGCAAAAAAATGATGATTTTGATCATCTTGAGAGTGGATGTCAAATGATTTGCGAACCATTCAGCAATGGTCCTAGAGTACCATCTGTTGAGGAGTTTCAGGCTGGATCCTTGAAAACTGTAGTTGACAAAGTGATTGATTGTTTGGACAAGAGATTTAACGAGTTCTATGAGAATGAGGTCCTGATTGCGTTTGAGGTGTTTGACCCCAGCAACATGCCAAAGGGCAAGGACACCCTTGCTGCCTATGGCAATGCCAAAGTCACTTACCTTGGCAATCACTTTCAGCAAATCATTGAAAGAAATGGTTGTGATCCAAGTCAAATACAAAGAGAATGGCTGTCCTTGAAGCTTGACATCAGCAGAAATCATGGAGAGGAGTCCAATTTCCTAGGTCTATGGAAGACCATTCTGACAGAAAAGGGCCACAAATACCCTAATATACTTCATCTGGTGCAGGTCTGCCTTGTGTGCCCAGTGGCCACATCACATGTAGAGAGGCAGTTCTCAGCAGTGAAGCGTATTCTTGGGGATTGGAGGCTAAAACTGGGGTTGGGTATGCAGGAACACCTTCTGCGCATCAGCACAGAAGGGCCCGACCCCGACAACTTTGATCCTACACGTAGCGTTGCCAGGTGGCATTCTATGAGTGCATTTGGACGTAGGCCTGATGCTACACCCCTCTCCCCCAAGGGTGATTGAATTGTAATCATGTATACCTGACTCAAGACTGAGTCAGTATTGAGTAAAGATGATGTCTGATGATGATGATGAAAAAAGTTCAACTCTGTCAAACAAAAGTTAAACTTTGTTACATGGACATGATGACAATGCAGTTCTGACTGAGCTGAGTTGAGTTTTGAGAGAAATCAAATCTGAAACTGTTATTGAGATTCAAATTCTAAAAATACATTATTAAAAAGTTTAAGTTGATTTACTTGTTCTGTCAGTAACATTTCCCTGCCTGTTTAAGTTCCCGACACACTTTGCCTTTGTGCCCACAAGAATAATTCTAGATTGCCTTGGTGCCCCCCAAACCCAAAAGAAAATGCCTTGGTGCCCCAAAAAAATTTAAGTCATCAAAGGCAAACATTGCTGTGCCCTCCCTACAGAGTAATTCGACCCCTGACCACCATCTCTTATCTTCCCCCATCCAAAACCTTGATCTTTTCTACCCCCGCTAATTCACCCCAGATACACTTTTTTGAAATTCCAACTTCTTTCCTGGAAGTCCTTGCAGTGTCCATATGTTTTATACCTCTCCCAACTCCCCCCAAGCCCTCTCCCTCCCACAGTTCTCTCGATGTCCCTGCTCTCAAATTTTGTGTTTGTGTCCTTCCCCCTATCTCCCCATCTTGTCTACCGCTCCCCTTATTTTGTGTTTATGTGTCGGTTTGACTTTTTGTGTGATTAATGTTGGCTCTTTCACGAGCCTCGATCTTGTATACAAAAAAAAAAAAATTAACCTCACCATCATGTAATTCAAAACACCTCACCATCATGTAATTCAAAACACCTCACCACCACGTAATTCAGAGCACTTCACCACCATGTAATTCAGAGCACTTCACCACCACGTAATTCAAAACACTTCAAACACTGCGTTATGTGTGCAAACACAAATTGCACACATCACGCAAAAAACACTTATGGTCAGGGTGGAAAACTCCAGTTTCACTTGACATCATTAACCACGGAGTTTAAGGTGGTGAGGGTGCGGGAGTTCATGATGTTGCGGGATTCAAGTGATGCAGTGGTAAAGAATGTTTTCCCAGAGAAGAAGGGAAGTCGGAAAGTACTATATCTATATATATTCCAAGTGTGTCCCCCCCCCCCCCCCCTCTCTCTCAACTGTTCCTTTTGTCCTGTGATGTCCTGATCCGTTCAGTGTCCTAAAATCGCAAGTGTCTTCCTTCCATGAGCCTCCACTTGGTATCCAAAAAAAGTGCCTCAAATTTTACCCTCCTGTCTGTTGAGACGAGACGTCCACTCGTGATTCAGGTACGAGTAAGTTTTTGGGCCGATTGACCAGGTCATAAGCCAAACAGATTGTTGCTGATGAGGTCATTTCCTGTGAGGTATTTCCTTGGTGCAGTGTTGACAAATCTCTGCTCTCCCTGGTGGGTGTTGGGCTGGCTGCTGCCTTAAAAAAAAAAAAAGAAAAAAAAGTTAAAGCTAAGAGGTGTACTTTTTGTCGATTATATATTAATTTAATTGATTGATTTAACACTGCAATTGATTAATTTTTATTAACCTCCTATGTTGATGGAAGTAGTCTCCTCTCAAGAATGAATTGTATTTTTACATTCGTCATAATGCACATATTTCTGTCTCGGTTTTGAGGAATCGACGTCATAAGTTGTATAAACAGTGTGCGTTGTTTCGGTGAAAACCAGTCTTTCACTGCAATTGCACTTTCGATTTCCAAACATTGTATGTACATAAGTTGGTCTTGTTTTCAGGCAATTTGAACTGGAGCTGCGCTTTTACGAAGGAGATGACCCACTTGGTGTTTGGGACCGGTACGTTACAATCTTGTGTTTTCCATTTGTATAAAACAAGCAGTTGTGTTGCTACGCCAAGTGTGTATATAAGTTGAAGTTACCCTGGTGTTGCCTGGTGTTGGGCTAGCGGCTAGGGTGCCAGCTTAGGATCCTAGGATCCTGGGTTCGAATCCCGGTCGATCGCTGAATTAACGCCAGGGGGGTTGACTCAGCCTGTTCATCCTTCCGAGGTCGGCTAATTTGAGTACCAGTTCACTGGTAATTCCCTGTTTGTCGTAAAAAGGCGACAAAAAGGGTTGGCGTCAGGAAGGGCATCCGGCCGTAAAACATTGCTTCAAAAAGGGGACCAAAAAACAACAACAACCACGGTGCCCGAAAAAGGCCAACCCCCGCCTTGCGGGGAAAAATGGCCTCTAAACGGTGGTTTTTACCCTCCATCACTGGGATTTCACTTTTACTGTCCTTTTGCTCCCATGTTGGTGAAAAAGTTGTAACATTTTGACTGCTATTGGAGTGGATAATATGATGATATTATTATTATAGTTTCCGAGGTGCATGTGGGGGAGGAGAAGGTTCACAAGGTGTCTGCTAGGACCCACTCTCTGACCTCCGAACCTGAAGCTGGCGGATCATGGATAATTCGACAACCCGTTGGGTTGCTTAGCATCCGTGGACGCTGGTTGAGGTCAATGAATGTAGCATGGTCCTCGCGTCCAATTGTCTCGGGTTACCTTACTGGTGGATTGGTGATCCCAACTGAGGAGTCGCGCTCTCGACTCCACACCCTGTCTACTTATTATTAATGGCCGAGCGAAACCCTGAATAGCTACCTGATGGAGCGAATTGATGGGGTACAACTTCCCGGCTATTTATTACACACTATGTTTAACCAATGGAGAAGAGACAATCAAGCTGGTTTGGAAAGTCTTTATTCTCATGGGCAAAAGGGCACGTATTTACAGGCACATTTATTTACAATCAAATACTGTATTCACAAGGCATGTACAGACATCAGAAACGTTAGAAAAGCTTACTTCTTGCACTTAAGATACCCCTTATATGACTGGATTTACCTTATCACTGAACAAGACAGCCATTTTAAATCCGATTGACATTTAAAAATTGAATAGCATTTGTATATTGACTCACTAAATTGGGAAATGAACTATTTTTGAGGTTAAAAGGTCAAAGGTCTCAAGGTCAAATTTTAAAAATCATCAATTTTCATCTAAAAATCCGTCAATTTTCATCCGAATGACTTGAAAATTGAACAGCATCTGTATATTGCCTCAATGAATTGGGAAACCAACTATTTTTGAGGTCAAAATGTCAAAGGTCAACCGAAGGTCAAACTTCCAAAATCATCAATTTTCATCTTAAAAATCTGAATATTCAGAATATTCAGAATCAGAATATTTCATTTCTTCCTATTGACCCGAGCTTTGATCAAGATTGTCAATTTTAATCTTGATGAAATGGACAATTTGTTGTATCAATGGAATTTTTTTTCTTAGGGGTGGGGGCGGATTTTGCAAGTATCGTGCTCCGCATGACGTCTTCTTGTTACTTGCAAAATCGAAGATTTTTCAAGTATATTGGTCGGTTCCGTTTGTGGTTCTGTTTGTTTGTCTGTTTGTCTGTTTGACTGTTTGTCACCGGCCTACAGGTCACAATTCTAAACCGATCATCACGAAACTTCACCAAGTTGTATGTCATCCCAATTGAGAAGCTTATTGATTTTGAGGTCAAAGGTCATCTGCAGGTCAAATTTCTAAAATCGCCATTTTAAATCCGATTGACTTGAAAAATGAATAGCATTTGTATATCGAGTTACTAAATTGGGAAATGAACTATTTTTGAGGTCAAAGGTCAACTCAAGGTCAAATTTTAAAAATCATCAATTTTCATCTGAAAATCCGTCAATTCTCAACCGATTGACTTGAAAATTAAACAGCATTTGCATATCGTCACTAAATTTGGAAACATACTATTTTTTTTAGGTCAAAAGGTCAACTCAAGGTAAACCTTCCAAAATCATCATTTTTCATCTGAAAAATCGTCACTTTTCTTCATATTGACCCGAGCTTTGATCAAGATTGTCAATTTTAATCTTGATGAAATGGAGAATCTGCTGTATCAATGGGGAAAAAAATTCTTGCGGGGGTGGGGCGTATTTACAAGTATCGTGCTCCACATGATGCCTTCTTGTTTGTTTGTCTGTCACCGGCCTACAGGTCACAATTCTAAACCGATCGTCACGAAACTTCAGCAAGTTGTATAGGTCGTCCTAATTGAGAAGCCTATTGTTTTTGAGGTCAAAAGGTCAAAGGTCAACTCAAGGTCAAATTTTAAAAATCATCAATTTTCATCTAAAAAGCTGTCAATTCTCAACCGATTGACTTGAAAATTGAACCGCCTTTGCATATAGAGTCAATAAATTGGGAAACATACTATTTTTGAAGTCAAAAGGTCAACTCAAGGTAAAACTTCCAAAATCATCAGTTTTCATCTGAAAACCCATCAATTTGCATCCGATTGACTTGAAATTAGAACAGCATTTGCGTATTGCCTCACTGAATTGGGAAACCAACTATTTTAGAGGTCAAAAGGTCAAAGGTCAACTGAAGGTCAAACTTCCAAAATCAATTTTCATCCGATTGACTTGGAAATTGAACGGCATTTGCACATTGTCACTAAATAGGAAAACCAACTATTTTTGAGGTCAAAATGTCAAAGGTCAACTCAAGGTCAAACTTCTAAAATCCTCATTTTTCATCTGAGAAAACGTCACTTTTCATCCTGTTGACCCGAGCTTTGATCAAGATCGTGCTCCACATGACGTCTTTTTTTTTTTTTATATATGCGGGAATGAAGGGGAGGAGCGTGTTAATATGTCTGGTTGAATGCTTTGGGCGGTGAGGGGGCTTGAAGCCAGATTTTAATCTTACAGCCGCCATGTTGGTGCTCACCGTCACTGCGATGCGAAGTGGAAGACGCCTCAGAGCTGTCACATTCACAATCGCTATGTCATATGTACTCCCGATACGTGTTTCCTTCATTGTAAAAACTACCAAGTCAACAGTTAAAAGGATTTTGAGCCGATAGGTGTTACGGCCTTGGCAAGATCGATGGAGACAGCGATCTGTTAGCTTATACACCACCCAAATAGCTATGTGGAATTCTCTCATGTGGAGATTAAACTCACGTCATTTGAACTTTGGCCAAGGTCATTATTTACTTTTAATGATGTTTATATACAAATCGAAAAGAAGATAATTGGTTTTGGGTCGTCCTTTCCGCATATCTCGTGGGATTGTGAGTTGGAGAGACGACGGTTATTGCGGGTAGGGGGTTGGCATTCTCTCAAGCAGGGATTCAACCCATGTCCTTATAAAAGGTCATTATCCGAGGTCACCGAGTCCGATCGGTGCAGCCGTTTGTGCGGCACCCGGGAAAATAACGTTATGCGGGTGTCCAAACCTGAAAATGCTGGAGGCCAAAGCTGAAATTGGAAAAACATTATAGCCTATTTTACTCCAGGAGATCCCAGGATTAACCACCCAAAATATCGTTGCGATCGGTTCAGTCGTTTTTGCGGTACATTCGAACGGACGGACGGACGGACCTTTGGTGAATTATAGTAAGATTTGTCCTGTGACAACAATGTTTTTAAAATGGCTACCATTTATATGGTATATTGTGGTATATGGTATATTAATTTGTATAAACTGTTGTTTGAATCATACAAGCATTGTATTTGGTACACACTTAAATATTCTGACTATTAGAGTCATCACATCACAGATGTGTCCAATAAAAATGGCGCCCAATTTTTAGTACGGCAGATAGGTGAAATATTTGGGAGAATTGTGCCTTTGATGATACAAGCACGAGAGTTGGAACACAGTTACAGTATGCCCTAAGGAAGATATTGGGCTATAGGGCCATCGCAGATTTGTCCTGTGACAACAATGGCGGCCATTTTTCAAAAAAGGACAAATCTGCGATGGCCCGAGAGCCAAATATCTTTCTTAGGACATACTCTGTGTGCCAAATGCCATGCTTGTATCATCAAAGGCACAATTCCTGCACCTATCTGCCATGCTAAGGGCTCTCGGTGCTTGGCCAACACTCCCAGTGCCTGCCCAACGAATGGCCCCATGACAGATTGCACATACTGTTGAACGGCACGTCCCCTCTCTGCATCCAGCCGACCCGACCCTCTGAGCTGTCCCACTTCAATCCAGCTGTGCAGATTCGTATCACCCAAGTGTGCGGCGGCAGGCCTATTCGCGTTCTTTGCCATGCCGTGAGGACTGGGATGTGGGAATGGTGGTTATTGCAGCACTGGTGAAGTGATTATTTGGTTGAAGTAAGGAAGGTTTATTTATTAAGGGAATGAGGTTGGAGTAGGGAAGATTGGTTCGGGAGGGAACAATGGGGAAGGTTCTATCTACAATCACAATGCATTTCCCTTTCCCTTTATATGAGGGGATTGGTTATCTAACTAAAAAAATTCCGATGGAAATATCAAATATCGTATCGATGGAAATTATTTTTATGTGTTGAATGTGTCTCCCCCGGGGTCTTTCCAAACCCGCAACACTACCCCCTCTTCCGTACCAGACTTGTCCCAAGTCTGCCGGCTTCTGTACATGACAAATGTAGTTTCCGTTGGCACAATTACCTCGTCTATCGGATCCCTGAGTGTGAATTTTCGACATTTTCGACTTTTCAATTTTCTGCTTCACTGCGACATGTCTCCACTTTGAAAGTAATGAAATCTAATGTGTGCGTAACTACTACTCCACATTAATCCAACGCATGTATCTCCACAGTTCTAAATTCAATTGCTAAACACATATCCAGGTGGTCTGAAACACATATTATTTACAATCTCCACACTGGTCTCCCTGCTGGCCTCTGTGTTCTTCAGTAGAAGAATGGCCATAATAAGAACGATACTTCCGTCGATAACGGTCTTAAATTGCTGACAACATGTCGGCACAGTCACACAATGAGTGGTCCTTTTGCCCAAAGCAATGAAAGTCGTCAACAGCCATCGAACTTACGTGCTCCATTCCGAATTGTTGGGGGAGCATTCCCGGCTGCCCCTCCCCCTCCCCGCACCCTAACCACAAGCTAACTTTTAAACGAGCCCCAGGTTTCCTTGGGTGGGACTCATTCCCACCCAGTCACTCCTTCACACCATCATTCATGCCTTTAATTCTCTCCTGGGCTGTCGTCGTGCATTCGCTCCATATTCCACTTTCACACACCTCTTAAACCAATCTAACTACTTTCCCTCAAACTAGCTTGTGTCTTCCCAGTCATCCTTTTAACACTATGTTGCAAAGCTAGCTACTTACCCTCTACAGGTTAACCGTCTGTAACACACTATGCCCTTAATGCTGACCTAATGCTATTCCCTCCTTCTAAAACTAGTGCTTCTGAGACCCCAGTGGACACAAATTTACCAGCGCCCCTCGTGGGTTCCAAATTTCTCCTTGATTGAGGTCCTGGATTGTGCTGGGGTCCTGGATTTCCCCCATGGAGAACCCAGTCGTGTTTGCAATGGCCATGGCTCGTGCTGCGAGACATCCGCAAACACCACATGCATATGGGCCTCCTCGCAGCCTTCACCATGCCCACTCTCACACGGCGAGACATTCTCACATCGAACATGCACACGTGCCACCTCACGGTCTCCATTGGTCCATTCTCACATCGGGGGACTTCCACACACCGAACATGTACATGAGCCATCTCGCGGAGGTCCCGCAGCCACTCCAGCCATCTGCATTTGTGACGGGGTGCATTGCATGTACCGCAAACACCCCCAGAGCATGCCGATTGCACCACATGGGTTCCTGTAGGAAATAATTAAACAATTTTAATCCCCTCAATTGTTCCCTTTCCTTAAGCCATCTGCGCTCCAGTGATTTATCCATGAGGGATCATTTACACGCTGGTCTCTCCGAGTTCATCATTAAACCAAGCAATTGTCCGCGCTTGGGCGATTTGTCGGACATGGACTGTGAGCACTCTTTGACACGCCGGTTCTCATGCGCCGAGTCTTGTGGGGCCGTCATCGTTTCCAAATTAGTTATTTTAATTTTCCTATGCTCTGGAGGCTCACTCCTCCCCTTAGTTTGGCACCCAAAAGCTAAATTTTACCTGAACCTTGCTTTGGGGTCAATACAATTTTTTTTGATGGATTCCGAATCACAAGGTCGTATATTTGAAGAATCCGACTGGATGACACCCTGTCAGCCTTGGGCAATTTAAAAAAAATGCATCAACATGCAAATTGGTTTCCACTATTAGTAAAATGCCTATAGGCTAGGATATTTTGGTTATTATCTGTGAAATCGGCATCTAACCGGCATCTGCATCCATGTTTTCAGGTTCAAGGAATGCGATTATGACATTTTGGAGAAGGTGAAGACATTTTGCTAATTACAATTATGCTAATGATGTCCACCATTCATAGAATGTCTTTATTCTGCAATATCTTCATTGTTATCAGTGACAAACTCTCGTCTAATCATGTGATTTCCTGATCAAGGAATATTATAGTATTTTAGAAAGGTACAATGCTTATTAAAAGTCTTGATTAAAGACCTTGGGTCATATTATATAAAATCTACAACCATGTAAGACATTGGTACTGTGTCTATTGGTCATGAGGTTGGTATTGATACCAACACATTATTCTCTTTCAGAACCATAGATGACTGCCTCTTAAGCCATGCTGATCCAAAGGAAGTGACCAAATCAGGACCGATTACAAAAGCTTGTCCAATCAGAATCAGAAAAATCATCTCCTGCAGCAATGTATGTGGTGATTCCCAAACAACTTGAAACTCTACTTGAATCTGACACCAACCTTACCCTTTAGTTTCATCTTAACTGTGTCTACATACACGTTAGCAGAGCAAGTGTGGTGGCACAAAAAAGACGTGGGGAACAGAAAGAACAGAATCCAGCCGAATGAAAGAGACAGCAATGTTCTGAAGTTACGGAATTCCTTTTGCAGGAGCATTGCCTTTTTGTGGTCTTGAATGTAGCTTGGGAGAATGACAAGAAGCCTCCTGATCGGTGGAGGCATGCAGTGCTGTGCCGAACAGCTGCTCCATGACATGGCAAGACATTTAAGCAGTATATTTTAGATAAGGAGGTGATGGAGATAAGGATTTTAGATAAGGATTAAGGATAATAATGTGAAGGAGGTGATGACTGGGCTGATAAAGTTCGAATTTGTGTTGAGGGGGCAGCTAGTGGCTTAAACGCTGCGGATGCTCGGTACCATGTTTACTGTATGTCAGCATTCATGCCACTTGGATCAGTCAAGGCTGCTGCAAATGTCATGAAAACGCATTACAGTAGATGAAGCATTGATTGGTGACATATTGCAGGACAAGTCTTGTATCTGGAACTTGGTGGAGTTGTTTGAGGCTTACGAGGTCCATGGTGGCCCTCTGCTATCATGCAGAAGTCTTGTTCGGCTACTCTCAGATCGCTTTGTTGCAAACCTCATCTTTTCATCTCCTGCCATTGCAAGCATTCTTGTTTTTCGAACAAGGGCGTAAAATGTGCACAAATTAGTCAACGACTTGGAAGACGATGACCTTGACATTGTGGCCCCGTGAGTTTCAAAATAACTCTAAGGACGTTCAAGGGTTTAAGCCAGATAAGGAACACGACACCATCCAAATAAACAAGGACCTGGCTGCAGAAAGCATCAGTGACACTGTTCTAACATCGCTGACCAAGTTGTCAGGGAAATTAGATAACACACTTCCTGCTATTATGGTTGGTAATCTAATTATTACCGTCCTGTCTAACCATGCAACTCCTTTGCAAATTGCACTGGGAGTACTGTTGATGGCATCCAAGGAACTTGTCCAGGAGATGTGTTCATATGGTGTGACGTGCTCCTACATGAGGTATCTGAGGTTCAATAAGTCAGCAGCTGAATCAACAACAGAGAACAATAAGCTGAGTGGCATTTCCTACTGTTAGGTGGGCATGGTGCAGACTATAGTTGATAATTTTGATGCAGAAATGTCATCCCAAATGGCAAGGTTTCAACTCATTCGCTAGCAGTCCTATTCACCCAGCCAGTAAAAAAACAAAAAAACAGCAAAAGACCGATGACATGCAGAGAACCATACTACGAATCATGAAGAATGAGACACAGTTACGTCCGTCCGCTGACGTGTATGTCGACGCAGTTATGATTACACGAAAGGGTTGCTGTCAGTTTCAAGTTGTTTCAAGTTGTTTCTGAATGCCATTACCACATACTTTGCTGCAGGAGATGATTTTTCTGATTCTGATTGGACATTATTTTGTAATCGGTCCTGATTTGGTCACACCCTTTGGATAATCACAGCAGAAGAGGCAGTCTTCCATGGTTCTGAATGAATGAATGAATGATCGTTTTAAGGCCATTTTTCCTCACTAGAGCCGGGGTTGGCCTTGCGGGCCCCATGACAATCATGGTTCCCTGTTTGAGGCAATGTTTTTATGGCCGGATGCCCTTCCTGATGCCAACCCTTGGTCGCCTCTTACGATGCGCAGGGATACGGTGTACATATTCTAAACCGGGGTACACACCGTGATCATTCATCCCAGCAAGCTGGTACTCAATTTGCCGACCTCGGAAGGATGACAGGCTGAGTCAACCCCCCTGGCGTTAATTCAGCGATCGACCGGGATTCGAACCCAGGATCCTAGGATCCCAAGCCGGCACCCTAACCGCTAAGCCAACACCAGGCAACACCACCAGGTTCTGAAAGAGAGAATAATGTGTTGGTATCATTGCCAACCCCATGACCAATAGACACAGTACCAATGTCTTACCATGATTGTAGAGTTTATATAGCATGACCCAATGTCTTTGATCAAGACTTTTAATAAGCGTTCTACCATTCTAAAATACTATGATAATATTTGTTGATGGGGAATCGCGTATGATTAAATGCCAGTTTGTCACTGATATCACTGATAACAGTGAAGATATTGCAGAATAAAAATATTCTATTAACGGCGGGCCTCATTGGCATAATTGTAATTAACATCTTCATTTCACCTTTACAATGTCATAATTGTATTCCCTGACCATAAAGACATGGGTATTGATGCCAGTTTGATGCTGATATCACAAATAATAACCAAAACCCAAGACTTGTCGGTATGTTACTGATGGTGGAAACGAATTTTCATATTGATGCATTTTAAAAATAATTCCCCAAGGCTGACAGGTGTCATCAGTCAGATTCTTCAAATATATGTGCGTGTGATTCAGAATCTATCAAAAACTAGAACGGCACTCAGCAGAGAGCATACCTCCGCCAGGTTGGACATATCCCAATGGTGAAGAATCACTTAAAACATTCTAGTATCCGAATCCGGATCTTCACCAAAATCGAATCATTTCGTCCTTGCCACATGTGCTACATCTCTGCCAAATTTCGTCCGAATCCGTCCACAACTTTTTGAGATATTTTGTTTACAAATGAACAAACAAAGAGACAGAGGTGAAAACATAACCTCCATCCACCTTTGGTGGCAGGGTAAACATTGGGTTGACCCTGCTGGCTGCCGGACTACCTCAGTCCAACTAACGGCTCTCCCCACCCAAGTCCCTATTATACCCTGTGTATACCCTGTGTTCCCTCACATTCTGGCACCTTGCGTCACACCAGGAAATCTCGGGTTCTTTATTCCCCCAAAGCTCGACATTTGAGACATGTGCTGTCAATCTGAAAATGCATTTTTTTGTTGTTGTTGTTGAGGACTGCCTGCAGTGTTTGTTAATTGTTTTTTTTTTTTCATTTATGCTCCAATTAATTATTTCAACAATATCATGCTTGCGGGTGCACCTATCTGGCCTTGCTATGCATTTTGACTGTGGTAAACTTTTCCTTCAATTTCCTCAATGCCAGATATATTGCTTGGACTGAGCAAATGTTTCCTCAAGGTGGGATAGACAGCCAACTTCAGGCGTTGCTTGAACGACTTCTCAAAACTTTTGTTGACGACGAAAGATACAAGAACAGCGAATGCTTCCTGAACCACTGCCTGAAACTGGTACGGGTCGTTTTATTATCGTTTTGTGCCACTGATGTGCAGCACTTTCTTGCAAAAAGAAAAAACATTTCTCGCTCAGTGTCCCACTGTCTGTGGAGAGAAAAGCTGCATTCGCAGGATGGTGTCACCGGTACCCAGAGTGATATTTGGGGAGTTGCTTCACTTGTTATAAGTTTCTATCACATTTTTGACTGCAGGCAAATATGATGAAAGAGCCTTTGGAAGTCTTCAGTTTTTTGTTCAACCGTGGCATTGGAAGGGCCCTCGCTCAACTGTATGTAGCTTGGGCAAAGGAGTACGAGACTCGTGGAGACATTGGCAAAGCCGACGAGGTGTACCTCTTGGGTTTTGAGAATCGTGCCCAACCGACGGAATTGCTGGAGCGTTACAGCCGGTAAGTCTTTACTTTTGAGCCTTGCGGTGTAACAGGTGAAATCTATTTATCCGTGTTTTCCAGACATCTTTGATCTTTGCTTTTTTCCCCCTCTTGTCTCTCTTTAGTCCTTCACACTTTTTTCTACTTTTTCACATTTCTTTATTCGTGCTGATTCTTGCTTTTTCTTTTATTTTTGGTCATTTTCCTCTCCTTTATCTCCCTTACCCTTAATTTCTCTTTCTTTATCTGCCTATGGAGAAGTGAATTTGAATGATTTTTTTTTGCAAGGCTTACTTGGCTGTGCCTGGATGGGTTTGAGGGTTGAGGAGCAGCAGCTGAAACCCAAATCCTATCCAGGTTCCTCCGGATGACTCCATATTTGCTCTTTGCTGTTTCATGTTCCTTCTGATGACTCCAATCCAGTATTTGGACTTTAGTTTGATTACCTCACTCTTCCAATAGCCGAGGTTGTACTGTGTAATAAAACCTTGTGATGCACAATGAAATGGCTCTCGCTTTCTCTTGGGAGATTGAAGTGGGAATAAACGTTGGATGAATTTTATTGGGAGCAATTCCTCTGCTAGTTTTCCAGTTTCTTTAAGCCTCATGATAACCGAGCTTGCTGTTCTCGATTGCTTTGCACTTCCTACTCCTCTCAAACTCTACAAGTGATCTGCAATGAAAATGCAAGCATTTTTGGTTGGTGGAATGCTATGATGACATTGCAAGATTATTATTATTATTATTATTATTTTTTTTGCGATGATGGAGCTGCCAATCCGCTGTCAATTCTGTGACGTCACATCCATGAGGAGCCCTTTTGGTTCTCACCCTGTGTCATCTTGCAGGCACTTCGATGCACGTATGGTGCGGCGCGTTGCTGCACAACTCACTGATAATACTGAGGAAAAAGGTCAGACAACATCCTTGCATGAGGAGCCTCGTGTGGTACTCAGAGAGCTGAAGACAATTGGGAAGGAGCGCTGCTTGGCTCCCATAAACCGAATGGGATCGGCGATTGAAGGTGCACGGCCTTCCAAATACCTGGAGTTTTAATATGCACCACTGTTATTGCGATAACTATCATACCAAAGTACACTCTTGCTTCTCGAATATAAATGATTGCACCGGTGACGCCATCACTTGCTCTATGTTAGTGCAGTGGTCATTTAGTTTTGAGGGTGGTTCAAATTTGACCTTGACTTTTTGCTTGCTCTGCTTTTATTTTTTATATGAGAAATCCAGCAACTTCGTTCTTTGAGTGACGTAAAACTGATGTCACACATCAACTGAAACTTACGAAATGGAGGTTTTTTTTTTAATCCAGAGTTTCTCAAATTTACATAAAACCCCATAACTTTCAACTTTCCTCCTTTGCTGGATTGTTCCTATTTTTGTTTTTAGTTTTGTGGTCATTTTCAAAAAGTCATCTGGTAGTCAATGTTTGATTTGCATGTTGTAACTTTGTGTTTTTCTTTACTGGGTGCTTGTTTTCAAAAAAATTGTCACTTTTTTTTTGTTGGTGTGCTTTCTTGGCACCATTTGGTGGTCAGTCTCTGCCACCACTGCAAGGCACCACTTGGTCTCATCTTTTCACTTTTTGTACCTGTGCAGGTGCAACTCAACTTCCGCTACCACAGGCACAGCATCAGCAGCGAAGTAAAACTGAACCCTTCTATGTGTTTGAAGAACAAGGTGCCAACGCGGTGGCCCAAGAGATATCGTTGCCACAGCCTGTCTCTCTTCCTGTCGCTTTACCTTGTGTGAAGGAGACAGAGAACAAGCCCCATGCTCACCATATTTCCAGCTTGCGGGTATGTTCCATTTTCGTGTGGGGAAGAGGAAGGAGCTACTCTAAAAATATTTGAAAATAATCAGTGGAGGAAAAAGAAATTGCAGGTGGATTGGTTAACTTTTCCTTGTTAGCAAGTATGAGGGTGCTTTATAAAAGTGCTTTGTACTTGCCAAAGCCTGGTGTTTGTGGCTACTTTACTCAAAATAACATTGTTTTGTCATTCCGTTCCAGAGCCATTTGAAGACTGATACGGGCCTGGTGTCTGACATCGTGCCTTTCCAAGATAATGCTGAGTTGATGTATGTTCATTGCCGTGCACTTAAACACTTTGTGCCTTTTTCCAAGCTGCTTTTACCTTTCACCAACATCACCTGATCTAGTTACCCTCGCCAGAGAAGAGGGTATTGCATTTGAGTCCGTCTGTTTGTTTGTCTGTTTGTGTTTGTTTGTCCGCACAGAATAAATATGATTTTCTCTGCAACTGTTGGTCCGATTGACAGGAAATTTTCACCATAGGTGCAACTCCACCTGTATAATTTTTTAAATGATATTTATGACGTCATGGATCACGTGGTTCGGCCGTCATCTTGGAAAAACCGAAAACTTTTGCACCTCTATCTCCAAAAGCGCTGAATAGAAAAAATTCAGACGGCTCATTGTGAAGAACTCTTCATGGGGAATAAAATATGTTAATGATGATGTCATAGGTGCTTCCATTATGACGTCATAATTCGACAAGTACAAAACTTAATTCCTATCAAGATGAAATTTCTTGAGCGTCATGGAGGCATAAATTGGTGGAGAAAATAATTATGTCATCGGTCATGTGGTTCGGCCGCCATCTTGGAAAAACCAAAAACCTTTGCACCTCTATATCTCCGAAAGCGCTGAATAGAAAAATTGAGACATGGCTCATTGTAAAGAACTCTCCATGGGGAATAAAACATGTTAATGATGATGTCATAGGTGCCTCCATTATGACGTCATAATTCGACAAGTACAAAACTTCATCCGATCAAATTGAAATTTATTGAGCATAATCTAGGAATAAATTAGTTTGGGGGAAAAAATAATAATGACGTCATCGGTCACGTGGTTTGGCCGCCATATTTGTTTTAACACAAAAGCCTTAAAAACCACTGAAAATACATCCTGGCGAGGGTTTGCAATCTCTGATTGCTCTTTTTCTTGTTTGTAACTTGCAAACGGCAGTATATTTTGAGCATGCATTAATTTTCAAATGAACAATTTTAAAATCGAATTGATTTGTATGCCAGAGCAGTGTGACCAAGACAGCAATCCCAACCCCAAATGCAAAGCATGTCCGCTTCTGCTTTGTATTCAAACTAAACTTGACAAAAATGTTTATAAAAATAATGTATTTTATAATTGGTATTCTCCATATCTTACTATAATTCACCAAATGTCTGTCCGTCTGTCTGTCCGTTCGAAGGTACCCCAAAAACGGCTGAACCGATCGCAACGATATTTTGGGTGGGTAATCTGAGGACCCCCTGGAGTAAAATAGGCAATATTGTTTTTCCAAGTTTTCCAAGTTTTCCAATTTTCGAGTTTTTCCAAACAAGATGGAATAATATTTACCGATATGAACAGTGATGTGGCTTTTGTTGAAATTCTACGTACCTGGAGAGAGTAGATCGACTCATGCCGAACTCTTCCTATATAAACGTGCGGCTCCGTAGTAACACGGCAGCGTGTGCAAAGCGAATGAGAAACAGGTGTCGCGGCCGCTTCCGTTTTGCAGAATTCAATCTTTTTTCAACATGGGCACCATGTACTGTTTAGATTTTGATTACTTGCGTGTGATATGATTCAACCGATGTTTATATGAATCGTTTAAAATAAAAAAAAGCCTTCAATTTCTGATATTTTGCCTTTTCATTTGGGCTTCCCAATTGAAGCCCCACCCGTAGAGCGGGTACCGTTGCTAGTTCTCATAATAAAGGTTTGTTGAAAATTTGATGACAAAAGCTCAAATGGTGAAAAAGTTATGGCCTTTACGCGCTCACGTACACTTTGCCGAATATTCTCCTCCATGTTGAATGCCGTTATTGATGGTTTTGAGATTTTCCTAATTTGAGAAGTCTAGTTTCTGGACATCTTTGGCCTAATATCCATATTCTTTTGTCCTTCATTTCGGTTAAGTGATCTGAGATATTGCATGATGAATGTCAGCTGTTCTGAAATGTATCCTATACAGGACGCCGAGATGTGTGCAGCCGCTGACCGACGTGTTGAGCACACGCGAATCTCTGCCCGAGACTGACCTTGCGACAATTTTGCAGTCGTTCGACCCAGACCCAAAGCCTCGTGAATTGCGCATGTACTGCTGGAAATTGGTTTTTGGTGGCCCTCATGAGCTCAGCTTTGAGGAGATCCATGCTGAGCGCTATAGGCAGCAGCAAGCTCGACGTGCAGGTGGTAAGCAGTGATTTCTGGAATTGTAAACACTGATGATTAATTATTCATGCTGAACCCTAGGGTGCATCAAATGCCCCATTAAAAAAAAATCTAGTTATACTTTTTTAAATTACACTAGCCCTATATAGCATTTCTTTAAAATATTGCGCATTTTCAATGTTGTTTAGATTCCCCACTAGGATCGGGTAGACATCGGGTACCCCTGCGAATGGGTTGCTTTGCCCAAATGTAATTTTTCGAATTTTATAAAAGACAACTTTCTTTTCATAATTTGGGGTCACCGATTCCAAAAATGGCGTCTAAAAGGTGGTGAGATAAAAGTTGCTAAAGATTTTGTTCAATTTTTTTCAAGAGTCATGTAATTGGGTAAACAATGAATGAAAACAAGAATAATTTTTTATTATTCTCTTCGAAACATGACTAGTTGATACATTTGTGGGATTTCCCCCGGCTTCATCAATTAAAGTCTTCGTGCAGCTGGACTGTTGTCAGTGGCAACTTAAGTCGAGTGACCAGGGAAACCAACTTCGGATAATGTGGCATAGTATATCGTGAGGGATGAATGCCATGCTGCCGGTCGTCTAAGTGGCAGTCGCATCACTTTCATTGTTGCTGCTGGATGCTGCCTTACTGTCGTCTATCAACGAAATGATGGAACTAGCAGCACCAATTTTCCGCACCTTCCTCTTGCGCTGTTCTTCCTCGGCCTGCTCACGAACCTGGCAACGGTGCGCCTTCTGTGACGAGACCTTGTTGATGCCGAAAGATGATATGTGGTCAGTCTTCATCGACTGCAGGAAGAGGCGATCCTCCGAGTTTGTGACCAGCTGCTCATCGTTGGCCGGCCACAACCGAAAGTTCGCATCCAGTCGTTGTTCCCAGGCCTGCAGCTTGGTGAGCATGGGCAGGGTTAATATACGCATGGTCGGGATCTCCCTAATCTTGCAGTTGGAGTCCACAAGCTGAATGAGCAAGATGCATGTCTGGTGCTCAGAGACAGTGGGCATGTTGCCCTTCTCATAAAAGTCGGCGACCTGAGACAGGACGGGTTTTCTTTCCTTAAAGTCCTTGTAGTGTCCATTTTTTAAAATCCCATGTACTCCGCCCAGCCCTCTCCCTTGCACAGATCTCCCGATGTCCCTGTTCTCCACTGTTGTTGTACTTCCCCCTCTTGTCTCCCACTCCCTTTGTGATAAAGTCATGTGAAAAAGTAAGTACACCCCATGTAAAGTTTTGACTTTTTCAACATACAGCTATTTCCGGGATGGCGAACCCGCGGCTCGCGAGCCGCATGCGGCTCTTAGCCAGCTCTTGTGCGGCTCGCGAAGGGCTGCTCTATCGGTGCATGTCTTTACATTTTAAAATGTATTTCTATTATAAAATCAAAATGCATTTGAATATTTGACTATAATGCCAATACATTTGCCAATATTTTAAAAATAAAATGAAACACTTTTGCGTGTAGAAACACGTGCGCGCACAGACCCGGAAGTTTGTTAGTTAGGCTAGCACTAGCCCAGTGGCAGTGACCGAATCGCCATGGCAGAGTCAGGAAAACGTAAAGCTAAGCGCAAATATGAAGAGGAGCACAGGGCATTTTTGCCTGAATGGGAGGAATTGTATTTTTTTACGGAGCAAAATGGGAAACCCTTGTGCTTGATTTGCCAGACTGCACTGTCGCATTTTAATGCTTCAAACCTGGAGCGCCATTTCACTTCACTCCATGATAACGTGGCCCGGGATTTTCCCAAAGGCAGTGAAATTCGCAAGCACAAGGTAAATGCATTGAAACGTCAGTCAGAGAAGCAGACTCAGTTTTTTCGGAAATTAACGAAGCACTCAGAGACGATCACATTAGCATCATATCAGTTGGCATGGAACATTGCTCGAACTAAAAAGCCATACAGTGAAGGGGAATTCGTGCAAACGTGTCTCAGAGATGTTATTGCCATCGTCACTCCTGAAAATGACAGTTTGAAGCATTCTGTGTCAGACCTGCAGCTGTCACGGCACACCGTTGAACAGAGAATATCAGATATTGACTCCATTGAAACACAGTTTTTTTTTTTTTTTGTTGTTTTTTTTTTTTTTTGTATACAAGGTCGAGGCTCGTGAAAGAGCGAACATTAATCACCCAGAAAGACAAACCGACACATAAAACATATAACATAGGGAGCGGTAGACAAGATGGGGAGAGAGGGGGAAGGACACAAACACAACATTTGAGAGCAGTGACCGAGAGACATGGAGACATCGAGAGATCTGAGAGAGGGCGAGGGCTTGGGGGGGGGGGGGGGGGGCGTGGGAAGGGGGCGGTGGGAGAGGTATAAAACATATGGACACTGCCAGGACTTCCAGGAAAGAAGTTGGAATTTCAAACAAGGTGGATCTGGGGTGAATTAGCGGGGGTAGAAAAGATCAAGGTTTTGGATGGGGGAAGATAAGAGATGGTGGTGAACAGCTGTTTTAAATCCATCACAGCTGTTGCATACGGATCTTGAAAAATGTCGGTATTTCAGCATTGCTTTGGATGAGTCTTGCGACATTCAAGATAGCCACAGTTGGCAATATTTGTACGGTCTGTGTCAGAAGACTGCACAATTAAGGAAGAGCTGCTTGACATTGTGCCGTTAAAAGACAGGACCCGTGGCATCGACCTGAAAGAGACACTCACGACTGTTGTTGAGAAGGCAAATTTGCAATTACCAAAACTAACAGCAATAGCCACAGACGGTGCACCAGCTATGTTGGGATCTGCAAATGGCCTTGTAGGGCTGTGTAAAGCTGACGACCGTTTCCCTGATTTTTGGACATTTCATTGCATCATCCATCAAGAGAACCTGGTGTCTAAGAAGCTGAACTTGGACCATGTCATGAAACCTGTGCTAGAAATTGTGAATTTTATTCGCACTCATGCTCTCAAGCACAGACAATTCAAAAACCTCAGAGCTGAACTGGACGAAGACCTTCCCAATGATCTGCTTCTCCACTGCACTGTGAGATGGCTTTCAAGAGGTAACATGCTTTCCCGTTTTTTTGAACTTTTGGACCCAGTGAAGCTGTTTCTGGCAGAGAAACATAAGGACTATCCTGAGCTACATGACCCCCAGTGGATGCCAGACTTGGGGTTTCTGGTCGACATGCTGCATCATCTGAACAAACTGAATCTAGATCTGCAAGGGAAGTTAAAAATGCTGCGTGACCTGGTGCAAAGTGTTTTCACATTTGTGAACAAACTCACGCTCTTCCAGACCTATCTTCAAAAGGAGAGCTCACACATTTTCCCTCCTTGTTGAAGGCAAATAGAGAAGCAGCTGAGGTCAGAAAAAGGAGCATTGCACGCTATGCAACACTGGTTGAAAATCTGCAGCAGAGTTTTGAGGACAGATTCTGCAACCTGAAGAAACAACGGCCACAAATCACATTCCTCATCAACCCTTTCACTGCTGAATCAGATTGTTTAAAAGCCCCCTCTGTGGCAGATGAAGCAGCATCCCAGTTGGAGATGATTGAACTTTCTGAGGATCACAGACTTAAATGTGTCTTGAGAGAAGGAACCACAGGCACAGAGTTTTGGAAAATTGTGCCCACAGACAGATACCCCAGTGTCAAACAGGCTGCACTCAAGCTAATGTCAATGTTTGGATCAACTTACGTCTGTGAATCAGTTTTTTCGACACTGAAACAAGTGAAGTCAAGACATCGATCTGTTCTTACGGGGACACATGTGAAAGAGTTGCTCCGAGTGGCCACAACTGAGTACAAGCCAGACCTGAAAATGATTGTGGAAAACAAAGACTGCTAGGTGTCCCACTGAGGTAATAAACAACAACAACAACAACATGCATTTTAAAGGCCATTTTCCCTGCTAGAGCGGGGGTTAGCCTTGCGGTCCCCATGACAATCTTCTCCATTTTGCCCTATTTTCTGCATCTCTCCTTGTTAACCCCCTTGCCCGCATTTCTTCTTCCACCATCTTTAGCCAAGTCTTTCTCGGTCTTCCCCGTCTTCTATTTCCTTCTACATTCATTTCCATCACTCTTCTCAACCAGTCACTTTCATCCTTCCTCAACACATGACCAAACCATCTCAACCTGTTCCTCTTCACAGCATCAATCACAGGCTCCATTCCCATAATCTTTCGCAATTCATCATTTGTCTTCCTCTCTCTCAACGATACTCCACACATCCGTCGAACCATTCGCATTTCCACCCTTTCCAACCTTCGTTGCTGCTCTACGTTCATTACCCATGTCTCGCTCCCATGAATCATAACACTTCTCACACATGCAGCATACACCTTTCCCTTCAGCTTCAACGACACTCCCCTCATCATCAGCACGCCACTCGATTCCAGAAACTTCTTCCATGCACATCTCACTCGAGCAACCGTTGCCGAGTCTGATCCACCTTCTCCATTCAGCATGTCTCCGAGGTAGCAAAATGTTTTCACACCTTCCAGCTTCACGCCGTCTCCAAGATCCAACTCAACATTTCCTCCATCTGCAGCTCCCTCTGTGCACACCTTACAGTTGAATGTAGCTGCCACACTGGTTAATGACCCTCTCAGACCACTACATTTTTGATGAACCCACTCAGCGCACATTGTACACTGAATGGAGTTCACTCCGACACCCTTCCTACACACAGCACAGGGCCACTTCCCAGTTCTTTCCACCTCACCACATGCTTTACCACTTGCCATCACCTTCGTCTTTCCAATATTGACCTTCAGACCTTTTGTCTCCATACATTCCTTCCACGTGTTCATCTTTTCCTTCAGTCCATCCATACTTTCCGCAATCAACACCAGATCATCTGCATACAACAACTCCCACGGTAAACCCTCCTTTACGTTCTGAGCCAGCACCTCCATCACAGCTACAAATAGTAGTGGACTTAGTACCGACCCCTGATGCATTCCCACCTTCACCTCAAACTCACCACTGTTCCCGTCCTTCGTCCTTACAGCTGTGCGCGCTCTTTTGTACATTGCCATCACAACTCTGATCAACCATTCCTCCACTCCTAACTTCCTCAATGCCCATGTCAATACTTTGCGTGGTACCCTATCGAATGCTTTCTCCAGATCAACAAACCCAAGAAACAACTTCTTCCTCTTCTCCATGTACTTCTCCTGCAACTGCCTCACAATGAAAAGCGCGTCTGTCGTGCCTCTTCCTGGCATGAATCCAAACTGCATTTCGTCGATCTTCACTTTCTTCCTAATCCTCCTCTCCAACACCCTTTCCAATACCTTCATTCCATGCTCCAATAACTTTATCGCTCGGTACGAGCCACACTCCAGAGGGTCACCTTTCCCCTTGTATAGAGGGATGAGGGTACTCAGTTCCCAATCCACTGGAATGCGGCCTTCTTTCACCACCAGATTACAGATCTCTGTCATTCTCTTCACACCCCAACTTCCTGCTGCCTTCAACATATCTCCCACAACTCCCGTCGGCCCTCCCGCTTTTCTACCCTTCATTGCTTTTATCGCTTCCTCAACTTCCTTCTCAGTTATCTTCTCTGCCGGTCCTAAAACAGGGTTACTCTCTATGTTGCCATCCCATTCATTCTCTGTATTCAACAGCATTTCCATATATCTTTTCCATCTTCCTTTCATTCCATCTGGGTCGACAACGATTTGTCCCACTTCATCCTTCAAGCAACTCACCCACATCACATCACACCTCTCTTTCGCTATCTGCTTTGCAATCCTGAATACTGCTTTCTGACCCTCTTCCGAATCCAAGCGTTCTCCGAACATTTTCCTACATGCCTCCTGCGCCTTTGCTACCTCTTTCTTTGCAGCCTTCCTGGCTGCCTTATAACTTTCATGCTCTGCTGTTTCTGCTCCCGTACCCTTCGCCTTCTGCCACTCCTTGAACTTCTTCCTCTTCTCGTCAATCCTCTTTCCAACTTCATCATCCCACCACCATGTTTCCGAGTGCCTCGGTGGTCCTTTTGTCCATCCAAAACGGAGCTTTCTGGATTTCTGGATTTTCTCAACTTGAAACTGGACTGAAAATTTTCTGGACAACAAAACGGATCTCAACAAAACATCCCACCACTCAACATTTCTGGATGAAGACCAGAAAAAGCACAGGGCCCAGAACACTACCTTGGGGAACTCCAGCCTGAACAGGAAGAGGAGATGAGAGAAACCCATTCAGGGCCACACGTTGACTACGACCAGAGAGGAAGTCCGCCAGCCATGCGTGGAGATTTCCATGGATACCAAAGGAGGAGAGTTTGGTGAGCAGAGCAGGGTGCCAGACCGTATCGAAGGCACGTGAAATGTCAAGGGAGACGGCTCTAATTTCCTGTTTGGCGTTGAGGACCTCCATCCATTGTTGAGAAAGCAGAAGCAGCATGTCCAGAGTAGAGTGACCAGGTCTGAAACCAAATTGATGATCAGAGATCAAGCCATTGGAGAAGAGGAAAGATTTCATATCTGAAGCAATGATGGAATTCCATGACTTTGCTGATAATTGGGAGAAGGCTGATTGGTCTGTAGTTGCTGGGATCTGTTTTTGCACCTTTTATGTGCAAAGCGGTGATGTTGGCTGATTTCCAAGCAGATGGCAGATGACCTTGAGCAAAAGAGAGGGTGAAGAGAACAGAAAGAGGGAGTGAAAGAGCAGAAGAACATGATTTTAGGACCCGTGGGCTGATGCCGTCAGGACCAGTTGCAGAATCAGAGTCGAGGGTTGACAGAAACTTTTCCACCTTGTCAGGAGGAAAGGGCACAGAGTCCAGGAGCAGCTGGGTACGACTGGGTACGGTGGGTACAGAGAGGGATGGGTTTGGGACACAGGATTTAGAGGCAAACACAGAGTTGAGGCATTCAGCTTTTTCACGTGCGGAGTCAGCCGTTAAGCCGTTTGAGGTGAGGGAGGGGATGGAGGGGGAACAAACACCAGAAACAGATTTGACCAGACGCCACCAGGATTTGGTAGAGGGAGACAGATAAGAGAGTTCGGGCTTGAGAACGGTGAGATATTGTTTCCTGGCTCTCCTGAGGGTGGACACACACTTGTTTCGGGCTTTGTGAAAGGAAATGAGATTTCCTTCCGTTGGGTTTGCTTTCCAGGAGACGAAAGCAAGTTGTTTCAGGGCAGCAGCCTCACCACAAGATTCCGTGTACCATGGACGGGAGGAAGGGTATGACAACTGAAGACGAGATGGGATAAATCTGTGCATGAGAGAGAGCAATTTACTTTGAAAGAATTCCCAGGATGAGTTGATGTCAGAGGCGGTAGAGATGGGAGACCAGTCCAGATGATTGATGGCTGCTTGAAGACCGTGCCAGTTGGCCTGAGTGAAATGCCAGACTCGTCGACGCTGAGGAGGCTCTCTGAGAATGGTCAGAGAGATGTCCACTTTGACAAGCACATGATCAGATGAGCCGATTGGAGCAGAAGAAGAGCAGCAGACATTTTCAGGGAAGTTTGTCATAACCAAATCCAGAAGAGAAGATGCTCCGTTGACTGAGATCCGGTTCGGGAAATTGACAGATTGTGTCAGTCCCAGTGAGTCGCAGAAGTCCTTTGCTGAAGAGCCATGGCTGGTGAGAGAGGTACCCACACCCAGCCAACTGGCATGGTGACAATTGAAATCACCACATATGAGGAAGAGAGAGTTGGGATGGGTAGATAGAAGTTGGTCCATATTATCAGGCAGTGAGATGTAGATGGAGTCATCGCTGTTTGGTGGACGGTACAACACACATATGAACAAAAGGTGGGAGCGAAGGGGAAGCCGTAGCCAAAGGTATTCCTGGGGGTGAGGTGGAGAGAGGGCAGTGGAGGGCGAGTGAGGAAGAGAGTTTTTTATGAAGATAGCAACCCCACCTCCAGGACGAGGCTCAGGTCTATCATACCGGAGGAGGGAGTAACCTGGGAGAGATACCAAGGCATCAGAGACATCATGAAGGAGGAAAGTTTCTGTGAAGCAGATCACATCTGGTTTGTCAGAAGCAACCTGTATGGAGAGGTCAGTCAAGTTTGAGCGAAGGCCCTGGATGTTTGAGGTCCATACCGTTAATGAAGAGGAAGGGGGAGCATCGGGTCCAGAACAGGGGGGGGAGGGGTAGGGTAAGATGTGGAAGAGGAGGAAGAGGTAGGGAGAGCTGTTGAAGGTGTGTCAGAGATTTCAGAGATTTCAGAATAGCTTGGAGAAAGCTACAACTATGCTTGGAAAACCACCGATTCTAGTGTGTTTACAGTTTCTCTATGTGTGGATAAACACGGATTCTTTGCATTCTCTACGTGTGGATAACCACGGATTCTTTGCATTCTCTATGTGTGGATAACCACGGATTGCGGAAAGTATGGATGGACTGAAGGAAAAGATGAACAAGTGGAAGGAACGTATGGAGACAAAAGGTCTGAAGGTGAATATCGGAAAGACAAAGGTGATGGCAAGTGGTAAAGCATGTGGTGAGGTGGAAAGAACTGGGAAGTGGCCGTGTGCTGTGTGCAGGAAGGGTGTCGGAGTGAACTCCATTCAATGTACAATGTGTGCTGAGTGGGTTCATCAAAAATGTAGTGGTCTGAGAGTGTCATTAACCAGTGTGGCAGCTACATTCAAATGTAAGGTGTGCACAGAGGGAGCTGCAGATGGAGGAAATGTTGAGTTGGATCTTGGAGACGGCGTGAAGCTGGAAGGTGTGAAAACATTTTGCTACCTCGGAGACATGCTGAATGGAGAAGGTGGATCAGACTCGGCAACGGTTGCTCGAGTGAGATGTGCATGGAAGAAGTTTCGGGAACTGAGTGGCGTGCTGATGAGGAGGAGAGTGTCGCTGAAGCTGAAGGGAAAGGTGTATGCTGCATGTGTGAGAAGTGTTATGATTTATGGGAGCGTGACATGGGTAATGAACGTAGAGCAGCAACGAAGGCTGGAAAGGGTGGAAATGCGAATGGTTCGATGGATGTGCGGAGTATCGTTGAGAGAGAGGAAGACAAATGATGAATTGCGAAAGATGATGGGAATATTGCCTATGATTGATGCTGTGAAGAGGAACAGGTTGAGATGGTTTGGTCATGTATTGAGGAAGGATGAAAGTGACTGGTTGAGAAGAGTGATGGAAGTTAATGTAGAAGGAAGTAGAGGACGGGGAAGACCGAGAAAGACTTGGCTAAAGATGGTGGAAGAAGAAATGCGGGCAAGGGGGTTAACAAGGAGAGATGCAGAAAATAGGGCAAAATGGAGAAGATTGTCATGGGGACCGCAAGGCTAACCCCCGCTCTAGCAGGGAACATGGCCTTAAAATGCATGTTGTTGTGTGTGTTGTTGGAGAAAGGGAAGAATGGGGCGGACAAAAGGTTTGATGCAGATTGGGTGAGGCACAGTGAGGTGTTATTTGAGGAGGGGGAAGAGCAAGGCAGAAGGTTGGGGGAGATGAAGGTGAAAGTTGGAAGGGGGAAGAAGCAGGGAGGATGCTTTGAGGAGGAGGGGTGAGAGGGGAGTCTCGGAGGGGAGGAGCGAGGGAGAGTCTCCGAGGGGAGGGGTGTGGGGGGAGTTTAGGAGGGAGGGGAGGGAAGGGGCAAGGGGGGAGATTTGAAAGGGATGGGTGATGGGGAGGATTTGGAGGGGAGGGGTGAGATTGGATTTTGAAAAGTGTACGATTCATGGGAAACGAACATTTTTTGCAAAATGAGTTTGAGACCTTCGAGTCAAAAATACGTTTGAGGACACTGGAGGAGGGGTGGAGTTCTGGATAGTTTAGGGAATGTAGAAAGGAGGAACTGTAAGAGATGGTATTATATATATTTTTTGGAATGAATAGATTTGGTGAGCAAGACGAAAGCATCCTTTTGTAGGAAAAGAAGAAAAGGGTGTTATAATATATGAGAGAAAATAGTTGTTCAGGGGAGAGATTATACATTTGTGATCGCGTGATCGCGAACGAAGAACAAACGAACAAAAAGAACAACAAATAAACGAATAAGACCTGGGAAGGAAATGTTTTTTTGGGTTTTTTTTTTTTTTGTGAGTAGAGATATTAAACAAGGAGGTATGGGGTGAACGACTGGGACGAAACAGAGAACGAAAATAAATGCAGCGCATTCGACGAATCGCTGAGAGAAAAACAAAACCACAAGGTCGGAGACGGTACGGTAGCCAAGCCTACGAGTACTAGGCCGCAGAATACTCGATACGCATTAACCGACGATTGTGTATACATGTACGAAAAATTAGCACCGAAAATTTTCCAAAAAGATACGCTATAGGTACAGACACCGAAAGATAGATACAGTCTCGACAAAAACACAATTGAGAAATATCACTTAGCTTCGAAAGCGTGAGCATAAGGAAGAACCCTATTGAAAATTGGGTCGCCACGTCAAAATCCAAGATGGCCACCGCCATGTATGCTTGAACCTTGTGAGCGGAATATCTTGAAAAATAAGCGAAGCACTATCTTCTAATCTGGTGTGTGGGTGTATCTAGGCATAAGGAAGAACGCTATTGAAAATTGGGTCGCCACGTCAAAATCCAAGATGGCCGCCACCATATATATGTCTGAACCTTGTGAGCGAAATATCTTGAAAAATAAGCTAAGTACCAACTTCTAATCTGGTGCGTGGGTGTATCTAGGCATAAGGAAGAACCCTATTGAAAATTGGGTCGCCACGTCAAAATCCAAGATGGCCGCCACCATATATATGTCTGAACCTTGTGAGCGAAATATCTTGAAAAATAAACGAACTACTAACTTCTAATCTGGTGTGTGGGTGTATCTAGGCATAAGGAAGAACGCTATTGAAAATTGGGTCGCCACGTCAAAATCCAAGATGGCCGCCTCCATGTATGTCTGAACCTTGTGAGCGAAATATCATATCATAGCATGTTTTCTGCGTCTTCCACTTTGTCAACTCGCATCACTTCCCCGACGGGGGACCTAGGTGTAACGCTTGTTTATCTGAAAAATCGTCACTTTTCTTCCTATTGACCCGAGCTTTGATCAAATTGTCAATTTTAATCCTGCTGAAATGGACAATTCGCTGTATCAATGGAATTTTTCTTTCTTGGGGGTGGATTTTGCAAGTATCGTGCTCCCCATGACGTCTTCTTGTTTATTTATTGAAACCTCAGCAAAGGAACTTTTTTCACGTTTTTACTTCCAAATAGGTTAGGCCAAAGTATGTATAACTGGATTTAAATCAAACTTGATAAAGCATGGACATTACGAAGCAAAAGTGTGGGTGGATGCATTTTGGTCGACGTCGAATTATTGCAATTTTGATTTATTTATTTATTTATTTATTTTCTTTTTAATATTACAGTGGATGTGGCATACTGAGAATTTAAGAACCCACTTGATAAGGTACCACATAGCAGGCTGTTAGCTAAAGTGAGGGCTTGCAGAGTGGCTGGTCGAGTACAAACTGGAATAGTGATAGGAAGCAAAGGTGGCTGTGAGTGGGAGGATGTCTCACTGGGAGGATTTAAGTGGTGGGGTACCTCAGGGATCAGTACACGGACCATTATCTATTATACTAGAGAAACCCATGGGGAAAGAAACCATGTTTCAATGGAAAAGGGGGGATTGGTTCCCGAATCATGAAATCCGCGAATGATTATGTCGAGTCTCCTCGAGCAATGATGGCATTGCCTTTCTATGGCTGGTACACACGGGTAAATGTGTTTTATAGACGGGAGGTCGCCACTCCTCTCCGTCTCTCTGCTTGCCGTTGGGGAATTCACCATCTTCCGCCCGTGCTGTTGGAGTCAACCAGACTCTCGTCCACCAGATGTGCAGAGCCATCTGCCATTTAAAGCGCATGGCTGGTAATGGGGGCTGACAGGTACTACACCTTGCCCACAGGTGACCTGGGGTTATGCAAGGCAGGGGCATCCATCTCCCTGAGGTATCAGAAGACACCCGCATACCCATAAATGCACCCGCACCCGAAGACACCCGCATTCTGCGAATAGCGAGGAACAAAAACTGTGAATGGTAAGGCAAATCCCGAGAATGTTGGCAATAACCCGTGTGAAGGTCGATGAAAATCCGTGAATGAATAGCGTGCCATTGTTTCAATGGGGAAAAGGGAGACAGCTAGTTGCACTAATAGATACTGTGGAGTGTTTTCATTCTGTACAGTAACTCGCAGTACACTCACATTGTTTACCTGTGAACGGTGGAATATCACATGAAGCTGTTCACAGCGTGAATGACGGGACATCCCGTGAAAGCCATGAAAACGCTAAACACATGGCAGCGAATGCAGGGGCATGTAATACTGGCGGCTCATAGAAGATGGTTTTTTGCGTATGTCTCGTTGCTTTGTGCATGGCTGGTGAAAGATGGGTTTTATAAATATGTCAAGCTCACTGCTCCTGAATTATTTTTTTTGCACCCCTCCAAAAAAACACGTATTTGTGGGACACGGCCACGAATAGAAAAAAAAAGACCGTGAATTTCCTTTTCAGTGAAGAGAGAAACAGGTCGCATTTTATCAACCGTGAATATGCAGAACCCGCGAATAGCGGAACCGCGAATATCGAGGTCAGACTGTCTATGTGTGAAATTAAGTGTTTGGCACTAAAAAGGTTAAGATTTTTAAAAATGTCTTATTTTGTCACATGAAATCATCATAGCATTGGAGAGAGATCGTTCGGACGTCGTAGGTAATGGTAGGATGTACTCTACAGGAACGTACGTACTTTTAAAATGGGTTGGAACATGAAGAAAAAAGGGCGAATCAGCAAATGGATATATACTTGTCATGGTCCATAACTTGGGGTGATGTATTGTCCAATCTTTGGACATGAAGTCGATTAGCAAGCATGTGAATGATTTGCTCAACAAAACCCGACCTGGCATGATATAATAGATAATGTGAACCATGTTGTTTGTGCGATGGTCTGTCTCCATTTGAGGTGGCCATTTCCCGCACCTGCATTTGAAAAGCCGCTGATTGCTTATTTTGCATTTTCATTTCACCTTTAAATATAGTTCGTCTTTATGTAATATAGAGTATTTATATAATGCACCTTTAAATATGCGCAATATAGTTAGTCACTTTATTGTCCCTTCCAGTAATCTTTAAATTCCACATGAACATCTGGATAAAGTTGATTTGATAGATCTTCATGGAGTAATAACTCGCAATTTATAATGCTGTAGCTACATTTGTCCTCTTTTTCGACAAATCCATCCTCTGCCGCCAATGTTTCACTGAAGGAGCTGCGCTCCAACGCGAGTCGAAAGAATTGACGCGACCAAAGACGGAATTCGTCCGAGTTGCTTTATTGAAACAAAACAGTTCAGGTATTCTGACAAGCCCGTTTATCGGGCAGCAATATATATACACATTTATGCCGGGGCGTTTGCCCGGGAAAACCGAGACCGGGCATGCCCGGGTGTCAAGGGCGAGTCCTGGAAAGGCGAGTCTGGACATGCCCGGGCGTCCTGGACGCGGCCTGGCAAGTCGAGGCTGGGCGTGCCCGAGCGCTCTGGGCGAGCCCTGGAAAGGCGAGAGCGGGCATGCCCGGACGCTCTGGGCGAGCCCTGGAAAGGCGAGAGCGGGCATGCCCAGGAAAGACGAGACCGGGCGTGCCCGGGAGGTTCGGGCGTGCCCGGGAACAGCGAGTCCGGGCATGCCCAGGAGAGGTGCGTCTGGGCCCGTCCGGACGAGCCCGGCATGGCGATCGCGCCTTGGCCGCGTCCTGGCAGATGCAAGGCGATTGTGTACATTCAGCGGGAACCGCTACACACGCCCCTCCAGAATCGACCTGCACCGGCAGGGTCAATTTAAGGGGGGTCCGGATGACCCGGCCGAAGCGACCCCTGGAGGGTCGTGGGGGGGGGGGGTCCGATCTGGTGGTGGGTGGTCGAGCGGGGGGAACTGTGGACGGGGGGCGGCCTCGCCGCGGAGGAAGGGCCAACCGTGGTGGTCGGTCGACGTCCACGTGCGCCGGTTTGAGGCGGTCCACAGAGATCCGGTCCGACCGGCCGCCGACGTCGACGACGAAGGACTTGTCGCCCCGTCGCAGGACCCGGAAGGGCCTGTCGTACGGCGGCCGGAGTGGCCCCTGGTGCGCGTCATGACGCACAAAGACGTACTCCGCTGTGCGAAGCGCCGGGGGGACGTAGGACTGGGGGCCACCGTGGCGGGACGTTGGCACGGGGGCAAATCGTCAGGCGGCCTCCTGGAGGTCCGAGCGCTGGTGTGCGGCGGACCAGGGACTGGTAGCGTCGGGCACGAACTCGCCCGGGACGCGGAGCGGCTGGCCGTAGATGAGCTCGGCGGCGGACGCCCGGAGGTCCTCCTTGGGGGCCGTGCGGAGGCCCAAAAGGACCCACGGCAGCCGGTCGGTCCAACCGTCGTCCTGAAGGCCGGCCATGAGTGCGGCCTTCATGGAGCGGTGAAACCGCTCGCACAACCCGTTGGCTTGGGGGTGGTAGGCCGTGGTGCGGTGCAGCGTGACCCCCAACGAGCGGGCGACCGCGCCCCAAAGTTCGGACGTGAACTGTGGGCCATGGTCGGACGAGATGTCCGCCGGTGCGCCGAAGCGCGCGACCCAGGTGGCGATGAACGCCTGCGCCACGTCGGCGGTGGTGGTGGTGGAGGTGAGGGGCACGGCCTCCGGCCACCTGGTGGTCCTGTCCACCATGGTGAGCAGGTGGGTGAACCCCCGCGATTGGGGCAGGGGACCCACCAGGTCCACGTGGACGTGGTCGAAACGCCGTGCAGGCACGGTGAAAGGTGCTAGCGGGGCCTGGGTGTGGCGGTGGACCTTGGCCTGCTGGCAGGCCGTGCAGGCGTTGGCCCAGTCGCGGACGTTCCGTCGAAGGCCGTGCCAGACGAAACGCGCCGACACCAGCTTCTGAGAAGCTTTCCGGCCCGGGTGAGAAAGGCCGTGGATGGAGGCGAAGATGCGGCGCTGCCAGGAAACGGGCACGATGGGGCGAGGCTGGCCCTGGGAGACGTCGCAGAGCAGGACGGTGCCCGCGAAGGGGATGTCGGCCAGGCGGAGGCCCGTGGCCGCCGCCCGGAGGGCCTGCACCCAGGTGTCGGTGGTTTGGTCGGCCGCCATGAGCGCGAAGTCCACGCCGAGGTGGACCGTGTTTGCGCTGGCCCGAGAAAGACAGTCGGCCACGGCGTTGTCTTTGCCGGCGACGTGCCGGATGTCCGTGGTGAATTCCGACGCGGCGGAGAGGTGGCGCTGCTGGTGGGCCGACCACGGCTCCGTGACTTTGGCCATTGCGTAGACCAACGGCTTGTGGTCGACGAAAGCCGTGAAAGGGCGGCCCTCCAGGAGGTGTCGGAAATGGCGAACGGCCAGGAATAGACCGAGCAGCTCGCGGTCGACCGTGCTGTATTTTAACTCGTTCGGCCGGAGTTGCCGGCTGAAAAAGGCGAGTGGCTGCCAAACCCCGTCCACCCATTGTTCATGGACGGCGCCCACCGCGTAGTTGGAGGCGTCCGTAGTGAGGGCGATGGGCGCGTTGAGCACCGGGTGAGCCAGCAGCGTTGCGTCGGCGAGGGCCCGTTTTGCGCTCGCGAAGGCCGCGTCCATGGCCGCGGACCAAACAATGTCATGCCTGGCCGGCTTGCCCCGGAGGGCCTCGTAAAGGGGCCGCATGAGCTGAGCAGCGCGGGGCACGAATCGGTGATAAAAATTCACCATGCCGAGGAACTCTTGTAGGGCCTTGATGGAACGGGGACGCGGGAACGTGGTGATGGCCTCGACCTTGGTCGGCAGCGGCACGGCCCCGGTCTTGGTGATGCGGTGGCCCAAAAAGTCAACGGTCGTCGTGCCGAAGTGGCATTTGGCCGGGTTGACAATTCGGCCGTGCTCGCTGAGGCGACCGAACAGTGTTCAGAGGTGGAGGAGGTGCTCGGCGCGGGACGTGCTGGCGACGAGGATGTCGTCCAGATAGACGAAAAGAAATGGCAGGTCGCACAGCACGCCATCCATTAAGCGCTGGAACGCCTGGGCCGCGTTCTTGAGGCCAAACGGCATCCTCAAAAATTCGAACAGGCCGAACGGCGTGATGACGGCCGTCTTCGGGACGTCGGCCGCCCGGACAGGTACCTGGTGGTATCCCCGTATCAGGTCAATTTTGGAAAATATGACCCGTCCCGCCAAACGGGCGGAAAAGTCCTGGATGTGCAGGATCGGGTACCTGTCGGGGGTGGTAGCGTCGTTGAGGCGGCGGTAGTCGCCACACGGGCGCCATCCGCCCCCCGGCTTTGGCACGATGTGCAGTGGTGAGGCCCACGCGCTATTGGAGCGCTGCACAATACCGAGGTGCTCCTACGCGTCGAACTCGGCCTTTGCCACGGCGAGCTTGGCGGGCCCTGGCGTAGACCGGCGGGCCCGTAGTGGGTATGTGGTGCTCGATCCCATGCCGCACTGCGACGGCCGAAAACGTCGGCCGCGTGAGGGCCGGGAATTCCGCGAGCAGGCGAGCGAACTCGTTCGCCGTCGGGAGGGCGCACGCCAGTTCGGTCGGCGCGGAGCTGCTCATCGTGCACGCCAGGGAGCTGAAGGTCTCGGCGTTGACAAGGCGACGTCGTTTGACGTCGACCAGCAGCCCGTGCGCGCAGAGGAAGTCGGCGCCCAACAAAGCCATGGGGACGCAGGCGGTCACAAAGGTCCACTGAAAGCGCTGGCTGCCGAAGCAGAGGGTGACGTCGCGCGGGCCGAAAGTGCGTATGGCCGAGCCATTAGCAGCGACCAAAGAGGGGCCGCAAACGGCGTCCCGCCTGTCCTGCTCGGAGGCGGGTATGACGCTCAGTTGGGCGCCGGTGTCACAAAGGAAACGCCGCCCGGACGCTTTGTCCCGAATAAAAAGCAAGTTGCCCGAGTGGCCGGCGCTCATGGCTGGGATTGAACGCCGGCCCGGCCGTTTCCCGACTTGCCGAAAGTGCACGGGAGTCGGCACGTCCGAGCCTTGTGTCCGAACCTGGCGTGGTAATAACACCACGCCTGGTCAGGTGGAGGCCCCGGCCGTCGTGTCGGAAGCGGTCGGCGCGGCGTGGCGGCCGCCAGTTGCACCGGCAGTTCGGCCTCCAACCGCGCAGGGCGCTCGGGCGTTGTGGACGTCGCCTCTGACGGCGGCAGGCTCCAGGTAGCCGCGCCGATGTGTTGGCCCACCGAGGAGATCTTATCGGCTTCCCTGGCGAGGGCGTGGGGACCGGTGATCGACGTACCGGGTGAGGCAGCTGGCGAAGGAACAGCTCACGGAACAGAAAATCCGGAGAGTGCTCACCGAGCAACGAGAGCATATTGTCCATGCGCTCGGACGGGCGCGTGTCGCCGAGTTCGGGCAGCTCGAGCAGGCGCCGTGCGCGTGCCGCCGGTGAGAGGGCGAAAGCGTCGAGGAGGAGCGTCTTCAGCGCGTCATACTTGTCAGCAGCCGGCGGGTGCTCGAGGAGGCTCAGGGCGCGGGCCGCGGTGGCGGAACCGAGCGCTGCCACGACGTGGTGGAAGCGGGTGTTGTCCGCGGTGATGCCTCGCAGGCGAACTGGGAGTCCGCCTGGGCGAACCAAACAGCCACGTGAGCCTCCCAGAAGGTAGGCAGTTTAAGAGTCACTGCCGTGTCCATGTCGGTAGGTCACCAGTGAAGGAGCTGCTTTCCAACGCGAGTCGAAAGAATCGACGCGACCAAAGACGGAATTCGTCCGAGTTGCTTTATTGAAACAAAACAGCTCAGGTATTCTGACAAGCCCGTTTATCGGGCAGCAATATATATACACATTTATGCCGGGGCGTTTGCCCTGGAAAACCGAGACCGGGCATGCCCGGGTGTCAAGGGCGAGTCCTGGAAAGGCGAGTCTGGACATGCCCGGGCGTCCTGGACGCGGCCTGGCAAGTCGAGGCTGGGTGTGCCCGAGCGCTCTGGGCGAGCCCTGGAAAGCGAGAGCGGGCATGCCCGGACGCTCTGGGCGAGCCCTGGAAAGGCGAGTCTGGACATGCCCGGGCGTCCTGGACGTGGCCTGGCAAGTCGAGGCTGGGCGTGCCCGGGCGCTCTGGGCGAGCCCTGGAAAGGCGAGAGCGGGCATGCCCGGGAAAGACGAGACCGGGCGTGCTCGGGAGGTTCGGGCGTGCCCGGGAACAGCGAGTCCGGGCATGCCCATGAGAGGTGCGTCTGGGCCCGTCCGGACGAGCCCGGCATGGCGATCGCGCCCTGGCCGCGTCCTGGCAGGTGCAAGGCGATTGGGTACATTCAGCGGGAATCGCTACAACACCACCATTTCCCAGTGGGCGGTATAAGTAGCTCAGCGGGATGGCGGCCCCATTGATGAATCGCCCTGCCTGTGAAACACCGGGTTACAGTTTCTAGCTGGGTTGGAATTCATACCCAGACTAGACAGCTTAGAGGCAAGTGTGCATACCCCTCTGCAATCTTGTCAGCCCTATAAACCATTGAAGGGATTTCAACCAAGCTTGGCACAAGTCTTAGCTGTCATACAAAGACTAACTGCTTAAATTTTGGTTCAACAGGACAAAGGTTATGTGCCCTTTGAAAATTACTTTTTCCGACCATATCTTCAGTTGGAAGCATCTTGCATTGTCCCTCTTCAACTTGTCTCTCTACCCTCTCGCGCATTCTCTCATGTGAGCCTTAACTTTTCATGTGACGGGTTGATATCTAATGCACCTGCAGTTGAGATCAAACATAATGTAACGCAGGTGGAGGGATATCCATTACCACATAAGTAACTAATTATATTTTCTTGTTTATTTTTCTCTGCTCACTGTTCAATTTCTCATGTGAGGAATCGCTCTTACTTGAATACTTATCGAGCAAGATATGTCTTGCTTTTCCTTGTATAGCGACTTCATTTTTCAAAATGTGTGGCTGTGTTTGGTGTGATTACTGTCGACTTGTTTTTGTTTTGGCAGCCATTTCGAAGAAGCCATGCGAGAACTTGAAGAGCCAAGCTGATGTTGAAGCAAGTCTTTCAGTACAATTGGAAGATTGCGACAGGCTGCCCCTGCAGGATCAAGAGCGGGAGCACGAGGGCCTGCGCCAGCAGGAGCGTGAGCGGCTGCTGCGTGAGCGTCTGTGCCTGATAGAGCAAGAGCGGGAGCAAGAGCACGAACGTGTGCACCTACTGGAGCAAGAGCATAGGCGCGAACTGCTGCGCTTGCAGGAACAGCAGGAGCGCGAGCTGCTGCACTTGCGTGAGCAGGTGCGCATGCAGGAGCAAGAACACATGCAGGAGCAGGAGCGCGAGCGGCTGCGAAAGGAGGAGCAGGAGCACGAGTGGCTGCGAAAGGAGGAGCAGGAGTGCGAGCGGCTGCGAAAGGAGGAGAAGGAGCGCGAGTGGCTGCGAAAGGCGGAGCAGGAGCGCGAGCGGCTGCGAAAGGAGGAGCAGGAGCGTGAGCGGCTGCGAAAGGAGGAGCAGGAGTGCGAGCGGCTGCGAAAGGAGGAGCAGGAGCGCGAGCGGCTGCGAAAGGAGGAGCAGGAGCGCGAGCGGCTGCGAAAGGAGGAGCAGGAGTGCGAGCGGCTGCGAAAGGAGGAGCAGGAGCATGAGCGGCTGCAAAAGGAGGAGCAGGAGCGTGAGCGGCTGCGCATGCAGGAACAGGAGCGGCTGCGAAAGGAGGAGCAGGAGCGCGAGCGGCTACGGATGCAGGAGGAGAAGCGTGAGTGGCTGCAGGAGCAGGAGCGGCTGCGCAAGCAGGAGCAGGAGCGGCTGCGCATGCAGGAGCAGGAGCGGCTGCGCATGCAGGAGCAGGAGCGGCTGCGCATGCAGGAACAGGAGCGGCTGCGCATGCAGGAACAGGAGCGGCTGCGCATGCAGGAACAGGAACAGGAGCGGCTGCGCATGCAGGAACAGGAGCGGCTGCGCATGCAGGAACAGGACCGGCTGCGCATGCAGGAACAGGAGCGGCTGCGCATGCAGGAACAGGAGCGGCTGCGCATGCAGGAACAGGAGCGGCTGCGCATGCAGGAGCGCGAGTGGCTGCGCATGCAGGAGCAGGAGCGCGAGCGGCTGCGCTTGCAGGAGCAGGAGCGCGAGCGGCTGCGCATGCAGCAGCAGGAGCGCGAGCGGCTGCGCATGCAGCAGCAGGAGCGCGAGCGGCTGCGCCTGCAGGAGCAGGGGAGTCTACTCCGAGAGGAGCTAAATATGAAGGACTGGCGAAGTCAACACGAAGAGGTATTTGATCTTGTAATTTAATTTTCAAATGTTTTTTCTGCTTTCTTTGTTCAAGTGTTATTTGTGACAATTTTCTTTGCATTATCCTCTTGCCATGAATGTTTTGATTGTCAAGACCAAAGTTGTGAAAAGGTGTGTTGGTTTTGTGGTACAGGTTTTTTTGTTGACTGCCGAGTTTGAAATTGATATTCTCTTTATATGATTGCAGTCTTGCTAAGCTGTTTTCATTTGGTCAATATGTCAGTTTGCCATCTTGTCTGCTCATCCCCCCTTGAGTGGAATCATGCCATGACTGTTGTATCGGAACCAACCTCGGGGACTCCTTACTTTCAGGTGTCTGTGTGGGTTTTTTTTCTTAATCCAGACTTTGAGTTGCTTGAGTGAAGTTTGGGAAACTGAGCCCAGTTAAATATCCTCTGGGCACCATTTATGATTATGTTGGGCAGACAGACACAAGGTCAACTAGATGGTATTCATAGAATACTTGCCCTGCACAGTCAACTTGGTGCAAGCCAACTCTTCTGTTTTTGAAGGGTTTTTTCCTTTGATCCAATATGGCTGCCAGACCACGTGAGCGATTACATAAATGTATATTCTCTAATATTATTGTTGCATAGATCACGCTCAATAAATTTATAAATGATCACAATAAGCGTAAAATATGACGTCATAATTAAGGCACCAATGATGTCATCGTTAACAACACGTATTCCCCATATGGAGTTATTTACAATGAGCCACGTTAAAAAATTTTTTTTGCATGGAGTGCTTTTTGAGATATAGAGGTGCAAAGTTTTTCTGGATTTTCCAAGATGGCGCTTGTACCACGTGACCTCTGACGTCATAATTATCATTAAAATATTCTACAGGAGGAGGCGCTCTCATGGTGAAAATTTTGTGTCCATCGAACCAACAGTTGCAGAAAAAAAAATTCATACTGATCGGATGAAGCATTATACTTGCCAAATTACGACGGCACAACAAAGGCACCAATGACATAATCATTAACATATCTTATTCGCCCTGTACTGGGGAGTACTTGAAAATGAGCCATGGTCAATTTTTTCCATGGAATGGTTTCAGAGATATAGAGGTGCAAAGTTTTTCCACGATGGCGCTTTTACCACATGACCTATGATGTCATGATTATCATTAAAATATTCTACATTAGGAGTCGCTCGCATGGTGAAAATTTCATGTTAATCGGACCAAGAACTGCAGAGAAAAAAAATTCATACTGATCGAATCAAGCGTTGTACTTGTCGAATGATGACGTCATAATTGAGGTACCCATGATATCATCATTACCTCCGCCACCAAAAGTGGATGGAGGTTATGTTTTCACCCCTGTCTGTTTGTCTGTTTGAGAACAAAATATCTCAAAAAGTTGTCAGCGGATTCGGACGAAATTTGGCAGAGATGTAGCGTATGTCACAAGGACGAAATGATTAGGTTTTGGTGAAGATCCGGATTCTGATCCGGCTACTAGAAAATTTTAAGTGATTCTTCACCATTGAGTGATAGGGCTAAAACCAACATAGAGCAGGATATCACAAAACGTTATGGACGGATTTGGAGGAAACTTGGTGGACAGGTTGCGTGTGTGACGAAGAAGAATCAATTCAATTTTGGTGAGGATCCGGATCCAGCTATTAGAATTTTTCAGTGATTTTTCACCATTGAGTGATATGGTCAACCAGGCAGAGGTATGCTCTCTACTGAGTGCCGTTCTAGTTAACATATCTTATTTCCCATGTGGAGTACTTGACAACGCACTGTTTGAATTTTCTCCATGAAGCTGTTTTGGAGATTTAGAGGTACATTTTTTGATTTTTTTCCAAGATGGCGCCTGTACCACGTGACTTATGACGTCATAATTATCATTTAAAAATTTTGCTGGTGGAGGCGCTCTATGGTGAGAATTTCTTGTCCATCGGACTAACACTTGCAGAGAATTTTTTTTTTTTCATACTGATCAGATCAAACGTTGTACTTGTCGAATTATGATGTCATAATGGGGGCACTATAACATCATCATGAACACATATTATTCCCTATAGAGAGTACTTTACAATGAGCCATGTTTCGATTTTTTCCCATTGAGCTGTTCCAATACTTGTGGTATTGTTGATTTAATTTTTACCATATTATTTTGATATTTTCGAATTGTTAATAAACTTCTACATGCTCATCATTCACTAGACATAATCACTGTAATTCGGTATTCAAATTCTGAGAAAACATTCACACATGGGTGACACTCCTTTAGGGATGTATGACACAGCATCCACAATGTGATGTTCAAGTTCTTCAAGGTCCCTTGGTTTGCTGGTGCTGACTTTACTTTTTAATAAACCCCAGAAATAAAAATCTAAAGTCAGGTGAGCGATCAGGCCATTGCATTGGTTCTCCACGACCAATCCAACGGTCTGGCAGAGTTTGATTTAAAAACACTTGAACAATTTGAGCAAAGTGAGGCGGTGCTCCATCTTGTTGAAAGAGAGGTTATGTACATGTCCTCTTTGTAATAAGTTGGGATTTTCTTTGAGTTGTGGAATAAAGAACTCTTGTAGCATGTTGAGGTACAAAATGCTGGTGACAGTCTCTGCGTTTATCAAATAAATAGGGTCCATATATATGAGTACGTGACATGGCAAACTAAACGTTCACTTTCAGCGAATCCCTTTGGTATTTATACATACAATTCATGCGGACAATTCTCCCCATATCCTAACATTGTGAGGATTAACTTTGCCTGACATGTGAAATGTAGCGTCATTACTAAAAAACGAGGTTTGATTAAAAAATGTTTGTCTGATTCTATCCGTTCAATCAATCATTGATGAACATGTCCTCTCATTTCATAATCCTCTTCCAAAAGTTTATGAACCGTTTGCCTTTTACAACATTGAAACCTCAATTCTTTATGAAGGATACCATGAACAGAACTTTTTTGAATGTTTAACTCGAGCGATGCTCTCATAATTGACTTTTTAGGCCTGCTGGTAAATGCCTCCATAACAGCATCCACCCTTTCATTTGATTTTCTTTGCCTTCCAGTAGATTTCACCTTCGGGACAGATTTTGTAGTCTCAAACTGATCCACCCATCTTCGTATGGAGTGTCTTCTGAAAGATTAGGTTTCTTCTGAAACAGAAAATAACAATCAACATTCACAAAAAAACTAAAACTTACAAGTCTAATGCATGTATTCACATCAAAATTCTGTCATTATCTCGAATAACAACTAAAATTATTCCACGTTTGTTTTGATGTATTCATTTTTGGGGGCCCTGTATATATTTATTAATGACTGAGTTTGCTTGTTTTGTTATTAAACTTTTAAAAAATTTTCATCTCTGTTTTGGTTCAGACGTTGCCTGCTGAAAGATCCTCTGTGGTTCCATCTATTGCCCTGCATGTGGATAAACCGTATCCAACAGAGCTTGAAACATTGCCCTTCACAGAAATTGCTCCCACATACCAAGCAGGCCGCACGTAAGTAACTTGTGCTCTGCCCTTTACAGAGTTCTCACTCTTCTCTCATAATTTCAACACGGTAGTTCTGATACTTTCAGAAATAGGAAGGGTTGGGTGTGTGGGCAGGGTTAAATTGCTTAAATGCAAATCGACATTTATCGTCTGCGAATATGTATGTATGTTTAAATGAACATGAATATGAATGAACATGTATGTATAAATGCGATATCGACTTGTTTTGCAATTCTTCACTTTTCGACCTCTTTGACCTCTTTTTGTGTTCCTTTTGATGAATTATTGGCGTCTTACCAGGCACTGATTTTTAAAGCCCGAGTTGTGTGAGTATTTTGGCTATGTGTGCAGTCAGCCTGCCATGAAACCCATTCGTCATTCTAGCAAAATAAATAAAATAAACAAGGAAAATATCTCTTGTCACATCTCGAGTTTTCAGTTTTATGGGACATTTATACGAAATATCTTATAATAATTAAAAGTACTAGGGCATGCCCGTACTATATATATGCCCGTACTATATATATATCTAAAATTATATCCCCCCCCTCTATTTACATGAAATGGTTTGGTCCATTCGCAACGCCAAAGCGAACGGCGAACGGCTTGCGAGTACGGTGACAATCCCCCCCCTCTATTTACATCAAATGGTTTGGTCCATTCGCAACGACCACAGAACCCCCCCCTCTATTTACATGAAATGGTTTGGTCCATTCGCAACGCCAAAGCGAACGGCGAACGGCTAAATCGCCATAGCTCGGTAAGTACTTGTCCGATTAATATGAAACCTTGAAAAGGCACATCCTCGGGTCCCCAGCAATATACCTGGCAAGTTTAAAGTATATCGGACCCGTGGTTGTCGAGAAACAGCGGTCACAGACAAACATACACACATACACACATACACACATACACACATACACACATACACACATACACACAGAGATTAATGGAATTATAGATAGATGCAGCATCGGGTGCAGACTTTTAGATCTTTGCTCCATCGCCCTTTGTTTTGTTTTGTGATCATGACAATCAAAAACTGTTTTTTCGGTAAGTTATGGCCTTGCCGATTGGACACAGAGTGTCTTGTGGACCTCTAATTCGACCAATCATGTTGTTGCTATGCAAGACTAAACATGTTTTGTGTGTGCCAGAGTTTGGCAGCATGCTGTCGGGAAAACCAGGTGGAAAGCATCCTTTTGAAAACGTTTAAGAAGAAATAGCCGTTTCGTGAATTTTTTCTTTTATTACAGTGACGATTAGACTTGCTAAACCAAATTGACTTGGTGAGGATTTGTAAAATAATCATTCCAAATTATTCTACCCACTCACAATTTTCATATATTAGAATATAAGACCCGTCGCTTCTTTGTGTACGAGTATTTCGGGAATACCAATCTTTGTGTATTTGCTAAAAAAAACAAAAAAACTTGTTTCTCAACTCTGTGTTTGCCTCAAAATCTTGTGTCCCGAACCCATCTATCTCTGTACCCACCTTTCCCAGTCGAACCCAGCTGCTCCAGGATTATGTGTCCTTCTCTCCTGACAAGGTGGAGAAGTTTTTGTGAAACCTCGACTCTGATTCTGCAACTGGACCAGACGGCATCAGCCCACGAGTCCTAAAATCCTGCTCTGCCGCTCTATCTCACCTTCTCTCTGTTCTCTTCACCCTCTCTTTTGCTCAAGGTCATCTGCCATCAGCTTGGAAATCAGCCACCATTACTGCTTTAGACAAAAAGGTGCTAAAACAGATACTTGCAACTACAGACCAATCAGCTTGCTCCCAATAATCAGCAAGGTCATGGAATCGATCATTGCTTCTGACATCAAATCCTTCCTCTTCTCCAATGGTTTGATCGAGGATCATCAATTTGAATTCAGACCAGGTCATTCTACTCTGGACATGCTGCTTCTGTTGTCTCAACAATGGATGGAGGTCCTTAATGCCAAACAGGAAATCAGAGCTGTCTCCCTTGACATATCTCGTGCCTTTGATACGGTCTGGCACCCCACCCTGCTCTCCAAACTCTCCTCCCACGGTATCCATGGAAATCTCCACACAAATGGCTTGCGGACTTCCTCTCTGGTCGAAGTCAACATGTGGCACTGAATGGATTTCTCTCATCTCCCCTTCCAGTTCAGGCTGGAGTTCCCCAAGGCAGTGTTCTTGGCCCTGTACTTTTTCTGGTCTAAATCAATGATCTCTCCAACTCTCTGGAAAATCCTCTCTATCTCTTTGCTGATGACTCCACTCTCTGCCGCTCCATACCTCCTCCCTCAGATCGGCAGTCTGCAGCCTCCTCACTCTGCAGACCTGGACAAAATCACAGACTGGTCAAACAAGTGGAACATGTCTTTCAATCCTGACAAATCTCACACTCGCTACGTCTCTCCAAAAAGATAGTCTGGAAAACCCTCCCATTTACTTTCTGAACAATCCTCTCCAAGAAGTTCTGTCACTCAAGCTTTTGGGTCTCACTATCTCCCATGATCTTTCCTGGGAAAACCACATTTCCAAGCTGGCCTCCAAAACCAGTCGCCGACAGGGCATCATCCATCATGCGAAGTCCTTCCTTGGCACACCTGACCTCCTCACCACATACAAGGCTTTCATCCGCAGCTCAATGGAATACTGTTCTCCCTTCTAGGTTGGTGCTCCTTCCTCACACCTAGCTCAGCTTCACGCTGTCGAAACCGAAGCTTTCAGAATCATTGGAATCTCCTGCGATGAAGCTAACTCCGAGGGCCTTTCACTCACTCACTGCAGGCAGGTTGGTGGTCTTTGTCTTCCACCGACTCCTCTCCGGCCTAGCTCCCCCAGCTCTGTCTGTGCTCTGTCCCCCAAATATTCCTGCAGGTCACACAAGAGCTGCCTGCAACCCTCTTATGGTTAAACTGCCAAAATCAAGACTCTCTATTCACCTCACTCTTTCATTCCTCTTTTCTCCCGCCTCTGGAACAAACTCCCTCACTCTATTCAATCCCACTCCTCCCTCCAGGTCTTTAAAACAGCTGTTCACCACCATCTCTTGTCTTCCCCCATTGATCTTTTCTACCCCCGTTAATTCACCCCAGATCCACTTTTTTGAAATTCCGACTTCTTTCCTGGATGTCCGAGCAATGTCCATGTGTTTTATACCTCTCCCCCCCCCCCCCCACCCCCCTTCCCATTCCCCCCGCCCCAAGCCCTCTACCTCCCACCCCAAGCCCTCTACCTCCCACAGATCTCCCGATGTCCCTGTTCTCTACTGTTGTGCTTGTGTGCTTCTCTCTCTCCCCCCATCTTTATCTTGTGTTTTATGTGTGTTTGTCTTTTTGTGATTAATGTTAGCTCTTGCACGAGCCTCTGTTGTATACATCAAAATAATAAAAGTTGTTTTCAACGGGAAAAAAAAAATTCTGCGGTGTCTTGATACTGTCGTAGCTATATACTCAGGGAGCAAGGAGTGAGTGAGTGAGTGGGGGAGGGGGGGGGGGGGGGGGGTTAATGGGATATTCATCACAACCTTTTTAGATGCTGAATTGTGAATAATATACAACACCACGAAGAGGAAGATCAAAATAAAAACAATGAGAACATCAATGGCGGAATTTTGAATACCCACACACCCCTCTTCCAAGTCCCATCCATGCCCTTTTTCCTTCCCGAAATGTCAATCTCCTTCCTTCTATCTCCCATCTTCCATTCTTTAAAATCAGATTGTCACAATTTAAAATTTGACTAATGTCAAAGGGAGGCGCAAAGCGCCCCTCCCTTTATAGAAGGGATCGTTTCTCTGTATGCAGCTTTAACATGGGGACTGAAAATACGTTTCTCGGCTTCTACTGGACGAAATTGGCTGCAAATTTCAAAAGCTAATGCCATGTACGTTGAGCTAATATGTTCCAAATTTCAGCAACGTCCATTTATGCATTCTTGAGTTGTATTTAGAAAACCCTCAATCACGTTGGTGTCTGTCTGTCCGTCCCTCCGTCTGCCCACCCAAAATGTGTTGGCGCTCATATCTCAAGGGCTATACATTGCAACTGGCTGAAACTTGGAATATACCTCGGCCAATAGGTCTAGTTAATGGCTTTCAAAACAAATTCCACCTAAGTGCTATCGTTTTTGCTTTAAAATTAAATATATATAAATATATTTTTTAAAATACATACTTTATAACTCTTCAGCATGTTATTGCGCAAATCTAACGTGCTGGCTTAATGGCCTAATGCATAAGGCATCAGACTCCCAAGATATATATATATATATATATATATATATATATATATATATATATATATATATATATATATATATGAGAGTGGGGGAGGGAGGGGGCAAGAGGGGGGATTTGAATGGGATGGGAGATGGGGGAGATTTGGAGGGGAGGAGTGGGGGGGGGAGGGGCGAGGGGGAGTCTAGGAGGGGAGGTTGCAGGAGAAGTATATGGAGAAGAGGAAGAAGTTGTTTCTTGGGTTTGTTGATCTGGAGAAAGCATTCGATAGGGTACCACGCAAAGTATTGACATGGGCATTGAGGAAGTTAGGAGTGGAGGAATGGTTGATCAGAGTCGTGATGGCAATGTACAAAAGAGCGCGCACAGCTGTAAGGACGAAGGACGGGAACAGTGGTGAGTTTGAGGTGAAGGTGGGAGTGCATCAGGGGTCGGTACTAAGTCCACTACTATTTGTAGCTGTGATGGAGGTGCTGGCTCAGAACGTAAAGGAGGGTTTACCGTGGGATTTGTTGTATGCAGATGATCTGGTGTTGATTGAGGAAAGTATGGATGGACTGAAGGAAAAGATGAACACGTAGAAGGAATGTATGGAGTCAAAAGGTCTGAAGGTGAATATCGGAAAGACGAAGGTGATGGCAAGTGGTAAAGCATGTGATGAGGTGGAAAGAACTGGGAAGTGGCCCTGTGCTGTGTGTAGGAAGGGTGTCGGAGTGAACTCCATTCAATGTACAATGTGCGCTGAGTGGGTTCATCAAAAATGTAGTGGTCTGAGAGGGTCATTAACCAGTGTGGCAGCTACATTCAAATGTAAGGTGTGCACAGAGGGAGCTGCAGATGGAGGAAATGTTGAGTTGGATCTTGGAGACGGCGTGAAGCTGGAAGGTGTGAAAACATTTTGCTACCTCGGAGACATGCTGAATGGAGAAGGTGGATCAGACTCGGCAACGGTTGCTCGAGTGAGATGTGCATGGAAGAAGTTTCGGGAACTGAGTGGCGTGCTGATGATGAGTGGAGTGTCGTTGAAGCTGAAGGGAAAGGTGTATGCTGCATGTGTGAGAAGTGTTATGATTTATGGGAGCGAGACATGGGTAATGAACGTAGAGCAGCAACGAAGGTTGGAAAGGGTGGAAATGCGAATGGTTCGGTGGATGTGTGGAGTATCGTTGAGAGAGAGGAAGACAAATGATGAATTGCGAAAGATGATGGGAATAGAGCCTGTGATTGATGCTGTGAAGAGGAACAGGTTGAGATGGTTTGGTCATTTGTTGAGGAAGGATGAAAGTGACTGGTTGAGAAGAGTGATGGAAATGAATGTAGAAGGAAGCAGAGGACGGGGAAGACCGAGAAAGACTTGGCTAAAGATGGTGGAAGAAGAAATGCGGGCAAGGGGGTTAACAAGGAGAGATGCAGAAAATAGGGCAAAATGGAGAAGATTGTCATGGGGACCGCAAGGCTAACCCCCGCTCTAGCAGGGAAAATGGCCTTTAAAATGCATGTTGTTGTTGTTGTGTGTATATATATATATATATATATATATATATATATATATATATATATATATATATATATATATATATATACATACATACATACATACATACATACATACATACATACATACATACATAATATTTGCCTACGTGGTGTTGTTAGCTTGGTTAAGGTTATTTATTTATTTAACTTTGTCAGGCAAAACGCATCTCACTATACGAGATCGGTGCCGGTGATTATATAAGCATCTCGCTATACGAGGTGTGTGTGGTTGTGGTTGTGGTTGTGGTTGTGGTTTTTTTTTGTTATATAAATTGAACGAAACTGTTAGCTGAAGGAGCAAAAGGATGTCATTGTCTTGCAGATGCATAGCCTGGTACTTCGTAAGCAGTTTGTGAGTGTAACTTCCATGGGATAGGGTGTCACTGCACTGCATCAGAGTCCACTGCACCTGCCATCCATTTTTAAAATTCCCTCTATATGATGGATACAGATTGTGTGCATCATATTCCTGTCAGGAAGTGATTCATTGTTACCCGGCAACGCCGGGTACTTTTGCTTGTATTATATATATAAATATACAGATATACACACTTCATACCCCTTAAAAAAAAAATTGTTTTTAAAATTCTAACATGCCGGCTAAATGGCCTAATGGATAAAGCACCAGACTCCCAAGCTGCAGATTGTGGGTTTGAATCCTGTGTGGAGGTTGAATATTTTTTTCCCCTTACTTTTTCCAAGTCTTTTATGTCGTCTTGGATAAAGTCTTGTACGATGAACAAATGCATTTTGTTTGTATTTAAAATGTTTCGGGTAAAATGCCAGGGGCATAGAAAAGGTCCCTTTATATAAGGGTATGTGCCATGTGGCAAAGTAGAGAAAAGAAGGGACATCAAATTTTCAAGAAACCTGTGTTTTGAGCATATGGAGAACACTTTAATAAAACTTGCTCTTTTCTGTTTAGCTTCTGTTTAGCTGTTCTGTTTAGCTTATGTTTTCTGTTTAATACAAAAAATATTTGTTTAGCTGCTGTTTTTGTCCAGTTTAGTTTGAGTATAAAGTGGATGTGGATGGGCTTTGCATTTTGAGATGCTTTCTATCCTTTATTTGTGGTGGTTACTCACAGTTGCATAATTGCAATTTGATGGCATGCAACGCTTTTTTATTGTCCAATATTGGTGTGTGTGATTTCTTCAGTTTAATTATCACATTTTAGTGAATCAAGCAAACATTTGTGGAAATAAATTCCTTTTTATTTTTTTTATTTCTAGATCTGTGACTGAGAAGTGCCTTTTTAATTTGACACAGAAATATGGTGAGCAAGGTAAGACTTAAAAAAAAAAAGTCAGCTCTTCCCTTCCCCTTCCCCCCCCCCTCCCCCCCACCCCACCCATCCCTCTCCACCCCTCCCTCCAGATGTGTTTACTGATTCTGAATGGCTTGCCCGTTGACATGATTGGCTGGATTTTCATGCTTGCACTTGTGGCTAATGTCCCATTCTTGAAAAATAACGTGTTATGTAATTTGTCTGCTGTCCAATTCTCAAACTGCAAATAATTTTCCATTTTCATCCCGCTTTCCCGTGGATGTGCCGACAGGTGAAGCTGCTAAGTTTGCTTCTGCTCTTGGAGCTGTGCCCAAAAAACATGAGACTGACACTGTTTCACAAGTTTCCTGCCCCACTGACAAGCCGTCAAACCTCAACCAATCTCAGTTGACTGCGACATGGCCTCAGTCTCCCACACAGCACACAAGGGAGGCCATACGTATGTCCTGGCCTAGTTTCTCCAATGGTTGTACTGAGTAGAGTGTGAAAGACTCCTGTTTTCTCAAAATGCGAGTTTTGGATTTGTGTGGATGGTTTTTCTTCACAAGCCTTGCAGCTAAGGTCTTATTTGTTTTCCCCAAAACCAAGGAATGGATGTAATTGCTTTGCCTGCGACAATCCCAACAATTATTTGAAGATTTGTAACGTTTAAAAGGTTTACATAGAATGTGAAGTGTAAAAGGGAACTCTGCCCATGTTGGGAATATAGGCATTCTTTATTCTTGGAGGAATGTCATTAGGTTCCCAAGTCGAAGTTGGCCTTTCACATTGGATAGCATTGCGCATTACTTGTAACTTGGACCAAAGTAGATCGACTTTGTTTTGCAGAGGATGTTATGCATATGTTTGGCGTACCACCATTGAGGGATGAGGAAGAGGAGGGAGAGAAGGATTTTGAGAGGATGTTCCAGAAGCAATCTGGTGGGAGTGAGTGTAGCCTTTGCATGCATTTCATATGAAAGCTTTAAAATTTGTTTATTGTTTGCGTGTTTTGCATTCCCTCTTGCTCCTGCTAGCGGGAGAAATGTGGTTTCATTGAAATTGGATTACAATTTCTTGTGACAAGGTGAACGTATTGTTTGTTTGTTTGCAGAAATCGCTCCTATTAAAATGTTACTGACATTTGTTTCTAGGGTACCGCATGTGTTTCTGGGTTTTGTAATTCGGGCCAACTAAGGCCGATTCCAACATTGTTGCTTTGCATACTGTGTGTACAGCAGATGCTCCTGTACAGAATAGTGGGTCATTTTGTCCACCACGTCTCCCAGTGATGGCACCTCCCTTTGCTGTGTTTGTGGATAAGGACCAAGAAAATGAGTAAGTGGTAATCTTTTGGATTTGCCATCATTTTCAAATAAATATGAATTGTTGCAGGTGTTGCTTGATAACACCTTTTTGAAGGATCCTGTTCTTGAAAAAATTGTTCAGCCTTGGTGGTTGGGCGCACACACCACTCAACCCTGTACCTTTCACCATAAAAACCAGGTTTGTGGTTTGCTATGTACACCAACAGCACACTGCCAGCTGTCTTTGCAGAGTTAAAAAAAAATTCACGTGATTTCAGGTTCTCAGAAGAGCAATGGAACTGAGCGTTAGAAATTGAATGTTGGGGGCAGTGGGGCTACCAGTTGGACACAAGCAAAGGAATAAATTAACAGTAAGAGAGAAGGTGAGGAAATAAAGTAACATGAAAGTAAGAGGGTTGGGTGAGATAGGGTAAATGATGGTGGTGAAGATGAGCTTAATAGAGGAGAGCGAGAGATAAGGGAGGGAGATAGCGAGCGACAACAAGGGAGGGAGATAGCGAGAGACAACAAGGGAGGGAGATAGCGAGAGACAACAAGGGAGGGATATAGCGAGAGACAACAAGGGAGGGAGACGGACAGAAAGAGAGCGGGGAAGGGAGACGGACAGAGAGAGAGAGAGAGAACGGGGGAGGGAGACAGAGAGAGAGAGAGAGAACGGGGGAGGGAGACAGACAGAGAGAGAGAAAACGGGGGAGGGAGACAGAGAGAGGAGAAGGAGGGAGACAGACAGAGAGTGAAGGAGAGTGAAGGAGAGTGAAGGAGGGGGAGGGAGACACAGAAAGTGAAAGAGGGGGAGCGAGCGAGCGAGCGAGGGAGAGAGAGAGTGAAGGAGGGGGAGGCAGAGAAATTCTGGGTGGGTTGACTCTGTCAGTCTGTCAGAGAATCCCCTTCACAAGCAGGGAAGTGATACGTAGCAAACCTGCCCTAAATGGGGTTTGATGCACCTCTCTGCTTGTATCAAATGTCCCATATTTTCTTCACCATCATTCAAGTCTCGCCAATGAATTGTTTTTTTTTTTTTGTTTTTTTTTTAAGTGCTGTTTTCTAACCCCTTATTTGATTTTATACTTTGACTTTACCTGTTACTGAGTTGAACTCTTCAGTGATGTCCATTGCATTGTTCTTTCCTCTAGGCCGGTTACTCAATGCCCACGGTCTCCCACTTCTCGTAAACCACTGAGCATAGTGGATTCTATCAAAGCTGAAGGCTCTGAAGAAGAATGTAAAAACGGAGTAAGTGTTTTTTTTTTTGTATACTGTACAAGGTCAAGGCTGATGGAAGAGCGAGTATACTGAAGGGATGAGGATGCAACAGAACAAAAGGTACAGAAGAGAGAGAGGGGTGAAACACCCACAGCAGAGTTGAAGGGCAGCATAGAGGGAGACAAACAATCGATATGTGGAGGAATGAGGGGGTGGTGGGGGGGGGGGGGGTAAGGGAGTCACATGGGGTGGATAAGATGGATACAGAAGCAAACTCTCAGGAAGAAAAAACTGAAAATTTCGAAGGAGTTGGGCGTAAGTGATGGAAGGAGAGAGAGGGGGGTTAACAGTGGTGCAAAAGATAATGGTTTTGGAAGGAGATGATGTGAGGTGGTGGTCAACGGTTGTTTTTTGAAACGTTTCGCATCACGAGTGCTACATAACGGGTGTACCTTTCCCCCATTCCCCTCCCCCCCCCAAACCCATTGCGGTTGTGCACGCATTCGGGGGGAAAAAAAGGTAAAATGTTTTGCAACACCCCTTTTATATATATATAGCGTCTACTGTACCTGGGCATATATATGGGTATATATATATTAATGTTTTCGGGGGGGAAGGGGGGCGGTACAAAAGGCAGAACACACAAACTCTTTGGTTGTTCTCTCGGTCTCAGCCTGTTGTATGGGGAAATTTGTTGCCTGTTATCACACAAGTTTTTTATTCGGACAATTTGCCCCCTCCCCCTTCCCCCCTCCCTCCAAACCACCCCTCTCCCAAACCCCCCCTCCACTTCCGCCCCCCCTCTGGTTCCCCCCCCCCATTTTATCCCCCCCGAAAACCGCCCCCCTCCCGCATTCCCCTTTACCGCATAGGGCCACATGTGATGATCTTGATGTTATGGCAATTTTATTTTATCTTAAAAATTTTTGCTTTAATATATTTACAGTTTTAATTTAATTTACAATTTAATTGTTTACAAGTTTAACTTTTAATTAAATGTAATGATTGTTCCTGATTTTCTAAACACTTAAGTTATAATCCAGCATTGCTTACAGGATTATTTTGAACCATTAATATGCGGTTGATTTTTGAATTTGGTCAGTAACGTCTCCGTTCACGAGAGCGGTGTGATACGGTTTAATTGGCTGTCCAGCTTTGCCCACCCCACTTTGCATATACCCCGCCCACTTTGCATATAAGGGGATGTTGAGATGATTTTATCACTCTTGAGGAAGATTAACGGAGGCGTGTGGCTTTGTCACATGTTGTTAATCGAAACGTTGAGTCATTGTTTGTTCAATTAAAGGTTGGAGATCTTACCATGGAGTCATATATATATATATATATATTGTTGTGGATTTGAGAATGGTGTTGTGTTTTTTTTATTATTGTTGTAAGTGTAATGAATTGTTGTAAAATATCACCCTCCATGTTGTGTGTAAAGGTCAAAGGTCGTCCCTTAGTTAGGCCATATACAATCACGTAGCAAATCATAGATCTCCCTGTTCAGTAGTTATCTCCTTATTATGTGTATTAGTTTAAGGCTCTGTTCCCACTAGTTGACACTGCATTGCACCAAATGAAATAAGGTAGAATCCCCTTTCAACTGCCACCAAAACGCAATTGCCGGCAGCGTTCGCTGCCCTTTGGCTGGGGCTCGCTCGAATCGCCCCAAAACCTCCATTACGCACGCGGTCAAGTTGGGAAAGAAAGGCGTGTCTCCACCTCGTCATCAGAGGGTGGGGCCAGGAGAGCCCCTACAACCAACCAAGCACGAGGGGTTTGGCTTGAGAGGGCGGAGGAAGAACGTTCGGGGAGGTTAGAGGGTGTGGCCGATATAACCCGCGGCGGGACGCCCCCACCTCAGATGAGTCCTGGGAGAGCACGCGACGTCCCCACGGCGGCATGAAGAGACGATTGAGGAAAGAGAGAGACGTGAGGGGGTGCCTGTATTGCGGCAATAGGCCGAGACCCTTTAGGCCCTATTGCCGGCCGGTGAGACGCGAGGCCGTTTTTGCCGGGTTTTCGCCTCGAGCCTGGAGCGTGAACCGCGAGCGTGGACCTCAACGCCTGAACCATCTGCCCCGGACCTTCCTCCCGGACCACCTGCCTGGACCCTTCGCTCCACCCATTCCTGCCATAACATCCTTTTGTGTACGTGAGTTTGTTCTGTGTGTCTTGTCCCTGGGAATAAGTTAAGCCTGTTTAGATAAGTTAATATTTGCACTGTGTCTCCTTCCATTCTTTCTGTCTTTATTTTATTATCCTTCCTTCTCCTTGGTTTCTTTGGTCTTGTAAATAGTAGAAATAAATCATATTTGTATTTCCTACCTTGGTTCTTCTTCTTCTTCTTGACATCCGTTCGTCTTTGTCTTTTCCCCATTGAAAACCTGTGGCACGATTTGGGCAACGTTCAAGAATCGGGTCTAGTCCTTGTTAATAGTTCGTGCCGCGGTTGCTAAAACCGCTCGGCAATTAACATCTGTCCGCGGTACGAACGGGGCTGTGCACCTGCCTTTCCGGAGGTAGCTGTGCAGCGTCAGGGACCCCGTCGGTCAGTCAAAGATGAGGGGATTAATCCCCCCTCGGTAAGGGGAACAGAGGCCGACGTTGGGTTCCGTAACAATATATATATATATATATATATATATATATATATATATATATATATATATATATATATATATATATATATATATATATATATATATATATATATATATATATATATATAACTGTGAGAAATAGTAGAAACTCCACAGTACGAGCAGGGCGTCTCATTTGCATTGAATAAATAATCGGGAGATTGAATAAGACGCGGACGTGGCTTCAGGGCTTCGATCTTTAATTCGACAAGCTTTCGACCAACAAAGGTCTTCTTCTGAGTCTACAAAAACAGCAGGTATGTATATCAGTCAAGTATGTGTAGTGATATGTGTGTAAGATGTGTGATATGTGTAGAAAATGCATACAGAAGGAAGAGCCACGCCAAAGCTCACTCACCGGCCCCAAGTTCAACGGAAGTGAAGCGCAGCTTACAGTTACGGTTTGCGTTACATTTCCGGTGCACGTGCATATACAAATATAGGGATACATACATACATAAACATACAAGCATATATTCATATGCCATTTATATTCGTATAATATATTTATATATTTATATAAATGACATACAAAGGTAGAAATCATTCACCCATTCATTCATTCTACCTTTGTATGTCATTTATATAAATATATAAATATATTATATGAATATAAATGGCATATGAATATATGCTTGTATGTTTATGTATGTATGTATCCCAATATTTGTATATGCACGTGCACCGGAAATGTAACGCAAACCGTAACTGTAAGCTGCGCTTCATTTCCGTTGAACTTGGGGCCGGTGAGTGAGATTTGGCGTGGCTCTTCCTTCTGTATGCATTTTCTACACATACCACACATCTTACACACATATCACTACACATACTTGACTGATATACATGCCTGCTGTTTTTGTAGACTCAGAAGAAGACCTTTGTTGGTCGAAAGCTTGTCGAATTAAAGATCGAAGCCCTGAAGCTACGTCCGCGTCTTATTCAATCTCCCGATTATATATGTATATATATATATATATATATATATATATATGTACACACACACATACATACATACATACAGTCACATGAAAAAGTAAGTACACCCCATGTAAAGTTTTGACTTTTTCAACATATTTCAACATACAGCTTTTTGATTTTCATTTCAACAATATTGATAGATAAAGGTGATATAATACAACAAATATCATGAAACATTTACATTTTGTAGTCCATTGTATAATTTAAATAAACATAAATGCAAATTTTGCATGTGGAAAAAGTAAGTACACCCCTACATTTATCACTACTTCAAATACCTAAAATTAGAATCAGGTGCACCAGCTCAGGTGCAAATGATTAGAACATTGTTAGAGAGGATCTTGGAGGAACCTGTCTTATTTAAACCTGACATTTAGTTTGGTTTGCTCTTTGTTGTTGAAGTGTGCGGCGTCACCATGCCTAGATCAAAAGAGCTCTCTGAGGCCTTCAGAAAGAAGGTTATAGATGCCGACGAGTCTGGGAAGGGATTTAAAAAGATCTCCAAACAATTTGAAATCAATCATTCGACTGTCCGGAAGATCATCTACAAGTGGAGAAGATTCCAAACAACTGCCAACTTGTTCAGGCCAGGCCGCCCCAGCAAGTTCAGCCCGAGAGCAGACCGCAAGATGCTGAAAGAAGTCTCGAAGAACCCCAGAATGTCATCACGGGACCTACAGGTAGCTCTTGCCACTTTTGATGTCAAAGTGCACGAGTCTACCATTAGAAAGAGGCTGCACAAATTTGATCTACATGGGAGGTGTGCCAGGGGGAAACCTTTGCTGTCCAGAAAGAACATCAGGGCAAGACTAAAGTTTGCCAATGAACACCTAGGCAAAGACCAGCACTTCTGGAACAATTTGCTCTGGACAGATGAGTCAAAGGTAGAGCTATTTGGCCACAGGACCAGAAGACATGTTTGGCAAAAACCAAAGACAGCATTTGACCACAAGAACCTGATACCAACTGCAAAGCATGGTGGTTGAAATATTATGGTTTGGGGCAGCTTTGCTGCATCAGGGCCTGTGCAGCTCACCATCATAGAATCCACTATGAATTCTTCATTGTACCAGAGCGTGCTTGAGGATAATGTGAGGCCATCTGTCGGAAAGTTAACGCTCAAGCGAAGGTGGACCTTGCAACATGACAATGACCCTAAACATACCAGTAAATACACCAAGGAATGGCTGAAAAGAAAGAAATGGAGGGTTCTGGAATGGCCAAGTCAAAGCCCGAATCTAAATCCCATCGAGATGTTGTGGGGGGATTTGAAACGAGCTGTGCATGCAAGAAACCCCTCAAACATCGCACAGCTGAAAGAATTCTGCATGGAGGAGTGGGCAAAAATTTCTCCCAGCCGATGTCAGAGACTGGTAGACAGTTATAAGAAACGCCTACTTGATGTTGTTTCTGCCAAAGGGGGCAATACCACCTATTAGAGCCAAGGGTGTACTTACTTTTTCCACATGCGAAATTTGCATTTATGTTTATTTAAATTATATAATTGATTGCAAAATGTAAATGTTTCATGATATTTGTTATATTATATCACCTTTATCTATCAATATTGTTGAAATGAAGATCAAATAGCTGTATGTTAAAATATGTTGAAAAAGTCAAAACTTTACATGGGGTGTACTTACTTTTTCACGTGACTGTATATATATATATGTATATATATATATATATATATATATATATATATATATATATATATATATATATATATATATATATATATATAGTTGTGGTTTTGCGAATCGAGGATGCCCCCCCTCGTAGGTAGTTTCACCACAACATGTAGCCTCGCTTTAGTTCAGTCATTTCTTATTAAATGTTAGCTTAGTCTCCTTTCCGGTGTTAGTATGCGTTGAGCAGGCCAGTAAGTGTATATTTATATTATTGTAGTTGTGCCATAAAGGCAAACTCACGGTAGTTAAATTGCACGACAACATGTAGCCTGCATTAGTCAGTTATTGTCCCCCGTCGCACCGCGGAGCGAAAGGGGGACTATGGTTTGTCCGTGCGTGCGTGCGTGCGTAAGCGAAGGACCCAATTCGAATTTGGTGTGTGGGTGCAACCCACGTCAATATCCAAGATGGCCGCCGCCATGTATGTCTGAATCTTGTGAGCTGAATATCTTGAAAAATAAGCGAAGTACCAGCTTCTAATCTGGTGTGTGGGTGTATCTAGGCATAAGGAAGAACGCTGTTTAAAATTGGGTCGCCACGTCAAAATCCAAGATGGCCGCCGCCATGTATGTCTGAACCTTGTGAGATGAATATCTTGGAAAAATAAGCGAAGTACCAACTTCTAATTTGGTGTGTGGGTGTATCTCGGCATAAGGAAGAACGCTATTGAAAATGGGGTCGCCACGTCAAAATCCAAGATGGCCGCCTTGCGTCTTCCACTTTGTCAACTCGCATCACTTCACCGGCGGGGGACCTAGGCGTAACACTTGTTTTCTATTGAATGTACAGATTAGCCCTTCCCCATTGTGTAGTAAAAAAAGACCAATATGCGTTGAGTAGGCAGGATGTTCGTTGGTTAAACGCAGGGCCATTAAGACGTGCAGAGAGGTGTGGCCAACACCACAGGCCCACGTGACTTATGGACAGTAAAACCTTCCCTGAACGAATGAGGGAAGGAGGAATGTAACCTTCATTGGGGGAGGGGAGATCGAAGGCCAGCACGTGACCAAAAGCGGCTAATGGGAGGTTGTTTGAAGGGCGTGGGGAAGCCTGATATCAGCCGATGCTCAGCGCAGTCGCAGTGTCAATCTCTTTTCGCTGGGACATCACAGAGGACACACCTGGATTCTCTTGCTCTCTTTTGCCCTGGGATTTCGCCACTTGGAGAGCACACCTGCGCTCTTGCCTCCTTTCGTCACGTCCTCCTGCTCTGTTCCCTTTGTGCCTCGTGGACGACACGATCTCTCTTGCTTTTGGGACCTTTCACGGAGGACACACCTGGACTTGCTTGCCTTTTCGGTTCTTCCTCCACCAGACGACACGTGTTCGCCCTTTGCTTTGTCTTCTGGATAAACACTAAGTTTCTGCGCCGTCTGGCTGACCCACATGCGTTGGCAATTTCCACTTGTCTGACTTGCGTGGAATCTACCTGGTCCAGGCTGCACGTGGGGACCGGGCTGCGAAGACCGGCAAGGTCACCATGGTCACCAGCAAGGACTCCCAAGGACGTACATCGGTACGGACCTTTAACCCCAGCTTTTTGTCCGCGTGTGTGTGTGTGTGTGTGTGTGTGTGTGTGTGTGTGTGTGTGTGTGTGTGTGTGTGTGTGTGTGTGTGTGTGTGTGTGTGTGTGTGTGTGTGTGTGTGTGTGTGTGTGTGTGTGTGTGTGTCAGTGTGAAGGTACTAGTTGGGGTTTATTATTAGGTAAGGAATATTTGGTAAGCTAAATCTTTGTTCTTTTCTCTGTGCCTTGTACAAATAAAAGGCTGTTCATTTTTGTTCTTCATCTTCTACCTGCTCGTTACGTCCTTTCATCAATTTACCTCACACCATCTGAGACCGAATTAGGCTCGAATCGGGTTCATAATCCTTGTTGGGGTAAGGGCCGCTTTCCACACCGTGTGAAAAGCGCTCGGCATTCCAAAAGGTGTGGGAAAGTGAGGGTTCGATCGGAGGGTTTATCCCTTTTTTTTTTTCTTTTTTTTTCTTTTTTTTGTTGTATACAAGATCGAGGCTCGTGAAAGAGCTAACATTAATCACACAAAAAGACAAACCGACACACAAAACACAAAAAACAAGGGGAGCGGCAGACAAGATGGGGAGAGAGGGGGAAGGACACAAAAGAGAGGGGGAAGAGGGGGAAGGACACAAACACAACATTTGAGAGCAGGGACATCGGGAGGACTTGGGGGGGAGGTGGGAGAGGAATAAAACATATGAACACTGCAAGGACTCTGGAGTGAATTACCGGGGGTAGAAAAGATCAAGGTTTTCGATGGGGGAAGATAAGAGATGGTGGTGAACAGCTGTTTTAAAGACCTGGAGGGAGGAGTGGGATTGAAGGGAGTGGGGGAGTTTGTTCCAGAGGCGGGAGAAAAGGGGAATGAAAGAGTGAAGGTGAGCAGAGAGCCTAGTACCATCTCGACCTCCTTTTACCGTAACAAATTGGTATTCAGGAGTGGGAAGTCGAGTGAACGCGACCCCTCTCTCGGTCGTGCCCTCTCGCCCTCAACCCGCAACAATATATATACATATATACAATATACATACATATACACACACACACACACACACACACACGCGGCACAGATCGAGTCTCACTCCAGCAATTGCTGCACAACCTGTTAGCAACAAGTGTCGCCTGCCACGCTGACACATTGTATCTGCCCTGCTCATCGACAATTAGGAGGTTTACAGTCAGGAACATGAAATTTAACTAAAGAAGCACACTAACCCAATGACATGGTGCTGACATGTGCATAAATTATACCAACACATCACCTCCAAACTCGGAGGCATCCGTGTGGTCCTCAAGTCTTTGCAGACTGAGATTAAAGCTCTATGGTCACAAATAGACAAAGGCAGAGATGTCGATCTAGATTTTGCTTCATTTTGGGCCTTATGATTGTGCCGGCCACCTTGTATCGGAAGAATGGACGCGACAAAAAGCTGGAATTCATCCGAGTTGCTTTAATCAAACCAAACACTCAGGCACTCTGAAAAGCCCGTTTATCGGGCAGCAATATATATACATATTATCCCGGAGCGTTTGCCCAGGAAAGGCGAGAGGGGGCGTGGCCCAGCGTCCTGGCTGCGGCCTGGCAAGTTGCCCGGGCGTCCCGACCGAGGCCTGGCAAGTTGAGCGCGGGCCTGCCCGGGCGTCCTGGACGAGCCCGGCATGGTGATCGCTCCGCGTCCTTGATAGGTGCAAGGCGATTGTGAAAACCCAGCGGTAGCCGCTACACACGTCCCCCCAGAATCGACTTGCACCGGCAGGGTCAATTTGAGTGGGGTCCTGATGACCCGGCCGAAGCGACCCCTGGCGGGTCGTGGGAGGGGGTCCGGTGTGGTGGTGGGCGGTCGAGTGGGGGGCACCGTGGACGGGGGGCGGCCTCGCCGCGGCGGAAGGGCCACCCGTGGTGGGTGGTCGACGTCCACGTGCGCCGGCTTGAGGCGGTCCACCGCAATCCGGTCCGACCTGCCGCCGATGTCGATGACGAACGACTTGTCGTCCCGTCGCAGCACCCGGAAGGGCCCGTCGTACGGCGGCCGGAGTGGCCCCCGATGTGCGTCGTGACGCACAAAAACATACTCCGCTGTGCGAAGTGCTGGGGGGACGTAGGACTGGGGGTCACCGTGGTGGGATGTTGGCACGGGGGCAAACCGTCGGGCGGCCTCCTGGAGGTCCGAGCGCTGGTGAGCTGCGGACCAGGGACTGGTAGCGTCGGGCACGAATTCGCCCGGGACGCGTAGCGCCTGGCCATAGACCAGCTCGGCGGTGGATGCCTGGAGGTCCTCCTTGGGGGCCGTGCGGAGGCCCAAAAGGACCCACGGCAGCCGGTCGGCCCAACCGCCGTCTTGAAGGCCGGCCATGAGCGCGGCCTTCATGGAGCGGTGGAATCGCTCGCACAACCCGTTTGCTTGGGGGTGGTAGGCCGTAGTACGGTGGAGCTTGACCCCCAGGTTGCGGGCGACCGCGCCCCACAGCTCGGAGGTGAACTGTGGTCCGCGGTCTGACGAGATGTCCGCCGGTGCGCCGAAGCGGGCGACCCAGGTGGCGATGAAAGCCTGCGCCACTTCGGCGGTGGTGGTGGAGACGAGGGGAACAGCCTCCGGCCACCTGGTGGTCCTGTCCACCATGGTGAGCAGGTGTGTGAACCCCCGTGACGGGGAGAGGGGGCCCACCAGATCCACGTTGACGTGGTCGAAACGTCGTTCGGGCACGGTGAAAGGTGCCAGCGGGGCCTGGGTGTGTCGGTGGACCTTGGCCCGTTGGCAGGCCGTGCAGGTGCTGGTCCAATCGCGGACGTCCCGACGAAGGCTGTGCCAGACGAATCGCGCCGACACCAGCTTCTGGGAAGCTTTCCGGCCCGGGTGGGAAAGGCCGTGGAGGGAGGCGAAGATGCGGCGTTGCCAGGTGACGGGCACGATGGGGCGAGGCTGGCCTTGGGAGACGTCGCAGAGCAGGACAGTGTCCGCGAAGGGGATGTCGGCCAGGCGGAGGCCCGTGTCCACCGCCCGGAGGGCTTGCACCGTGGTGTCGGTGGTTTGGTCCGCCGCCATAAGCGCAAAGTCCATGCCCCGGTGGACCGCGTTCGCGCTGGCCCGGGAAAGACAGTCGGCCACGGCGTTGTTTTTGCCGGCGACGTGCCGGATGTCCGTGGTAAACTCCGACACGGCGGAGAGGTGGCGCTGTTGGCGGGCCGACCACGGCTCCGTGACCTTGGCCATGGCGTAAACCAACGGCTTGTGGTCGACGAACGCCGTGAAAGGTCGGCCCTCCAGGAGGTGGCGGAAATGGCGGACGGCCAGGTGTAGACCGAGGAGCTCCCGGTCAAACGTGCTGTATTTGAGCTCGTTCGGCCGGAGCTGCCGGCTGAAAAAAGCGAGTGGCTGCCAAACCCCGTTCACCCATTGCTCATGTACGGCGACCACCGCGTAGTCGGAGGCATCCGTGGTGAGGGCGATGGGAGCGTTGAGCACCGGGTGAGCGAGCAGTGTTGCGTCGGCGAGGGCCCGCTTTGAGCTTTGGAAGGCCGCATCCATTGCTGCGGACCAGGCGATGTCGTGCTTGGCCGGCTTGCCCCGGAGGGCTTCGTAGAGGGGCCGCATGAGTTGAGCAGCGCGGGGCACGAAGCGGTGATAAAAATTCACCATTCCCAGGAATTCCTGCAGGGCCTTTATGGTGCGGGGACGCGGGAACGTGGTGATGGCCTCGACCTTGGTTGGCAGCGGCACGGCCCCGTTCTTGGTGATGTGGTGGCCCAAAAAATCAACGGCCGTCGTGCCGAAGTGGCATTTGGCCGGGTTGACGATGAGGCCGTGCTCGCTGAGGCGCCCGAACAGTGTTCGCAGGTGGAGGAGGTGCTCGGCCCGGGACGTGCTGGCGACGAGGATGTCGTCCAGGTAAACGTAAAGGAACGGCAGGTCACGCAGCACGCCGTCCATCAAGCGCTGGAATGCCTGAGCCGCGTTCTTGAGACCAAACGGCATCCGCAAGAATTCGAATAAGCCGAACGGCGTGATGACTGCCGTTTTAGGGACGTCGGCCACCCTGACAGGTACCTGGTGATATCCCCATATGAGATCAATTTTCGAAAAAATGACCCGTCCCGCCAGACGGGCGGAGAAGTCTTGGATATGCGGAATCGGGTACCTGTCGGGGGTGGTAGCGTCATTGAGACGGCGGTAGTCGCCACACGGGTGCCATCCACCCCCCGGCTTTGGCACGATGTGCAGTGGCGAGGCCCACGCGCTATCGGAGCGCCGCACGATGCCGAGGTGCTCCAACGCGTCGAATTCGGCCTTCGCCACGGCGAGCTTGGCTTGGTCGAGGCGGCGGGCCCTGGCGTAGACCGGCGGGCCCGTGGTTGGTATGTGGTGCTCGATCCCATGCCGTACTGCGACGGCCGAAAACGTCGGCCGCGTGAGGGCCGGGAACTCCGTGAGCAGGCGAGCAAACTTGTTCGCCGCCGGGACGGCGCATGCCAGCTCGGTCGGCGCGGAGCTGCTCAATGTGCATACCAGGGAGCTGAAGGTTTCGGCGTTGATTAAACGACGCCGTTGGACGTCCACCAGCAGTCCGTGTGCGCAGAGGAAGTCGGCGCCTAGCAGAGCCATGGGCACGTTTGCGGTTACAAACGTCCAAGCAAAGCGTTGGCCGCCGAAGCAAAGGGTGACGTTGCGCGGGCCGAAGGTGCGGATGGTCGATCCGTTGGCCGCAACCAAGGAGGGGCCGCAAACCGCGGACTGCCTGTCCTGGTCAGAGGCGGGTATGACGCTCAGTTGGGCGCCGGTGTCGCACAGGAAGCGCCGTCCGGACGCTTTATCCGTGATGAACAGTAAGTTGCCCGTGTGGCCGGCGCTCATGGCTGGTAATGAACGCCGGCCCGGCCGTTTCCCGGCCTGCCGAAGGTGCACGGGGGTCGGCATGTCCGGGCCTTCTGTCCGAACCTGGCATGATAGTAACACCACGCTTGGTCAGGTGGAGGCCCCGGTCGTCGTGCTGGAGGTGGTCGGCTCGGTGTAGCGGCCGCCAATTGCGTCGGCAGTTCGGTCGTCGACCGTGCCGGGTGCTCGGGCGCCATGGGTGTTGCGTCGGACGGCGGTGGGTCCCATGTCGCCGCTGCGATGCGCTGACCTGCGGCGGAGATCTTGTCGGCTTCTCTGGCAAGGGCCCGGGGATCTGTGATCGTCGTGCTTGCCAGGGCGAGGCGTACCGGGTTAGGCAGCTGACGGAGGAACAGCTCCCGGAACAGGAATGCCGGAGAGTGCTCGCCGAGCAGTGAAAGCATGTAGTCCATTCGCTCGGAAGGGCGCGTGTCGCCGAGCTTGGGCAGGTCGAGCAGGCGCCGTGCGCGTTCCGCCGATGGGAGGGCGAAAGCGTCGAGGAGAAGCTTCTTGATCGCGCCGTATTTGTCAGCGGCTGGCGGGCTCTCGAGGAGGCTCAGGGCGCGGGCCGCGGTGGCCGAACCGAGCGCTGCTACCACATGGTGGAAGCGGGTGTCGTCGGCCGTGATGCCTCGCAGGGCGAACAGGGATCCGCCTGTGCGAACCAAACCGCCGCGTGAGCCTCCCAGAAGGTAGGCAGTTTAAGGGCGACTGCCGTGTCCATGTCGGTAGGTCACCAATGAAGGAGCTGGGGCTCCCACGTCGATCGGAAGAATGGACGCGACAAAAAGCTGGAATTCATCCGAGTTGCTTTAATCAAACCAAACACTCAGGCACTCTGAAAAGCCCGTTTATCGGGCAGCAATATATATACATATTATCCCGGAGCGTTTGCCCAGGAAAGGCGAGAGGGGGCGTGGCCCAGCGTCCTGGCTGCGGCCTGGCAAGTTGAGGGCGAGCCTGCCCGGGCATGCCTGGGCGTCCCGACCGAGGCCTGGCAAGTTGAGCGCGGGCCTGCCCAGGCGTCCTGGACGAGCCCGGCATGGTGATCGCTCCGCGTCCTTGATAGGTGCAAGGCGATTGTGAAAACCCAGCGGTAGCCGCTACACCAACACATCACCTCCAAACTCGGAGGCATCCGTGTGGTCCTCAAGTCTTTGCAGACTGAGATTAAAGCTCTATGGTCACAAATAGACAAAGGCAGAGATGTCGATCTAGATTTTGCTTCATTTTGGGCCTTATGATTGTGCCGGCCACCTTGTATGTTGTTGTGAAATTCCCCCCTCCTCCAATCCTGCATGGTTAATCTCGAAACCTATTTTGCCACTCTTCTCCGTTTGGATTTTCATGCTCCTTCAATTCTAATTTTCCATATTAGTAATTGATCGCATGAACTGTTTGGGAATAGTGTGAACTAATTTGATTCTGTCCTACGGTTGTGTTCGTAACCGCTTACGCAGGTAGTTTTTTTATTATTTATTTATTTATTTATTTATTTAACACATGCTCTTTGAACCCTGTTTTTTCGTGTCTTAGGAGGAGTTACTTCAGGACACGTGTCTGCTGAAGTGGCAAAGCACGACAATGTGTCACACTTTTAATTTCAGCCCCACAAACACTTGCACATTCGCCAGGCACGCCATGCTCGTCTCGACACCATGTAACCCTCTCGCCGCTGCCGAGTCTCCGTCCATGGGTGAGCCTGAGCAATTTGACATACTGTTTTAATGCCCCTTTCCGTGTGCCATGTCAATTTGATGTCCTCTTGTTGGAATGATTCAGTAGCAGAGCAGTTAAGAGGAAGCATCGTTCATTTTTTCAGGAAAGCACCAAAGTTGGCACAGATGTAGTATGGACGTATACAATTGTTTTCCTGAGGGGCGCCCAAAAATTCAGAACCCCTGGTGGCCGCCATATTGAATTTCAACATGACCGCCCTCTGTGACCTATTTCCCTCAATAACTTCGATACTATGAGTGGTCTTGGTCTTGTATTGTGGTCTTGGCAATAGCACACTACTTTACCTACCAGTCACATGGTGTGGAGGAACTCTGGATTGCCATTGGCACTGGTAAAAGCTACCGCTACCTTGCCATCCATAAAATTGCCACCGGCCTTGGCCGCAGGAAGTCCGAGTCTTTGCCATTATTTCATGCCTTCACTGGCTGTGACACAGTGTCATTTTTTGCCCAAATTGGGAAAAAGACAGCCTGGAAGGCTTGGGAGGCATACCCCAGCATCACGCAGACCTTTCATGCTCTCGCTTATAGGCCATTTGTGGACGCTATTACTATGGAACTACAGAGCATAGAAAGATATGTTGCCATCCTCTATGACCGGACTACCGAGATAAAGACAGTGAATGACATGCGCCGACACTTGTTCACGAAGAAGGCAAGAACAATTGATCACATTCCCCCAACAGCAGACGCCTTCGAACAACACCTAAAACGTGCATGTTTTCAGGCTGGACACATATGGAGTCAGGCACTTGTGCCCTACCCAGAACTTCCATCACCAGCTGATTTGGGCTGGATGAAAACAGGGACTTCTTGGACACCAATTTGGACCACAATACGACTGATACAGGAGGCATGTTCAGAGCTTATAAGCTGCCATTGCAAGTCGAACTGTAAATGCTCCAGGGCAAATCTGCCCTGCACATCACTGTGTGACTGCGATGGACAGTGCTTATAGTACTACGCGTCTGTGCGAGAGCCTCCACCTTTCAAGTGCCCACAATATTTTAAGTTAAAACTGCAACTGTGTGTAACTTTGATTAATTAATACCATTCCATTGTTATCAGAGACCAATAAAACAATGTGTATCACTTGGAATTGAAATTTTACCTAAAATACTATGAGAGATTCAAGGAAAATGGAAACACCATGGTGGCCATCTTGAAATTAAAGATGATGGATGCCAATCTTTATGCAATTGATCCCATTGGATTCAGAGACCATGAAAACATGGGGTAAGACACTGGAACTGTGGTGTTATCGCTCATAGTATAGAAGTTATTGAGGGAAATAGGTCACAGAGGGCGGTCATGTTGAAATTCAATATGGCGGCCACCAGGGGTTCGGAATTTTTGGGCGCCCCTCAGGAAAACAATTGTGTAGGTCCATACTACATCTGTGCCAAATTTGGTGCTTTCCTGAAAAAATGAACGATACGCCCTATTTTTCGGTCTTAACTGCCTAAGTACAGCCAGATAACGTTATGCAAATGACGCGTCTCTTGTTCAGATTGTGGGTTATTTAGGTATTATGCAAACTGAAGAGCAAAGAAATATAGCTCTGGTAGCTGCACTCATTCACATTGTGGTGGTTTCTGTAAAGCTTTATAAAGTAAAAGAATTTTTTTTTTCCCCTATATTGTGCATACTGTTCAACCGACCCCACTCTCCCGCTCTTCTTAAAAGCACTCCACCTTTTGAACGAGCAAATGGTGTTTATTAAAGTGTTTTGATAGATTGCGGTTTTGTCCAAATATGTTTTGTTTCGTATTGAAGGGGTCAATACGGCCTATTTTTTAGTGTTTGAACTACTTTGTGACTCAAAATAGTTGTTGCGTTAATTAGAAGTACCCCTACTGTATGAAATGCGGTCTATAAACTACAAACAAACAAGCTTCTATAAACATTGCAGCTAAAAAAATCTTTTTTTGCATTGGGTGTCTTCATCCTTTTGGAGCAGTGGAGTGTTGAGCAGTGGAGTTGGATTTGTGTGGTGCAATTCTCAGATGTGAATCAAAATTATGATTGTTATGATGGAATTGTTACCGAGGTTTGAACTGGCATTTGATTTGCAAGAAGATGTGTGTCGTGCCAGTGTTCCATTGCAAGCTCTTTTGGTTCCATTTCCGTTATTTTTTGAGTGGTTGTCGGAGTTTCTTGTGATTTCTATTTGTGCATTTTGTCGTTTCAAAACAACTCTTGACTCTCAATATCACGAAATCTGAATTTATACTTTATCTTCAATAAAAGTTTTTTTTGAAGAGAAGTGAATAGTTGTTTTGTTTTTTTTCTGTTGCTTTTTGTTAAAACGAAAATGTCTCATGTTATGTGGCAAACACTACTGATTATTCAGGGCGATCACACGAAACCTTTGCATTTTAGAATGAAGCCTAACTTCCGAATGGGGTAATATAATTAGAAGTAGTTTTCTGCATATTGGTAAGCAACTCAAGTTTATTGCAGCACATTTTTTTGTTATTCATTGCAAGTGTCGACGAAGCATGCTCGTGCAAACCTGGCAAGTGCTGGAATATAGTCTTTATATTCTCCGTGTAATGAAGGGCGCTCGTGTTATAATAACCACCTTTAGAGGCCATTTTTGTCGTGTTGAAGTGTCTCGTGTTGAAGTGGAATATTGACAATGAGTGAACATAAACATTTTGAGATGCTCTTCTCCTATAAATGGTGTGTGTGTGTGTGTGTGTGTGTGTGTGTGTGTGTGTGTGTGTGTGTGTGTGTGTGTGTGTGTGTGTGTGTGTGTGTGTGTGTGTGTGTGTAGGGTGTGTGTGTGTGTGTGTGTGTGTGTGTGTGTGTGTGTGTGTGTGTGTGTGTATGTGTGTGTGTGTGTAGGATATGTGTGTACTACTACAACAACAACAGGCATTTTAAGGGCATTTTCCCTGCAAGAGCGGGGGTGAGCCTTGCGGTCTCCAAGACAATCTTCTCCATTTTGCCCTATTTTCTGCATCTCCCCTTGTTAACCCCTTTGCCCGCATTTCTTCTTCGACCATCTTTAGCCAAGACTTTCTCGGTCTTCCCCGTCCTCTACTTCCTTCTACATTCATTTCCACCACTCTTCTCAACCAGTCACTTTCATCCTTCCTCAACACATGACCAAACCATCTCAACCTGTTCCTCTTCACAGCATCAATCACAGGCTCTATTCCCATCATGTTTCGCAATTCATCATTTGTCTTCCTCTCTCTCAACGATACTCCACACATCCACCGAACCATTCGCATTTCCACCCTTTCCAGCCTTCGTTGCTGCTCGACGTTCATTACCCATGTCTCGCTCCCATAAATCATACCACTTCTCACACATGCAGCATACACCTTTCCCTTCAGCTTCAATGACACTCCCCTCCTCGTCAGCACGCCACTCAGTTCCCGAAACTTCTTCCATGCACATCTCACTCAAGCAACCGATGCCGAGTCTGATCCACCTTCTCCATTCAGCATGTCTCCGAGGTAACAAAATGTTTTCACACCTTCCAGCTTCACGCCGTCTCCAAGATCCAACTCAACATTTCCTCCATCTGCAGCTCCCTCTGTGCACACCTTACATTTGAATGTAGCTGCCACACTGGTTAATGACCCTCTCAGACCACTACATTTTTGATGAACCCACTCAGCGCACATTGTACATTGAATGGAGTTCACTCCGACACCCTTCCTGCACACAGCACACGGCCACTTCCCAGTTCTTTCCACCTCACCACATGCTTTACCACTTGCCATCACCTTCGTTTTTCTGATATTCACCTTCAGACCTTTTGTCTCCATACATTCCTTCCACTTGTTCATCTTCTCCTTCAGTCCATCCATACTTTCTGCAATCAACACCAGATCATCTGCATACAACAACTCCCACGGTAAACCCTCCTTTACATTCCGAGCCAGCACCTCCATTACAGCTACAAATAGTAGTGGACTTAGTACCGACCCCTGATGCTCTCCCACCTTCACCTCAAACTCACCACTGTTCCCGTCCTTCGTCCTTTCAGCTGTGCGCGCTCTTTTGTACATTGCCATCACTACTCGGATCAACCATTCCTCCACTCCTAACTTCCTCAATGCTCATGTCAATACTTCGCGTGGAACCCTATCGAATGCTTTCTCCAGATCAACAAACCCAAGAAACAACTTCCTCCTCTTCTCCATATACTTCTGCAACTGCCTCACAATAAAAAGCACATCTGTCGTTCCTCTTCCTGGCATAAATCCAAATTGCATTTCGTCAATCTTCACTTTCTTCCTTATCCTCCTCTCCAACCCACTTTCCAATACCTTCATTCCATGCTCCAATAACTTTATCGCTCGATACGAGCCACAGTCCAGAGGGTCACCTTTCCCCTTGTATAGAGGGACGAGGGTACTCAGTTCCCAGCCACTGGAATGCGGCCTTCTTTCACCACCAGATTGCAGATCTCTGTCATTCTCTTCACACCCCAACCTCCCGCTGCCTTCAACATGTCTCCCACAACTCCCGTCAGCCCTCCCGCTTTTCTACTCTTCATTGCTTTTATCGCTTCCTCAACTTCCTTCTCGGTTATCTTCTCTGCCGGTCCTAAAACGGCGTTACTCTCTATGTTGCCATCCCATTCATTCTCTGCATTCAACAGCATTTCCATATATCTTTTCCATCTTCCTTTAATTCCATCTGGGTCGACAACGATTTGTCCCACTTCATCCTTCAAGCAACTCACCCCCATCACATCACACCTCTCTTTCGCTATCTGCTTTGCAATCCTGAATACCGCTCTCTGACCCTCTTCCAAATCCAAGCGTTCTCCGAACATATTCCTCCATGCCTCCTGCGCCTTTGCTACCTCTTTCTTTGCAGCCTTCCTGGCTGCCTTATAACTTTCATGCTCTGCCTTTTATGCCCCCATACCCTTCGCCTTCTGCCACTCCTTGGACTTCTTCCTCTTCTCGTCAATCCTCTTTCCAACTTCATCATCCCACCACCATGTTTCCGAGTGCCTCGGTGGTCCTTTTGTCCATCCACATACCTCACCAACGGCTCCCAACAGACTAGCTTTCATTGACATCCAACCACTTTCAAGCTCAACCACATCATCCTCCACCATACTCAGCCTCTCTTTTAATGCCTCCCTCACTGTCACCTCTTTCAACCTCCACACCTTCATTCTCGGTTGGTACTTCACCCGCTGAGCTCTCCTCGCGCCTTTCACCCTTATGTCGCAGACAGCCAAGTGGTGCTGTGAAACGGCCTCCTCCCCCGGGATCACCTTTGTGTCCCGGAGGTGCCCCCTATCTCGCCTGCGCACCAGCAGGTGTGTGTGTGTGTGTGTGTGTGTGTGTGTGTGTGTGTGTGTGTGTGTGTGTGTGTGTGTGTGTGTGTGTGTGTGTGTGTGTGTGTGTGTGTGTGTGTGTGTGTGTGTGTGGGGGAGGGATGTGTGTGGGTGGGGGGAAGGGATGTGTGTGTGTGTGTGTGTGGGTGGGGGGAAGGGATGTGTGTGTGTGTGGGTGGGGGGAAGGGATGTGTGTGTGGGTGGGGGGAAGGGATGTGTGTGTGGGTGGGTGGGGGGAAGGGATGTGTGTGTGGGTGGGTGGGGGGAAGGGATGGGTGGGTGGGGGGAAGGGATGTGTGTGGGTGGGTGGGGGGAAGGGATGTGTGTGGGTGGGTGGGGGGAAGGGATGTGTGGGTGGGTGGGGGGAAGGGATGTGTGTGTGTGTGTGTGTGTGTGTGTGTGTGTGGGGGGGGGGGGGGGGTGGGGCGGATGTGTGTGTAGAACCTGTAACAGTTCTCAGAAGCATTTTCAAAGAAGGCATTTGTGTGAGCTCTTTATACCGAAATGGACCCCTTCAAGAAAGCTCATTACTCCCTACATGCTTCGCCCTCCTCCTCCAAAATATTTTCCCCTGAGTCCACCTTGGCTTCCAGACCCGAGTGAATGCGTGCCTGCTTCCCATCCCCCAGAGTGAGTGAATACTTGCCTCCTATTAGCCCAAGTCAGTGAGTGTGTGCATTCTTGCATCGTGTCCCCTGGAGTGAGTGAGTGCATGTTTGTTACCCATCCTTTGGAATGAGCAAGTGCATGCTTGCTTCCCATCTATTGGAATGAGTGAGTGCGAGCTTGCATCCCGTCCCATGGAATGAGCAAGTGCATGCTTGCTTCCCATCGCCCAGAGTGAATGAATACTTGCCTCCTTTTGGCACAAGTGAGTGCGTGCATGCTTGCATCCCATCCCCTGGAGTGAGTGAGTGCATGCTTATTTCTCATCTATTGGAATGAGTGAATGCATGCTTGTTTCCCATCTATTGGAATGAGTGAGTCCGAGCTTGCATCCCATCCCTTGGAGTGAGTGCATGCTCGTTTCCCATGTATTGGAATGAGTGAGTGCATGCTTGCATCCCGTCAGTGAGTGAGCACTTTCCTCCTGTGGCTCCGAGAGAGTGCGTGCGTGTTTGCGTTCCATCACCCCGAGTGAGTGAGTGCTCGGGCCTGTCGTCACGAGTGAGTGCAGATCTCTTCACACGTCCCAATACGAGTTGTCCCATTTACTTCAATCTGATATACTGTATCAGATGTTCTTGATAAAGGTTCATTTTGTGCAGTAAGTTTGCTGCTACAGCATCCAAACTACCTATTCAAGAGGATTTTAATATTATTCTCAAACATATTGTTGTAAACCATTTCTATAGCCATATTGGTTCAGTTTTTTTAAATTGTTGTACCGTGAGCAGCTCATGTTGTTGGCATTTAATCAAGATCATATTGGGTGGAGTTGGCAGATTATCCTCTCCTACCCCCCTTTCCCTGAATGGATCTAATGAACTTGCTGTGTGTTTACTAACAAAGCAACAACATAGTAACTATTTTTGGGCCTGGTTCACTTTCAAGAATCGGTCTGCTTATTGCACCCTTCAGTCAAATGTGAACCCATAACTTTTAGGTTGACCATTGTTCTGGATTTGTCACCTCCGCTTTGTTGTTATTATATACTAGAGGGATTTTTAGTTTCAGGTAATATTGTTGTTAAGATTTTTGTGTGAAATGGAGATGACTTTAGTAAAAGGTAAAAATAAATGTTTGTGAAGGAAAAAGGAAAACTCGGCAAAGAATCCGGAAGAGGAGAGAGGGAGGAGACAGTCGTGAGTCGCATCGAGGCTGCGAGCGGACTTTTTTGATATTTGTTGCGAATGAGTTGACTCTTCCCGTGAAAGGGATTGCCCCGCGACATCGTCCTATATTGCGATTGCAATTAAACCTGCGTCTCAGGTTTTATTACCAAGCGTGAGCTATTTTTGGTGGAGAAGCAAATGCCTCCATTACAGGACGATCCACAATTTTCCCTCAAGGAGGCAGTCTGCCTGGTGCATCCTGTTTTGTCGTTGGGATTCCCATATCGACCTCATTGTGTTGATCGCCGTTGGTTTCCATATCGGCTCAATTCCCATATCGACCTCTCGTCTCGTAAATCCTCGTCCGCCGCTTTTCCGATACCTGCCTGTTCTTGCCGTTCTGCACGACTTCGACATTCACCCCGTGTTGGGATTTGTGCATGGACTTTGGGAATGTTACATTCCATTCACATTTGGCGTATCGTGAGTTTATTGCTTTGAGAGCATTGGGGAATGATGGTACCATCATATGTATTGTTAATTTGATGCAAGTGATATTTTCATGGTACTTTCTTTCAGAGTGTTATTATTGTGTATGTTATCCAACCAACGTTCACTCCAAATTTGCATTGGTGTGATTTTACCATGTTTTATTGGAACACTCAAAATAACAAATCTTTCTGCCGTGTTCCCTCTCGAGACTCTGAGGGGCACCGTAACCGGGGTTTAGGGAGGTAACACGTAACACCAGTGTTATACACGTATAAAAGGTGTGTTTGCATTAATGTGCACCATCATGCACAAGAATTGTTTCCTTTCGGAGAACTCTTCTGCATTTCACAACTTCGGAGTTTATTAACCCTTTAAGGAGCAAGGGACACGTACGTCCCGAAATTTTAAAGTGGTGTATCTCCGACATTTTCCTTGAAATTTTGGATTACTTTCTGTTTGTACAATGGCAAACATTGGGTGAGGGCTTTTGTCATTTATATTTCATCTTTATTTGGCTTTTTTTTTTGGTTTATTAGAAAATCTTGTATTTTTCGTCATGCATCCACTTTAATTTCAATTTCAAAAGTTGAAAGTTTGCCAAACTAATAATAAAATTGCACTTGTATGTGAAAATTGCTTTCAATATGCTTGTGGTCAATGGGTTAACCAATTTTGGGGTAGCCAGGGGGAGAGGAGGGGAAGGTTTTCTTTCCTTATTGAATCACATTTTTGAATATTGTACTGGCCAAGGACTATGAACAAATATGGCAATTTTCACCTGTGACACAAGCAGCGTTTTAAGATACCTGGTCAGATGGGAGTGCAAATGGGAACGTTCAGAAAATGATGTAAAAATGTGTTGTCTTTTCATCCGGAGATGTTCTTTTCACGAGCACCTGTGATATCTGACGTCCAGGCCCATATTGTTAAGCTGGAATAACGTGTTCCGAATGTTGCAGGAGGGTGATTGTTTACGTCTCGAGGCAATCTATGTACTCCTGAGGTATCGCACGACCCTTTCGCAACTACATGTAATGAGAAGGAGCTAAATGTGCACCCAGCGGTGCCTGGTTCCTTGATGCGCTGTGTTTTTATTTTATTTTATACAAGCAACGTTCGGTTCAGTGTATATAAAAAGTGCACAGTTTTTTCTTTTGGTTCGTGCTTGTTCATGCATGTTTTTGGCCCATTTTCTAAATTGTCAAATTGTTTGTCATGTTCCTACCTCCACTCTTTAAAAATGGTGAACCATCTCTATTTTGTAACAACATATTACTCCTATTTATCGTCATTTCTCATCGAGTCTGCTCTAGTATATTTTTCCGCATTTGTCCTGTTCATCAACCTTTCCTGTCTGTTCACATGTCCTTCATCGATCTACTTATGTCGTCTTGTCTTGTCGCGTCTGTTCTTGCATTTCCTGTCTGTTCGTACTTTGCTCAAGTCTCCTTCCCTTGGCTGTGCTTTCCCTCTGCTCAATCGTTGCTGTCGACTTCTCACCCCCTCTATCTGAACTTCCACATGCCTTGATATGTTAAAAATAAAATGGCCTACAAACTACTGATGGAAGTAAGGGGGCAAACCCCGAGTCTCAGTTTTAGACTTCAGTGCATGAAGTGCCAGGTGGGATGCAGGTACTCTGGCCAAAAGTAAGAGCTGGACTGCTGTGAAGAGATCTTCATGAATCCATTATGTTGATAAGCTCGTGCCCCCCCCCCCCTTAATTATTTATTTACTTCTTCCCAAAAGGAACTTTTTGTTTCCTTAAGGCGAAGACATTTATTATTCTGACTCATTGATATTCTTCCTGCAAAATGAAGAATATTTGAGAACATTTGTGAATAAAATGACTACTTACCTTTTGCTACTGTTGTATAAAAGTTCAATGTACTCATCCATTACGTAGTTTATCATACTATCTATAATAATAAGAGTTTTCATGTGTGTGTTGTGTGTTGGATGTGCAAACTCTTTGCCAACTACCTCTTCGCCCCTCCTCCTCTCTCTCTTTCTCTTTCCCTCCTCCTTCTCTCTTTCTCCCACTCCCATCACCTCTCCTCCCCCCTTCCTCTCTCTCCCCTCCTCCCCCCCCCCTTCTCACTCCCACCTCCCCTCTCTCCCCCTCTTTCTCACTCCCCCTCCTCTATTAGCATTCCCGTCAGCAAAGCGATGGGTGTTATTTACTAGTATTAAATGAGGTGGTGCATGCATGACCCTGTCTGAAAATCCGAGAAAAAAACAGGGCTGGCCTGATCTCCATCAATTTTTGCATTTGTGTTGGAAGTACCCAGGTAACCTCTCCCTCCCACGAGTGGGGGGTGGGGGAAGGGGGGGGGGTGTGTGGGAGGGGGAGCTTGACTTGGCAATGCTCCCAAAGGGTCCTCTCCCCTCAGTTAGCCGGGCAAGTGTTTCTCGTACCGTAAAAATGCCCAAAGAACAAGTTCCTCGAATGTTCATTGAATATCTCGGTAATTTGAACCCAAACTCCATGTTTCTGCTAATTGGCCGGACGTGTCACTGTATGATGCTAGTTTAGTGATTTATTTTTGGTTTGATGCCCAACATTGTTGCACTCGTGTGTTTCATTTGGTTACGTAGGGGAACATGTACATCCTGCTGAGAAGCCATGCGCCGATGTTGTGAGTTCTGATTTGAAAGCAAACGTTGACATGTTTGAACAGCAGGGCAAAAAACTAAGGTAATACCTTGTTTGCTGTCAGAATTCTTTAAGACGTTGTTTGGCATTGTGATGTATGGTATGGAAGTTTATGCTGATGTATTGTCGGCCACGGGCTGGTGCCCCTTCCCCCTCCCCCTCCTGCCCCCGCCCCCTCCCCCCCATCCCCCCACCCACCCACCCACAAACCTCTGGCACTATATTTTTCTGATGACCGAGAGCATCCTGAACATTAAATAAAATGTTAACATTGCATAAGTTGGGACAAACTTGTCATATTGGATCAATATTCAGAGGACCCCTCAAAATGCGACCATGGTCAATTCACATCACACTCGATTTCCATGTTTCATACTTTGGTAATTTGTGTGGTCATCATCGCAACAATACATACAAATGAGGGAAGAAATGAAAGATTAGCTTCCGTTGGTTCTTCTAAAATCAATATCATGTTTCAGAAATATTTCGTGTTAGTTTTTGGATCACATTGGCCGCATCCCATGTACATATCTGGTGTGTCACAAAAAAGTGTTTATCTGGAGGCAAAAATGTAAAATGTGACCTCTGGAAATCCTCTGTTGGATGATGAGTGTAAGATGTAACTCAATCACGACATGATTGTTTCAGTTAAAGGCAATGGCTTCGTCACCAACGTTCACTCCGAGCTTACGATTCACGCAGTTACGTGTTACACGCATCATCCAACACCACTGTCTCAGATTGCTTCCTTTTCAGCAGCAATTTAAACCTGAGTTCTGAGCCTGCACTGGTTATGCCAGTCCGACCATGGTTGCGGGAGAGCGTGATCAACTTCAGTTTTTTATCGAGCTCACGGCAGACAAACACAGGCCTTGACTTCTACATTGGCGGAATGCACTGGGTGCTGGCAGCGCTTTCCAGTGGCAATGTTTCTCTCCCCTCAGTTAGCCGGGCAATTTTAGAGAGAAATCGCCCACCCCAAGATGTCAATCAATAAAGTTTGTCCTTGCTCTATCCTCTAAATGCTGAGTGTCAAGAGATGAAACGGTGCATATCGTTTTGTCTTGTAAGACTACTAAGGTCGAAATCGAACCGCCCACTTTCCAGATCATATTGCCTTTACTAGTCTGGGATCCGAGGCCTGGAAATGTGTAAAAAAGTGATTTTGAAGTGACACCCCTGCTATAAAATGTTTGACCCCTAGATAATGTCTGTGGGGGTGTTAGCCACCAGAAAAGTGACTTTAGCAAGGTAGTTTGGATTGCGCGAATTCTGTAAGGACGTTTTTTAACTTGGGGCGTCAACTGTAAAAAAGCAAGAAATTTAGGGGTAGGGGAAATTCAATTGACCATATATCCCATAATACAGGGGTGAGTGCAACAAATTACCACTCATTCTTTTTGTTATAAATTTGGCTTTTATATGAAACATGATTCAACGTGATTGGACCATCCATGAGGTCAGCAGAGGTCAAAAGGTCACGGAAAGTGGGTTAAGCTGAAAATTTAGCTCCTTTATCAAATAAATCACATATGTATATGTCACAATATGTTCTTTGCATCCTTCTACTGTTTCTGGCCTATATTGATCGTAATAGTGATGGTTTACTATGGTGGTTGATGCTTTTCATCTTTTGTGTGGTGCTAGGGATTATTATGCTACATTTGTTTCAGCAACTTGCTTCACTCTTGCTGATCTTTATGATTACCATAGATCTTCAGCCTTAAACTTCCATTCAGAGACACAAGATGGTGGTAGTTTTGATGCTACAACAAATATAATTTATCAGTACACATTTGAGGGAGAAGGAAGTGGGGAGGTAGTGGGGGCAGTGCCCCTTAAGAAAACGAGGAAACTGACTATCAGTGAACCAGACAAATTCGTTCCAGTAAGTAGTAAACTGACACTGAAGGACAGAAGACAGGCTAGGTCATTACGTGATATTGAACTTCCTCATGATGACAAGGGGGAAGCCTGCTTTCTAGCTGACAAGAACATCGTTTGGTTCCTACTGAGGATGTATCCAACACAGTTGATGACGGGTGAAAACGACAAGGACACTGGTAGCCTGACATGGAGCAGCTTCTTTGAATACAGTTCTGGGCAACATACAGATAAAACAACGATTGGTTATGGACCATTGCTTCCACAAAACCCAACCAACGCAGATGTAGTCCAGACCTCATTGGACTACTTTGTCTCCTTGAGTCTTAAGATGGGTCAGGCTAAGACGGTGGTGACTTGTGACCAGGCGATATATGACATAGTAAAGGGGTTGTTTAGGAAGGAATCGGAAAAGTACAAAGATGTTATTGTTCGACTTGGAGGATTCCATATAGCCCAGAACTTCTTGGGATCTATTGGATTTTTCATTATGGAGAGTGGCATAGAGGACATTCTGGTTTCTAGTGATATCTGTGGTCGAGGTACAGCCAATAAAGTCATGGCAGGAAAAGATTATTATAAGATGGTCCATTATCATTCATGGTTGAGTGAGGCATTGTTCATGCTGAAGTGGGAGGCATTTGAGAAATGGCTGTTGTTCGAGAAGAATGAGGAGACACTTTCTTTGCTTTCGTCTCTGCTTGAAAGTCTTAGAAATGCCTTTGACAGGAAAGAGAAGGACGAATTTGCTGCACTCATGAAGGAAGTCATGAAATGCCTAGAGTCACTGGAGTCGCTCTGGGGAGATTTTGAGAAGGGATTAGGAGTGACAGCCCATCTTTGGAGCATGTACATAGACATGGTGCTTATCCTAAGGCGTTACATCCATGCTGAGAGAGCTGGGCTGTGGCAACAGCACTTACAAGAGGGACAGAATATGCTACCCTATACCATTGCTTCCGGCCATAGTAAGTACATGTCCTGCCTTCCGATCTATCTCAGTGAGATGCAAAAGCTTCCAGAAACAGCGCCAGAAGTGCACGAGGAGTTTGCAGCTGGCAAATTCACAGTTCACCAGACTGCAGGAGACTTTAATGGTGTGTGGACAGACCTTGCCCTTGAACAGACCTACAATAGGGAAGGCAAAACAAGCCTCTTTAAGGGTATAACACAGTCTGAATCAGCACGAGAAAAGTACATCAAGGCTCTACCGTTCATGACCTCTGTCTCTGAAAGTGCAAAACAGATGGCACACATGGCCTCGCCGCAATCTGACCACCACGAGAAGCTGAGGAAAGACGACATGGAAGCCGTGTTGCAGATCAAACGGACCGTGGAAGAGAAGATGCAAAACCCATTCAATCCTTCACTTGCGACAGATAAACTAATGAACATATCCACAGGTCAGATTCTTGCAGCAACTACCCTGGTAGATGTCAAACGTCTAGGCTTGGACGCAATGGATGCTGCCACGACGACGAATGCAGACAAGATTGTCCAACCGAAGATAGAAACATTCGCCACGCATCTGAAGAAAAGTAAGAAAAAGATGGACACTGTGAAAGAAGTCATCAGAGAGGAGAGTGCAGTGACAAGGGCACTTTGTTTCGCACAGGACCTGAGTGATGAGGCACGGACTGACGCATTTAGTTACGAATGGCTTGAGTACCCTCCCTCGTTGTTTGAGCCAGAGAAGAATGGATTTTCCATGCGGAAAGGTTGCAAATTCAACTATCTATCCACTCTACAGGCAGAGGTTGCCAAGTCATGGGAACCGTTAAAAGAGTTGCCTCCTTCTGCATCTGATGCAGTTTATGTAGTCGATGCAATGGCATTCATCCAGCGGTTCAACACACTTGGTTCGAGTACATTTGACCAACTTCAGGAAAGGTACAGGAACAAACTCTTGAACATGAAACCCAGACATTGCACTGAAGTGCATTTCGTGGGCGATTAATATGATTTTGGGTTAAAGAGTCTAAAAGGGGATGAACGCCAGAGACGGGAGTCAAATACCAACTTGCCAGAGTTTGTTCCAGCGGACATCATGAAAATCCCTGATTGGAACACATTCCTGTCAAACCCTTGTAACAAGACCAATCTGCTGTCGTATCTTGCTTCACGTTGGTCCCAGGAGTCATCCTGGCCTGATGGCTTCTGCCTGGTCCTTGGGGTCAACGCCCAGGCAACTCGTGTGACGCAGACGGAACATACCAATGTTGATGAGCTGTACTGTCCTAACCACGAGGAGGCGGACACCAGAATCTTTGCTCACATTGCTAGCTGTGACAACAGCGTAGTTGTCATTCAGGCTACAGATACAGATATCATCGTCTTGTCAATGTATCATTTCCCTCGGTTGACAAACGTTGTTGAGTTATGGGTGGAAAAGGATGATCTGTTCCTCCCCATTCATGACTTGGTGAATGAGTTGGCCAAAGCAGTTGGAAAGGACGTATTGGCACTCACAGACACAATGCTCATCTCCTACATTCTGTCAGGTTGTGATTCGGTGAGCTATCCTTTCAAACGGGGTAAGAAGAGAGCAGTGAAAGTCGCACTCCAGCATGTTCACAAACAGCCAGCGTTGTCCAATTTCATCCGACATGAATCCGGACCTTCTGCACATGATCAGGTGATAACTGAAGCACGAAGCTTCTTTTGTGATCTCTATGGCAAGCCAGGGTATTCATCCCTGGATAAGCTCCGCACCCACTTGTTTGCATCTAGCAAACTAGATCTGCGCTCCCTTCCTCCAACAGAAGATGCTTTTCACTTCCACGTTCTCAGGAGCCTTTGTCAGATCAGCTTATACAAGCAAGCTTCACTCAGCAATCCAGTGCTTCTTCCACCTGAAGAGTATGGCAGGAGTGTGGATGGTGACAGGTTAATTCCTGTCATGAAGAGCAAGCCATCAAAGCCTTCTGCTGCGAAGTTGAAGTACTGCAAATGTAAGAAGAAACCGAACTGCCTGAGGAATTGCCCTTGTGCGAAAGCTGGAGTACCATGCATCATTGCATGTGCCTGCAATGGCGACAGGGAAAAATGTGGACGGCTTCTGACTGATGACGGTGATGATGATGAGTAAATAGAGGTAATGACACTTTTCCAGACAGTATGTGGTATGACTTGTCGTTTTAAAACATGTTGAAGAGTACCGTGCAAATAGATAGTGTGAATGCCCGATTTTGGTGATTTTTTAAAAGTTATGCAAATCTAAAGTGACATACATGCCAGTAAGTTAAGTTCAGTCGGGGCATTTCTTTCCCAAAAACATTTGAGGGGTACAAACAACATATTTTGGGTGTAAAAGTTTGGCTATATTGAGCTTGAAGTAGGAAAAATGTGATTTTATTTACTAAAGGAGCTAAACTTTTAGCTTAACCCACTTTCCGTGACCTTTTGATCTCTGCTGACCTCATGGACGGTCCAATCACGTTGAATCATGTTTCATATAAAAGCCAACTTTATAACAAAAAGAATGAGTGGTAATTTGTTGCACTCACCCCTGTATTATGGGATATATATGGTCAATTGAATTTCCCCTACCCCTAAATTTCTTGCTTTTTTACAGTTGATGCCTCAAGTTAAAAAATGTCCCTACAGAATTCGCGCAATCCAAACTACCTTGCTAAAGTCACTTTTCTGGTGGCTAACACCCCCACAGACATGATCTAGCTGTCAAACATTTTATAGCAGGGGTGTCACTTCAAAATCAAATTTTGAGGTCTCGGATCCCAGACTATACACAGCAGTAAGCTTCACTCGGTCCTAGTCGTTTATTGGGATTTTAAAGAAAAACGTACAAAATGTAAAAGAACAAACACCTAACATTTGAAAAAGCGAACACCTATGAGATGTACTGTGAAACAACTTTATTAAAAACATTCCAAGCCATGCAATATAATATAATGGCAGACTGGCGTTTCTAAATTGATGAAAAACCTCGTTTGATTGCCCCCAATTTGCCTCGTTGCCTCCGCCACCGAAGGTTGCCTGGTGTTGGCTTAACGGTTAGGGTGCCGGCTTGGGATCCTAGGATCCTGAGTTCGAATCCCGGTCAATCGTTGAATTAACACCAGGGGGTTGACTCAGCCTGTCATCCTTCCGAGGTCGGCAAATTGAGTACCAGCTTGCTGGGATGAATGATCACGGTGTGTACCCCGATTTAGAATAGGTACACCGTATCCCTGCGCATCGTAAGAGGCGACCAAGGGTTGGCGTCAGGAAGGGCATCCGGCCATAAAAACATTGCCTCAAACAGGGAACCATGATTGTCATGGGGCCCGCAAGGCTAACCCCCGCTCTAGCGGGGAAAATGGCCTTAAAACGATCATTCATTCATATTCCTCCGCCACCGAAGGTGGATGGAGGTTATGTTTTCACCCCTGTCTGTCTTTGTTTGTTTGTGAACAAGATATCTCAAAAAGTTGTGGATGGATTCGGACGAAATTTGGTAGAGAGGTAGTGTGTGTGACAAAGAAGAAATGATTAGAATTTGGTGAAGATCCGGATTCGGATCCGGCTACAATAATTTTAAGCGATTCTTCACCATTGGGAGATAGGGCCAAAAACGGTACATAGCAGGATATCTCAAAAGGTTATGGACGGATTTGGACGAAACCTGGTGGACAGGTTGTGTGTGTGAAGGACTAATCATTTCGATTTTGGTGAAGATCTGATTATGGATTCGGATACAATAATTATTTAATTTTTAAGTGATTCTTCACCATTGAGAGATCGGGTGAAAAGCGATTATAATGAATGAATGAATGGAGATTATATAACAGCGATTATATAACAAGCGATTATATATATAACGTGAAAAGTGATTATATAACATGATATTAAAAAAAAAAAAAAGTTATGGACGAGTTATGACAGCCTGGTGGACGAGTTGGTTAGGTGACAAGAACAAGCCGATTAGATTTTGGTTCAGGTCGGAATGCAGATTCGGCCTATCAGTGGGATACAAAACAAACTATTCAGCCTGGCAGAGGTATGCGCTGTACTGAGTGCCGTTCTAGTTTCTTTTTTAGGCAGTTTCCATGTAAAATAGGATTTGCTGAGGGCACAAAGCTCAAAGGGACAACCCTCAAATCAAAACATCAGAAGCAAGTTTGGTACGGGTTCTGTTGTCATGGACCTGCCCAGTTGAGATTTCTTTATTTTCTTCGTTGCATCGCTATCTCTATTTTGTCCATTGCTGAAAATTGCAGATAAACTTTTTTTGTCGTTCAATTGAATCTTGGTAATGTTTAATTTTGTTCAAAGTATTCAATGTTGTTCAAAGTAAGTTCAATTTTTGTTGTTCAATTTATGCCTCATCACGAGTCAAGCAGCAATCAGTGAATTGATGTGGCATTTGAAAGCCTTGTACTCGACAGGAGTGATGGTTTCCACAAAAGCCTTAATGCTGTCTAAAATTCTTGCCAATTCAAGTTTTCACGCATTCTATCTCTGGAACGTATGTTTGTTTGAAATAGCATGTCTGCTGTACATTTTGCATTATGGTGTTGAGACAAATAACCCAAAGAGAGAGTTGGCTATTCTGTAAATTATCATGAAAGTTGAAAATTTTGAATCGTCCAAGCAATCCAGTTGTGTGCAGAACAATATGGACATCCTGTTTTGGTAACTTCTGTGATCGTTTATATATTAGTGAACCAGAATTTTGGTGATTTGACAGAGCTGAGACTTTGACATGACATGAAATATTTTATCCATCACTATATTTGCAAGAAGAGTTCCAGTCAAATGTTCTGAATTGTACACTGTGCTGTTTGTATACGCAGCCCTATAATTGAAACCAGCATAGACACTCGCTCGTCTTCGTCATCCTCATCAATTTCGGCCAATTCCTCCGTGAAAACGCTGCAATCCACCCGCTCTGGCCCTTTGTTTGAGATTCCCAAGCCAGTCGATTCTCACTTGAACACCAAGACTCCACAGCTCCCCGTAGCTTGCCCGATGAGGCCAGTCGCAAACGTGTCGCAGGAACAGAAAGCTGCCGAGGAATCGGATGTGGTCGAGCGGTTGTCAGAACACGTGAGGCGGAGACACCTTGATGGACCTCCAGCCACACAATCGGAACGTTTACCTTTTGGGTCTGCAGCAGGTAACAAAAGTATTCAGTTGCATTAACTGCTCATTTCCTTGTTTTTTGTAATATCTAATAATGTAAAGTAAGGTAATTGTTTGTAAACTTCCAATGGCTCCTTCAAAGGATTTTCAATTTTTTTTTTTTTTTTTTTTTTTTTTTGTTCCAAGGGTTGCACATGTTGCTGAGGTTTATAATGTTTCAGTTTATGATGTTTTGTTTTGGAACCTTTTATAAGCTTTTTGTTTCTTCTGCCTCTTTGTGGAAGATTCAAATATAATGAGAGCTTTGAATTCCAAGTTCAGATACGACGCGTGAAGTGGGGCAGCAATGGCCCAGAGAGAGAGAGAGAGAGAGAGGGGGGAAAATGGACTCCATTGCTTATTTGCTTTTGCTCTATTTCTCAGGCAATATCATAGATGATCCATGGAGTGAAGTGCTGCTGAGCCAGCTGATGCAATCTCTTCCTAAACCGATCACGTCACACCCTCACCTTCACAGTTACAGTGGGGCCATGCCTATTGTGAGACCAGGCAACACCATTACCCTAGGTGTGTGCGTGCGTGCGTGCGTGTGTGTGTGTGTGTGTGTGTGTGTGTGTGTGTTTTAAAACGAGTGCATGATATACCTCGGATTGGGTGGGGGGAGGGGTTCTGCCTCCTTTACAGGTATGTTGTTTTGTATCGCAGGCATCCGGACAATGCTTACAGTTGTGCTCACATTTGTTTCTGCAATTGCAGGTTCTACAGAATTCCAGGTGCATAACCTCGTGGGGGAGGGTGCCTTTGCCAAGGTGTACGGTGCCACCCAGATCCAAACAAAGAATCCGAACCAGCGCAGTCAGATCGTTGTGCTGAAGGTTTGTCAGCTAACTTTTTCATCACTCAGAGTCGGAAGTCACTGTCGTCAATTGAATGTCGCATTTATTTTTTATTCCCTGTCAAATGGCATTGGTCCCGCATTCCGAACCCGGAAGTCGGAAGTCATTGTCGTCAAAGTTGAAACATTAACGTTACGAAATACGCTGATGACGTCATAATTTTAAAACCCGAAGGTTTTTTAAACATTTAAGGTGTGCTGTAGTTTCTCTGGGACGTACTGATTCCGAATATGAAGTTGTAAAATTAACGTTCTGAAATACGCTGATGATGTCATAATTTTAAAACGCGACGTTTTTTTTTTTAGTTGAGATTTTATTCAAATTCGAATTCCATTAAATTTCAACTGTTGGAAACAATAATTATTTCAATATCCAACAGTTGAAATAATTATTGTTTCCAACAGTTGAAATTTAATGGAATTCGAATTCGAATAAAATCTCAACTAAAAAAAAAAACCGTTTATTCGTTCTTGGCGCGAAAAAATGGCGCGCATTTTGTCATTATGTGCGACTTTACGTCACTCCTACGGACGTGAAAACATTTGTTTTCCTTAAAAATATATTTAAAATAAATACAATAGTACATAAATTAACAATAAAATAAGCTAAAAAACAATTTAAAATACAATAAAAAGCACATTAAAAAAATATAAATATGTACGTACAGTATACTGTACGTACGCGCAACCGCGGGATCGGAAAGGGGCAATAGCGCTGCCACAAACTACACCATGGAATTGCAGCTGGCCTGGTTTTTTAAACCATTGATATTAAAATACAAAGTAGCCTATAACCACCAGGATTTTATGCTGATTCCGAATCTGTGTCTAAAACTTTTCTCCGATGTGTAGTTCTTGAGTTATAAGCGGACATCCAGACAGACACACACACAGACACTCCTCCTTTATATATATATATATATATATATATATATATATATATATATATATATATATATATATATATATATATATATATATATATATATATATATATATATATACATATATACATACATACATACATACATACATACATACATACATACATACATACATACATACACACACAGTCACGTGAAAAAGTAAGTACACCCCATGTAAAGTTTTGACTTTTTCAACATATTTCAACATACAGCCATTTTATCTTCATTTGAACAATATTGACAGATAAAGGTGATATAATATAACAAATATCATGAAACATTTACATTTTGTCGTCCATTGTATAATTTAAATAAACATAAATGCCAATTTCGCATGTGGAAAAAGTAAGTACACCCTTGGCTCTAATAGGTGGTATTGCCCCCTTTGGCAGAAACAACCTCAAGTCGGCATTTCTTATAACTGTCTACCAGTCTCTGACATCGACTGGGAGAAATTTTTGCCCACTCCTCCATGCAGAATTCTTTCAGCTGTGCGATGTTTGAGGGGTTTCTTGCATGCACAGCTCGTTTCAAATCCCCCCACAACATCTCGATGGGATTTAGATCCGGGCTTTGACTTGGCCATTCCAGAACCCTCCATTTCTTTCTTTTCAACCATTCCTTGGTGGATTTACTGGTATGTTTAGGGTCATTGTCATGTTGCAAGGTCCACCTTCGGTTGAGCTTCAACTTTCCGACAGATGGCCTCACATTATCCTCAAGCACCCTCCAGTACAATGAAGAATTCATAGTGGATTCTATGATGGTGAGCTGCCCAGGCCCTGATGCAGCAAAGCTGCCCAAACCATAATATTTCCTCCACCATGCTTTACAGTTGGTATCAGGTTCTTGTGGTCAAATGTTGTCTTTGGTTTTCGCCAAACATGTCTTCTGGTACTGTGGCCAAATAGCTCTACCTTTGACTCATCTGTCCAGAGCACATTGTTCCAGAAGTGCTGGTCTTTGCCTCGGTGTTCATTGGCAAACTTTAGTGTAGCCCTGATGTTCTTTCTGGAAAGCAAAGGTTTTCCTCCCGGCACACCTCCCATGTAGATCAAATTTGTGCAGCCTCTTTCTAATGGCAGACTCGTGCACTTTGACATCAACAGTGGCAAGAGCTACCTGTAGGTCCCGTGATGACATTCTGGGGTTCTTAGATACTTCTTTCAGCATCTTGCGGTCTGCTCTCGGGTTGAACTTGCTGGGGCGGCCTGGCCTGAACAAGTTGGCAGTTGTTTGGAATCTTCTCCACTTGAAGATGATCTTCCGGACAGTCGAATGATTGATTTCAAATTGTTTGGAGATCCTTTTAAATCCCTTCCCAGACTCGTAGGCATCTATGACCTTCTTTCTGAAGGCCTCAGAGAGCTCTTTTGATCTAGGCATGGTGATGCCGCACACTTCAACAACAAAGAGCAAACCAAACTAAATGTCTGAGGTTTAAAGAAGACAGGTTCCTCCAACATCCTCTCGAACGATGTTCTAATCATTTGCACCTGAGCTGGTGCACCTGAATGTAATTTTAGGTATTTCAAGTAGTGATAAATGTCGAGGTGTACTTACTTTTTCCACATGCAAAATTTGCATTTATGTTTATTTAAATTATACAATGGACGACAAAATGTAAATGTTTCATGATATTTGTTATATTATATCACCTTTTTCTATCAATATTGTTGAAATGAAGATCAAATAGCTGTATGTTGAAATATGTTGAAAAAGTCAAAACTTTACATGGGGTGTACTTACTTTTTCACGTGACTGTATATCAGTGACAAAGTAATCTCAATTTAATCCATTTTAAATTCAGTTTGTAAAACATCAAAATGTGAAAAAGGCAAGGGGTGTGAATACTTTCTGAAGGCACTGCATACACAATAATCATGTGGGTTAGCATAGAAGACTTGAATGTTGTACGTACGTTGCAGGTGTGTGTTTTGCTTTTTGAGAATGTTTATTTCTCATTTTGTTTAAAAGTTTGTCCTCATTACAGGTGCAACAGCGCAGCTGCGCTTGGGAGTTCTACATCTACCAAAAGCTGGCGCAGCGCTTGGCTCCGACTGACCTGCCAATATTCATGTCTGTGCACAGTGCACATATGTTCAGCAAGGGCAGTGTGCTTGTGGGTGACATGTACAATTTTGGCTCTCTGCTGGTAAGCTTGGCAAGATCTGTGGGTCATTGCCTTCACAGCTTTTTTATTTTTATTTTTTATTTTGCGGCCTTCTGTAAATCAACACCGACTGTGGCTCTCTGTTTCACCATCCTAAATGTTTTATTTGTTATCATGCACACGCGAAGCGAAGAGCAGGATTAAGCAATTGGTTCATGTCCGTTTGTCCGTCCTTTAAGTTTACGATCGAGGAAAAACTTATTGCAATTGAATGTTATATTTTGAACACGAATCGCAACATGAATAGGAAGACACGTCTTTAGTTTTACCGTTCTTGGGCTCTGAATTAGTTCCGATTGCGCATGCGCAGAGAGGAGTAAGATATTTTTACTCTGTCTGCCTGGCAGTCGAACAAAATTGAAAATAATTCCAAACAGGAAACTTACTGTTTTTTCCTTATATAAGATGGTGGAATATACACTGGGTAAAACCTGGAATTGATTTATTTATACGCCTTTGAACCTCTTTAAATCTTCATTTGAAATGAATTATATACCTGAATACTGTAGATCACAGATCGCCTTCATAATACCGGGGGTCATCGCTACGCTCATAATGCGTTCCCACAATGTAGAGTGCTATGCGAAAAAGTGTAAATCGAATTAATTTTTCCCCTAAGAGCAATGTAAAGAGCAATGTTAAATAGGAGGACATAACATAAAAAAGCAAAATGATGTCTATATAAAATACAGAAAATGAATTTTAAAAAATAGAATAAATAATGAAGAACTTAATTAAATCCACATAAGACGTCACCAAAGATTATTTAAATAAATAAAAGAACAACAAAGGAAGTGGTGGCGTTTGCGTGTCAAGGCCTGGAGACTTCTGGGTGGGAATGGGAGAGGATACAGTAGGTACCGTACGTAGATAGAGTACGGTACACTGTGATTAAGCGACAGGACTGTCTGTGTCTTCATCTGATGACATTTGGGTGACTTCCGATGGTGATGCTGGCTTCCATGGGGTTGACTGGCAGGTGGATGGAGCTTCATAGGTAGATGAAGAAGGCCTCATGCAGGGATGTCTGAACAGCGTTCCCTTGTTTCCTCCTGTAGAGCTCCTTGTATCCATGCATAGCTCTTTCCATTGCCTGTCTGAATGCCATGCTTCGCTCAACATTTGGGCCATCTGTTTGATAGATGGCCACAATTTGGTCTCGGAGATTGAAGGCCTCCACCATCTTCATATTCGGCTGCTTCAGTGGTGGCGTTGCAGCTTCATCTTGCTCTTCCTCGTTGTGGACCCGTTGCTGCTCCAAATCTAACAGGTGCTCGTTGGCCAAATCCTCGTAGTGGGATTGGAGCAGGCTGTCCACATCAGCCTGATCCACCTCATCAAAGCCGACCTCCTGTGCCAACTTCCCAATGTGGGACTGCACAGCAGATACTTTCTTTAAAAACTGCACTCATATGGAAGCTGTGCAGATACTCGGGCCAAACCTTCCTCCACACTCTGTTCATGGTCGACATTACCATCTCATCCCACAATGCACCAATGTTGTCGATGGCCTTTTTAATGTTATAGGCCTTCCAGAACTCCGTGATGGTTGGTTTATCCTATCCGTCTGTCTCAGTTATCAGCTTTCGCATTGTGCCCCGCAGGTAGTAAGCACTGAACATTGCTATAACACCCTGGTCCATCGGCTGCAATGACAACGTGATGTCGGGTGTGGGGAGGGGTGGGGGGTAGGAATATGACACGAGCATTGTCTGCAAAATCCTCAACAGTTATGTGATGGCCGGGGTGTTTTCCAGCATCAGCAGTGCCTTGTTGTCCACGTTTTGGCGTTCACAATATTCCTTGACGAAAGGATAGAAGTTGGCTGAGATCCAATCTTGGAATACGGCCTTTGTCACCCAGGCTTTCGCATTGGATCGCCACAGGACAGGAAACTGGTCTTGACGTACCCTTTCATTGGGTTGACGTACGCTCTTGGGTTTTAGAATGGTACACATTGACGTACGCTCTTGGGTTTTAGAATGGGACACAAGAAGAGGTTTGATATTGCAGTCCTTGTAAGCATTACCCCCCAAGGAGAAGGGTAAGGTGGTCTTTTGCTACTTTAAAACCAGCAGCGGCAGTCTCTTCTTTTGAGATGCAAGTCCGCGACAGCGTCCGCTTCCACAACAGTCTTGTTTCATCCACGTTAAATACCTGCTTGGTTGAGTAGCATCCTTCCTCGATGACTTTCTAGAGCTGCTCTGAAAACAGTTCTGCTGCTTTGGTATCCACACATGCTGCCTCCTGAGAAAGGCCGATGTTATGGAGATTTGACTGCTTCTTAAATCTCATGAAGCACCCATGCCTTGCCTTGAGGGTTCCATCACTCTCATTGCTTTTGCACTCCTTCAGGTCATTCCAAAAGACTTGGCCTTCTCCTGAATCATTAGCAGACTCAGTGGCATGTTGCACTGAGCTTGGTTTTCGATCCACACCATCAAGAGTTTCTCCATCTTCACCATTTTTGTGTCCCTTGTCTTGGTGATGCGGAGAGAAGCTCCTGGCAACAAAACCACTGCACTTACACTTCGCATAATTGATATTGGTGGCACTTCGCATAATTGTTCTTCGAGTAGATTGTGGTAGGCCAACGGCATCGGTGACATCCATGAGGCGCTCCCCACTCTCAACATGTTTCACCACATCCATCTTCACCTATAAAGCGATCGATTTTCGTGATTTTTTGGTTGAATTAGCTGCTGCAGGAGTTGCCTGGCATTTTCCAGTCACGGTGGGGTTAGCCTTTCACAAACACGATCATACGAGTAAATGGGCAGGTTCGGCTTTGAACAATCGCATGAGTGAACGAGCAGGTTAGGCTTTCAACTAGCACATGGTGCTCTGGTATAAATGGATATCTTGTGAAGGACTGATGTGGGAAAGAATGAAGGGGGAAAAACATGAACAAACACCGTTCAATGAATGAACAGAAAGAGTTGTTGCGCTGATACAGTACAGTATAGTATACACTGCCACAACTACTAATGCGAAGCGCTGTATGAGCGAATACAATACATACTCTGTTTGGCTGTTTGCTCTGTTCTTTTGTCATGCCATGAAAAAAGCGTTAAAGCGAAATGACGAAGTGTTCCCCCAAAACTGGTGTTAGTTCTTTAAAAGCGTTAATGTGAAAAAGCATTGGTTGAATGAGCATCTAAAGAGGACTCCCTGTACTTCCAAAACCATACTATCTATCGATGTTATACGTCTTACATGCCATGCCCATGACAGGGCATGGCATGTAAGGGGGTGCAGTGTTGGGGTGAAGAAGAGACCACCAGTATGGCTCAGTACGATGCCGATTGACGCTGCCTTGTATAAAACCACCTTTAGAGGCCATTTTTCCCCGCAAGCGGGGGTTGGCCTTTTTCGGGGACCGTGGTTGTTGTTGTTTTTTGGTCCCCTTTTTGAAGCAATGTTTTACGGCCGGATGCCCTTCCTGACGCCAACCCTTTTTGCCGCCTTTAACGACAAACAGGGAATTACCAGTGAACTGGTACTCAATTAGCCGACCTCGGAAGGATGACAGGCTGAGTCAACCCCCCTGGCGTTAATTCAGCGATGGACCGAATTCCTGAATCATTAGCTTCAGCCTTGTATGGTGATCCGCCTTGTATGGTGATCAATAAAGCTTCCATCTCCTAAACAGACTCAACATCTTATCACAGTGTATAAGGGTGATGTACAAGACTGCTTCAGTTGCGCTAAACTTCCTGATTTTTTTTTTTGGGGCTTTTACTGTTGTGTTTAAAAGGATGAAGTTGTTTTTTTAACTTGCCTTTTCTCTCCATTAATGGTTTGGTGAACTTCACCCATCCGAACCTGCCACCCTCTGAGCCTCCATGTTTGTGTAAGAGCAAGTTCCTTGATGATGCAAACTTCATGTTTTTGGATTTATGTCTTTGAAAAGGGGAAGCTTTTGAATTCCTTGTTCTATACCTTTAGCATCAACATGGATAGAATGAACATAAGTAAACAGGGTGTTTCTACCTGATGGAAGTGCTTACATTGTATTGCTTTACATTGCGTGGTGGTGGTGGTAATACAGCATTATATTTTGGGGTGGACAAGTTTTCCCAGAATAATGGATTTTTTTCAATCCTTCTCACATGCAGGATGTTGCAAATTGGCTGAAGAATCAAGATATTGTGAAGAAACAGCTATTGTCGATGTACTTTGCGGTGTTGGTGATGTATGCCGTTGAGCGACTCCACAAGGATGGAATAATCCACGCGGATATCAAACCTGACAACTTTCTCCTGGCAGAGAGGTATTCTCGTTGTTGCTTTTGTTTGTTTTTGGTTGATTTGGATTACTTTTTGTCCTTTTGAATCTCAAAACATATAGACGGGTGACATTGTCGGTAATAAAAATAGGTCACAGCCATAACAATCACCCTGCTTTTGCATCGGTGCATTTCCCAGTTTCCAGCAATTACGTATTTTGGGAAACGTTTTCCAAATAAAGACCTGCGTACACAACAACAAGTATCAAAAGGAAAACCAAATACTGCATTAGTCATCAGGAGGAGCCTGGATACGATTTTGGTTTCAGCCGCTACTCCACAACCCGCAAACCCATCCAGGTGCAGCCAAGTGAACCTTGCAGAAATATTTCTGCAAGAATTTACTTCTCTGAGACATATAGACAAAGAAAGAGAAATAAAGAGTAAAGGAGATAAAAGAAAAGAAAACCAAGCATTAGAATAAATAAAGAGAAATGTGAAAAAGTAGAAAGAAGTGTGAAAGAAACAAAGAACAAATATGTTGAGAAGTTGTAGATGTAGGCTTGTGGTTTCCTACTTTTTGAAAGTAGCAGAAAAAGAAAAGGCTCAATTTTCTGCAACTTATTTTGAATACGGAGTTGAGGTTCCTGGAGGAGCTCGAACAAAAACCGGACCAGGATATAACAGAAGGAAAATAATAGTAAAAGGGGGAGAGGGGAGGTGTGGGTTGGTGAAGGGGGGGGGGGGGCATGCCAACAGCAGGGTCGATGGAAAAATAGAGGGAGACTTGGGGGGGGGGGGGGGGGGGAGGGTGAACAAAATGGACACAGCCTCAAACTCTCAATCACAGAAGTGTAAGGAAAGACTGGAAACCCAGAAGTAGGTTTCCTGGGGATGGAAAGGGAAAGGGAGGGGGAGGGTTAATGCGGGTAGGAAAGGTTATCGTTTTGGGTGGAGGTTGATCTGTGATGGTGGTGAACAGCTGTCTTGAAGCCCTGGAGGAAAGGATGAAATTGAAGGGGATGTGATGTGGAGGTTGATTCCACAGGTGGGAAGAAAGGAACAAATGAGGGGAGGTGAGCAGTGATCCTGGATTTTGGGAGTTTCACTCAAAGGGAGCTGATGGTGAACCCTGTGTCATGCCCTGCAGACACCTGTGGAGGCCAAAGCATGGAAAAGGCAGAGGGTGCAACATCAGAAAGGAGGCCCGAGAAGACAGAGAAACCACCGACCTGTCTGTGTTGTGAAAGTGATGGGCCCAAAGAATCGGATTTATCGTAGTAGATTCTTTTTTTTTTACGGCGTAGTCCATCGGGGAAGAGCCGTTCAGAAACAGTGTAAGTCCGTATGTATGTATATATTGTTACGGTCCGCGGATAAGATGTTGTTTGCCGAGCGGAGGCCCCGCGGCCGAACAGTTTTTCAAGACTCACCCGATCCCCTGAACGTTGGCCAGATCGCGCCACAGCTATTCAATGAGGGAAAAGACAAAGACGACACGGATGTGAAGAAGAGGAAGACGAAGGCAAAAAGGTTTGAAATACGATTACTATTTATTACTATTTACAGGCTCAAATAAACCAAGGAGAAGGAAAGATAAGAAAATAATATAGACAGAGGGACGGACCAGAAGGACACAGTGAAAATCGCTAGCTTATCTATGCAGTCTTAATTAATTACCCAGGGACAAAACAAACAGAACAAACTCACGTACACCAAAAGGATGGAAAGGCAGGACTGGCGGGAGGTGGATGGCTGGAGGGAGAGGAAGGTCCGGAGCTGGCTGGAGCTTGATCCCGCACGGGACGTCGGGCTGGACCTCGACGGCCGCCGATGCCACCGATCCTGTCATGTGCGCGGGGTAACGGGTCGGAGCTGCTTGGTGGAGCCAAGCCAACGCTGCTGGTGGGGGGTCTGGCGTGACGGGTTCTCTCTCCCTCTCTCACTAACTCCAGGACTCTTTCTCTCTTGCTTAGTCCAATCACTCCTCACCACCGACAACTCAACGCAACCACTGACCACCACTGACGACCAACCCCCGCTCTGACCAAAACCACACAACTCAGCTCTTCGCAACTTCTTGCGCGCGCGCCTTTATAGCGCCTCCGGCGATTAAGCCGCCGGCTTTTAGGACACGCCCATCGGTGTGCTCACCTCGGCCCTGGTTGGTCGCGCGACCCTCTGGCTCCGCCCTTGATGACGACGGGCGGGCACGCCTTTCTTCCCCGACCCGAGCACATGTTCAATGGTGGCTTTGGGGCGAAAACAACCCACAGCTGTAACAAACTGGCAAACTGCCCAGTGCAGTTGGCAATGGAGACTTGGAGGGGATGTAGCTGGAAATTGAGGCTTGGCAATGGAAGTTTTGGGAGTGGGAATGGGGAATGAAAGGAATCTATCTATTTCACTTGGTGCAATGGAGTGTCATTTTAATGGAAGACAAGGCCTTACCCTGATACACATAATAAGGAAATACACTACTGAACAAGGGTATTATAGTGTCCTTCAATGTATGCTTTATGGAATTAACTACCGGAACGCCCTTTGACCTTTACACAACACTGGAGGCAGGAGGGGCCAGAATCAAGCAATGTTACACAACAATTTACCACAATACAACACAATAAAAAAAATACAATCCTCATATCCGCAACACTGCACCCTCCTCCTCTTAGGCACGGCCCGGGCCTATAACTTTAACTTAGTGTGACATGTAGGTGTAGTTCCCTCTACTTTTAACCTGACCCTGAGTGCGACAGTTTTAAAACGTGAATAAATATGTCCCGCTGCTCCATTGCACCCTACCTAACAGGCTCACGCCCACAGCTAACCGAATTGCGGAATGGTCTTCAAACTATACATTGACGGTGGGGAGCATTATTTACAATGACTCTACTTTTATTTACAAAACGCAACCCAGGACCTGTGATTGTTCTTTTGGGGGGGAAGAGACAGTCTGCTCTGCATCAATGCACCATGAAAGCACCCACAACGCACCAAAGCACCCTCAAGCACCAATCGGTGCACAGTCATCATTGTTCACTGAATAAAAATAAAAACAACAACCCCTAACCCTGCAGGTGGTCTCTTGCTCTTCGGCTCCCTCTGCTGGCTATTACTATGTTCCTGATGTTGTCATCTCCCTTTGCTGGCGGCCTATTTGCACTATGAAAATGCACCCAACGTGTCCCTTTTTATTTATTTTATTTATGGCCCACAGGGCCGACTAGTGTGGTTCACCTGTGGGGCATCGGTGCCCTGTGATCAAGGTCCGCCAGCAAGATTTCGGGCCTTCATGGCCGGTTCCAGCAGAGGGGCCATGCCCCAACTCATGGAGTCCATAAATGGTGCTCGGCCACAGACATGTGGTCCATAATGTGGTGCATCGATGCAGACAGCTGGTTCTGGGAGTTCCGGGCACACAATGGCGGACTCACGCACGCTCCCCTCGGCGCCCAGTGGCGCACAGGTCATGTGGGAGACAAAAGGGGGACAAGACAGATGAGCGAGGGGCAAGGTCACAAGGGTACACATCAAACAAGGCAATGCAAGCCGAATTGCGTACGGAGAGCGAAGTGAGAAAGCTCGTCCCTACCGTACGTCACCCCCCCTGTCACCTACACTACCCTTGCCCTTACCCCATATGTACAAAACTACACATTTACAAATTCGTCACTACTGTCGCGTCTTCCCCCAATTTCCCCTATACCAAATTCGTCACCACAATCCCTCTAGCCAAAATTTGCCATCACCCAATTCATCATCAATCCTCATAAAGAGGAAGAGATGGAACACAAAGCACAATGTCACACCCACGTCATGATGCGTCTCTCATTCCAAACATCTGCACAATAAAAATAATAAAACATGGCATGGTGGTGCGAGGAGATCCTTCATCCTATCTACCTTCTAAATGACATTAGCACACTTTACACTACCCGGGGTCTTTCCCTGCCAAGCCAGTGGCCAACTTACTCTATGGGTTTTAAGAACCAAATTCCCATTGACCAAACTGTGGTGCTTCATCAATTTGGGGTCTCACTCCCCCGATTCATCTCCCGGTGCCCTTGCACAATTTCTGGGCTGAGACGTGTAGCTCTTCCAGCAGGTCTACCCACCTGCACACCTCCACCACTGCAGTTGCCACCCGAGCTTACCTAGCTCCTCACCCTAACCTATCTAACTGGAGAAGGCCCCTCCTGGCTCTGTCACCCCTCGGTGCCCTCTGGCACTGGGCTACCCGGGTCCGTCCTCCGGATCCGCGGGCCCCATCCACAACAACTCTACCGGCTCCCAGAGCCCACCTGCGGCCTCACCTGGCCGACATCCTCACAGTGGTGGAGTGCCCAAACCAACTACACACACTAACAGGCTACATGCCCAGCCATTTCCACAACACTAATGCACCCATCCAAACATCATTCTTCCACCACGCACCACAGATGCCAATATCCAACCACAATTTACCTGTACCCTCTACCTAACACTTACACTACCCTCCCCGGGTATTCGTGATGAGGGTCCATCCTTCCCCCATTCACACCTTCGCACCATCCACTCCACTCTATAGTTTCCACCATACTCACTCCACGACCATCCATTCCAATACTCCATATATTCCACACTCCAGGTATTCCACACAACCATTCTCCATTTACCTGTAGTTGCACACCTGTGCAATCATACCTGGTGCCACCTGCACCCTCCTTCCTTCCTGGACCATTTGGTCAGCACAACTCACGTCACCATCACCATCACTCAAACACTGTTCCATACACCTGTCCAGTTGCACACCTGTGCAATCACACCTGTTCACCATACACACGGCATCATCTAATCTACCTGGTGCCCTGCTAACTTAGTGCTCCCCGTTTTCCCTTTACACTAAGCACATACCACGTCATTATCATCCACTCTAATCTACCCGCGTCCCCACTACAGGTATCATTGTCACTACCTAATCTTAACGTCACCTAAGGTCATCTTCTATGTCCCTACACATTATCCAAACCCTCCCGGGCTAGTTTTCACTGCCATAAACCCCATAAGACTAGTGCTCCTTTGCCCCCGCTGTGAGGGATGGCAGAGTTTCCATCCCACCACATCGGGTATCTTCCACTATAATTTTTGCACATCAAATTTCAGCCAATCAAAAATTTGCCAATCATCTGCCAATCATAACTGCCAATCCTTTGCCCATCATTAAATTTTGTTTTTTTCTAATTTCGGGTCCAAAACACTAACCTCATCACCCGTCTACTTACTAGATCCTCTCGGTGCGCCAATTCACTTCCAAGGCTCGGCTTCGTATAGCCGAGCAATGAATGCGGGTTCTTTGGTGCCGGCGGTTGGATGCGTCCGACACTCGGTGCAGGGAAGGACGCTTACCTGGGCCGAGATCCCACGCACCACCTTGGCACGGAGCCATCCAATGGCCCGATCTCGACCTGCCGGAAAGCCTCAACAAAAAGGGGTCGCCATGACGACCCTTCCTATCGGGCTGCCCGCTCCGCCTAGTGGAGCACGGACGCGGCCGTTCAAAGCGAGGCCCAGCGTGGATCGCGTACGGCGGTCCTTTCGAAACCGCCGTGGTTCGGATCCCCGCTGGTCCTCGCGGCATGCGAAGCTGCTCGGCGCGCACCGAGGGCCCGATTCGGCTAAATGTCATTCTAACCGCTAACCCGGTTACCGTCGATGCTTCACCTGCATGCTCACACGCATACGCTACCCCTTTCACCCTCACCGAGCTCGGTGCTCCAACGCCGCCCGTACACCCCGCGTACTTCGCTATTGCACTCGTTCTTTCGCTCATAGACTTGGTCACACACCTGACCACCGCACACCTTTGCACACACTCGTCATTCGCACACCTCACCAACACACCTCTTCACGCCCCCTTCTCGGTCACCTCCTCTGTGACAATCACAGGTGTGCTCTCACTCGTACACCCAACCACGTGCCTCACTACCAACTCAAGTGTGCATTCCCACACACGCTCTACCATTCCAGGTGTGCATCCTTCCATTCCAGGTGTACATCCTCTCTCACCTGTCACAACCAACTCACGCTCCGTGTCACTCTCACTACTTTCACCACCACTCTTGACAGCGCACTCACCCTTACTCTCGACAGCGCACTTTTTCCTCATGCACCTGTCCGTTACACACCTTTCTCGCGCACACTCTTGCGCACACTCTCCCGTTACTTTCTCCGTAACACTCACCACAGGTGTACATTCTCCCTTACTTTTGACAGCGCACTCTTTCCTCATGCACCTGTCCGTTACACACCTTTCTCGTGCATCCTCCTGCGCACACTCTCTCGTTACTCCCTCCGTAACACTCACCACAGGTGTACACTCTCTCGTTACATCCTCTGTAACACTCCTCACTACGCGCTTCCATGTGCTCCCTCGCACACGCGCTACGACCAACTCACTCTCGACAGCACACTCACTCCTCGGCGCGCACTTTTTCCTCACGCACCCCAGAGTCGGACATTCTCGCACACCTCCTCCTTCGCACACCGTACCTGTCGCACACTTCATCAACGGCCTCTCACGAACACCCGGATCCAAATCAACCCCCAAGCCGACTGAAGCTCCCCTCACATCATATACATTTCCACGTATATCGCCACTCACCTTGGCACCCCGTCTCCGCACCTCCTTCGCCACCTGCAAACTCTTTATTTAGTGAGCACACCATTATGAGTTGAGCACCGACCTTGTACATATTCCATCACCTCCTCCTGTATTTCTCTCTTAGTTTCTGTCCGTCTCTTCTTAATTTCACTCACCTCTTCCTCCACTTCCTCTAATTTTTGCTTCACCTCATTTATTTCCCGGTGCGTCTCCTCAAGTTCGTCCTCTAAGGCTATCTTGACCGTCTCTATGTGCGTCCTCACCTCCCGGTCCTTCGTCTCCATTACTTCTGTCACCTCGTCCAACCTCGTTGTCAGTCCCTCACGTACCATCTGACATTGCCTCTTCGTCGCTATCAAGTCGTCCTTGATGTCTCTTTGTGTCGCTTTTAACCCTCCTAGTACCGCAGTATTCCTTTGTACCTGCTCCACTAACTCCGTCTGTCCCACCGTCAGCTGTTCCACCTCCTGCGTCAGGTCTTCTATTCCCCCTTGTAACCTAGCCGTATTATTCCTCACCTCTTTCTCTATATGCTTTTCACCTCGCTTTACCTCCTCGCGTACCCCCGAGACCTCCTCACTTACACCTCGTCGTATCTCCTCTTTCATCTCCTCCCTCTCTTTTGTAGATGCCGCCCTCATCTGTCCCAATTCATCCCTCTGAGCATCCAGTTTGGTTTCTACCCCGATTTTCACCTCCTCTATCTGCTCTCCCATTTGTTTAATTTCTCGGGCGGATTGCTCCCCTATTTCCCGCAATTTGTCTTCCATTCTATCTTCTAGCCCCCTCAACCCATTTTTCACCCCCTCTATCTGATTCTCCTGGGCAGCCATTCTATTTTCCACCCCCGTTAATCCATGTTTCACCCCTTCTATCCCATTGTCTAACCCCTCAAATTTCTTGTCTAACCCCTCAAATTTCTTGTCTAACCCCTTAAAATTATTGTCTAACCCCTCACTGGTACCCCTCACTTCGTCCCTCATTGCCCCCATTTGGCCCTCTAATCGCTCACTATTAGCCCTCGCGTCGTCCCTTATTTGCTCACCCTGAGCCTCCATCTTATCATTTAGCTTCTCCATGCTTGCCGCAAGTTGAATCAGAAAGAGGTTCATGTCTATCGGCGCCGTGGGCTCGGCCGCCGCGGCTACGTGCGCAGCGCAATTTGGTGCTGCTACGGTCACAGGCGCCGCTAAATTTGGTGCCGCCGTAACCACGTGCGCGAGAGCGCCATTTTGCGCGCCTGAAACCTCCTCAACCACATTGCCAATGTTCTCCTCCTCTCTTTCCTCCACATACATTTCCCCGAGGTCCTGGGTCGATTCTACCCCGTCTATCTCTCCCACCGACATCCCGTCGCCTTGACCAGCCATGGCGCGATTTCAAAATGTGGGTTTTGTAAAACAAAAGCAATTTCGGTAGTTTGTAATTTTGAGCGCGTTAAGGGAGCATTACACTGAACACAGTAAAAACAACACAAAATCACAGTAATGCACTTTTTGATAAAATGTCTTGATTGAAAATATGAAAAACTATATATGTACATGTTGCTTGATATATGAACATTACATTGGTATACATTACATAACATTATATTATGCATGGTTACCATGGTAACCAGATGAATACAAATGATGAATTACCACTTTTCAGCTTATATCTTCTCTATGACAAGTCCATTTACGTTCAAACTTGGTACATATATACAATACTAGGAAACAAACATTTTAATTGATGCATTTGTATAATTGGCATTTCGTGTTGCCATGGCAACCATTAATCGTCCAATGAGAATTGACATCCTTTAAATTAAAAACCCAAGGTCATAATACAATAAAACTCTATTAATATCTTTGTTGGGTCATTATCAATATCTGTGCCAAATTTGAAGTGAAAAGAATTAAGAATTCCAAAGTTATAGGGGAAAATGTAAACTAATATTATGTAAACACACATTTGCTGTAAGTGGCCATTGAAATCAGGATTCCGTTTCCTATACATTGAAATTACAATTGCGTACAATGTTTTTCCATTATTTCATGAATCTGGAGTTCACTTTGCAAGTTTTTTCAAATTTGCAAGTTTGCAACTTTGCAAATAATGCCCCCTTAAGCGCTTCAGGTCCGAATCCGACACTTCTGACACCAATTGTTACGGTCCGCGGATAAGATGTTGTTTGCCGAGCGGAGGCGCCGCGGCCGAACAGTTTTTCCCGACTCACCCGATCCCCTGAACGTTGGCCAGATCGCGCCACAGCTATTCAATGAGGGAAAAGACAAAGACGACACGGATGTGAAGAAGAGGAAGACGAAGGCAAAAAGGTTTGAAATACGATTACTATTTATTACTATTTACAGGCTCAAAGAAACCAAGGAGAAGGAAAGATAAGAAAATAATATAGACAGAGGGACGGACCAGAAGGACACAGTGAAAATCGCTAGCTTATCTATGCAGTCTTAATTAATTACCCAGGGACAAAACAAACAGAACAAACTCACGTACACCAAAAGAATGGAAAGGCAGGACTGGTGGGAGGTGGATGGCTGGAGGGAGAGGAAGGTCCGGAGCTGGCTGGAGCTTGATCCCGCACGGGAAGTCGGGCTGGACCTCGACGGCCGCCGATGCCACCGATCCTGTCGTGTGCGCAGGGTAACGGGTCGGAGCTGCTTGGTGGAGCCAAGCCAACGCTGCTGGTGGGGGGTCTGGCGTGACGGGTTCTCTCTCCCTCTCTCACTAACTCCAGGACTCTTTCTCTCTTGCTTAGTCCAATCACTCCTCACCACCGACAACTCAACGCAACCACTGACCACCACTGACGACCAACCCCCGCTCTGACCAAAACCACACAACTCAGCTCTTCGCAACTTCTTGCGTGCGCGCCTTTATAGCGCCTCCGGCGATTAAGCCGTCGGCTTTTAGGACACGCCCATCGGTGTGCTCACCTCGGCCCTGGTTGGTCGCGCGACCCTCTGGCTCCGCCCTTGATGACGACGGGCGGGCACGCCTTTCTTCCCCGACCCGAGCACATGTTCAATGGTGGCTTTGGGGCGAAAACAACCCACAGCTGTAACAAACTGGCAAACTGCCCAGTGCAGTTGGCAATGGAGACTTGGAGGGGATGTAGCTGGAAATTGAGGCTTGGCAATGGAAGTTTTGGGAGTGGGAATGGGGAATGAAAGGAATCTATCTATTTCACTTGGTGCAATGGAGTGTCATTTTAATGGAAGACAAGGCCTTACCCTGATACACATAATAAGGAAATAAACTCCTGAACAAGGGTATTATAGTGTCCTTCAATGTATGCTTTATGGAATTAACTACCGGAACGCCCTTTGACCTTTACACAACACTGGAGGCAGGAGGGGCCAGAATCAAGCAATGTTACACAACAATTTACCACAATACAACACAATAAAAAAAATACAATCCTCATATCCGCAACAATATTATGTTCCCTCAAACGTATACCAATCAGAGCTGAAGACCTGGTCACATGACAGTGTGATGTGATTACGTCTGATGTCATTACGGCAGTGCTGCGGCTGACTCCACGCACGCCATTTTGATTTATATATTATTCATGCCGAACATTTCATCGAACCTGTCATATATCACAATCGCCATGCTCTACCTTGACGTTTTTCATTCAGTGTGAAACACAAACAAACTGATTGTTAAAATGACTCGAAAGCAGCGGCGTTACGGCTCTTCCAACAAAACGGTACGTATCGGCCTTGGGCGTTATGACTCACCTTCCGCTTCGGACAAATTAAGCCCAGGTTTCTTAATACAGTGGTATCGTTTCAGTAGTATCGTTTTCGTAATAATAATAATACTGTATAGTAAATATAACCATAACACTTTAATCCCAATGTCATGAATGGAAACTTGATTGATTGAAGCGGTGTAACTGCGGAAGTAAGGAATTCACCTCGGTTTTTTAAAAATAATATAATTTCCGTAATAATAACGTAACGTTATTATTATAGTAAATCTAATTGTGACACTAATCCCTTTGTCGTGACTGCAACGTTTCTGGAGGTTAAATATATATCCAATATATATTAAAGTAGCGGCAGTTTTGTGTCCATCCGTCATGCTACGTCATTACGTATATGATGTCATTACAGCGTAAACACCCACACACTTCGGGAGTGGCAGGAAAGGTCATTCCTCTTTGGGATATATAGATTACAGTCTCTCTATGGTCGGGTTTCAAGGACATTGGGTGTGTGTTCATTTACCAAGGTTCTTGTGGAGAGATCGCCAAGTGGTTTAAGTATTCGAGCAAGCACTCCATTCAAAGCACTTAAGGAACGGCTGGCTTGGCAAGCGCGAGTTCGCTGCTTGGTAAATGAGCACACCACCAACCCTTGTGGGGTATATATATTACAATGGATCTTCGCTCGGTTCTGCAAGTAAAACTTACCTCATGGATGTTGGGATTCCTCCAAATTTCTTTGTTTAATGTTATAAACAGCATTAGCGACTGTTTAAAAAGCTAATCATGTGTGCTCGTGGTTTATAATATTTTACAAGCCCGGCTACTCTGCTGTTAGACTTTCGGTCTTGTTTTTGAAGGCTTTGGTTTCCATGGCGTCAAGAGGGAAAAGCAGTACTGCAAGCTGCAAATTAAGGCCTTGTCGGCAGATAAAAGTTCAGGTGTGCCAAGGAAAAATCTCGCAAAAGATGATCTCGCAATTTAGCTTTCCAACCTGCTTTGTAACATCAAACGATCAGCTTACTGGGGAACATCACGTTGTGTGGAAATTATAAGGTATTGCTAAAAAGTTACCAAATGTCTGCATAAAGCTGAATCTTTGAAATAAAAACAATGTACATCGTGTTGATTTGCTTTGTGATATCATTTACTGTCTTAAAATGCTTTATTTTTTTTATACCTCTGCTGACAGTCACTGGAGTCATTATGTCTTTGGGTTGGCTGTACGTCCGTCCGTGATAGGTTTTCGTTACTGCGATAACTTGAGAAATGCTGAAAGGATTTCAATTAGAATTAGATAAAGTATGTACTATGATGTAAAGATGAACTCATTAGATTTTGGGGTCATGAGGTCAAAGGTCAGAGGTCATGTTAGGTGAAAAAAAATCCTGTGACCGCGATAACTTATGAACCAGCGATGGGGTTTTGATCAAATTTGGTACAAGTGTGTATTATGATGCAAATATGAACTGATTTGATTTTTGGGTCAAGATGTCAAAGGTCAGAGTCTGTAATAGGGTTTTGGCACCACAATAACTTGAGAATGGCTGAAGAGAACCAAGTTAAACTTGGTACAAGTATGTATAATTATTTAAAGATAAAACTGATTGGATTATAGGGTCAAGATCTGATGTCCCGTTTGATTAAAAAATTCTCTTACCGAGCTAACTTGTGAATCAGTCATGGAATTTTGACCTAACTTGGTATCTTATGTACCGTGCTGAATTTTGACCTAACTTGGTACATATTATGATGCAAAGATGAACTGATTCGATTTCGGCATCAAAGGTGAAAAGTAAGAGCTCATATCAGGTAAAAATTTGATACTTGAGAACAGCTGAATGGATTTAAATCAAACTTGGTACAAATATATATATAATGATGCAATAATATGGGTGGAGGAACATCGGTCACCGTCGCGACGTCGAAGAGTCCCATTCTGGTTTTAACCTGAAGCGTGTTCCATTAACATGCAACATGCAAACCGAGTGGGTAATGTAAGGTAACCGAGACATGGGTAATGAACGTAGAGCAGCAACGAAGGCTGGAAAGGGTGGAAATGCGAATGGTTCGGTGGATGTGCGGAGTATCATTGAGAGAGAGGAAGACAAATGATGAATTGCGAAAGATGATGGGAATAGAGTCTGTGATTGATGCTGTGAAGAGGAACAGGTTGAGATGGTTTGGTCATGTGTTGAGGAAGGATGAAAGTGACTGGTTGAGAAGAGTGATGGAAATGAATGTAGAAGGAAGTAGAGGATGGGGAAGACCGAGAAAGATTTGGCTAAAGATGGTGGAAGAAGAAATGCGGGCAAGGGGGTTAACAAGGGGAGATGCAGAAAATAGGGCAAAATGGAGAAGATTGTCATGGGGACCGCAAGGCTAACCCCTGCTCTAGCAGGGAAAATGGCCTTTAAAATGCCTGTTTGTGTTTATGCAAACCACAGCTTTAACCCAGTGACTGGAGCAAACACCATTTGATTTATTCATTTACCCAGGACCTTTCACCTGAACTGTTGACTTGTCAGTTCAGTGTGTGCATGGTTCCATTTCTGTACCTGGCTGTCGTTTGTTCCCTTCGTATTCCGCTCAGATGTTAGCCAACATAATGATGCATTTTGGTGAGATTCCACTCAACACTTGTCACACCAGGTTCTCCAAAAACGCAGGAGATTTGGACGATTTGGTGTCCTCTGGCCTGGTTTTGCTTGATTTTGGACAAAGCATTGACCTGCAGCTTTTTCAACTCGGAACAAGGTTCCGTGGCTCGTCGAAGACGCAATCTTTCTGTTGCCCAGAGATGCTTCATGATCAGCCATGGACCATCCAGGTGGGTTTGTCAAATATAAAATTCAGGATTTTTTTTTTCTATAAAAAAAGAATTGAGGCTCGTGGAAGAGTGGGAAATGGCAGTGGATGGATGGTGGGTTGGAGGTGGAGTGGGGGGGGGTGGGGGGGGGGGCAGAGGGTGTGCACGTTTGGACTCAAAAAGCAGGGAAATTAATGAAACGTAAACAGAAAAAGGAGGGGAAGGAATGCAACAACGTTCAAGTACGAGGGTTGGGTTCGTTAAGATAAATGGTAGAGGGGATATCGCAGATATAGTTGGGAGGGGGTGAGATTGAGGGGATGGAACATTGAGATTCCAGGTTCAAGTCCCATTTAATCTGGCCATTGCCTACTGATGTCCTAGTTTATGTGAAGTACAGTGCAGGGATGTCTCCTAATATCCTTGTTACCTCCTAATAGTACTCAGTTGGTAAGCGGAGGTTATGTTTTCACCCCTGTCTGTCTGTCTGTCTGTCTGTCTGAACAGGATATCTCAAAAAGTTGTGGATGAATTCGGATGAAACCTGGTGGACAGGTCGGGTCGGGTCAAGGAGGAATTAATTTCATTTTGGTGAAGATCCGGATCCGGATCAGATAATCTTTTAAGTGATTCTTCACCATTGAGTGTTGGGGTTGAAACCGATATACAACACAATATCTCAAAAAGCTATGGATGGAGTTGGACGAAACTTGGTGGATCGGTTGGGTTTGTAACAAGGACGAAACGATTCGATTTTGGTGAAGATCTGAATACGGATCTGGAAACGAGAATGATTTAATTTCAAAAGTGATTCTTCACCATTGAATGATAGGGCCAAAACGATATATACACAAAGAATTAAGTTAAGCACCCCTACACAACGAATTAAGGTAAGCACCCCCTAATATATATTCTTTGTGTATATGTATACATTTGCATATATTCTAAGGTATGTGAGATCAAATAATGATTGGTATGACATTAGCAATTATCCATTGATGAAATTGAGTGATCAAAGTGAAAAAAAGGGATTGGTTGAGTCAGTGATCCGATCACGTGGGTCCTACACACGTTATTGACGCACAGATCGCTAGAGGTCTTCTCAGAACAATGACTGTACGTTAGAAAACATAAACGTCATCCACACTGTCCGTGATGGACCTATAGCTCCATACTTAAATTGAGGTGAAAATATGCCTAAAATTCCCAAAAAATTTCACCTTAAATTATTCAGAATAAAATATTGAAAACGGCATGATTGTTATGTTTTTATGTGACCATAATATCACTTCTCCAGAAAATATAGCAATATCATGGGTATATTACACTGTTTTGACGACAACAAACTTGTAATGTGCGAGGTTGTAAAAAAACGGGGGGGGGGTGCTTAACTTAATTCTTTGTGTATATAAAATGATATTTAAAAACCTTGTGGACAGGTTATGACAAAACTAGGTAGACGAGTTGGTTAGGTGACATGAACAAGTCAATTAGATTTTGGTTGAGGTCCGGATGCATATCCGGCCTACCGAGTAAGATACAAAACGTAAACTGTTTGGCCTGGCGGAGGAAGGCATGTGCTCTACCGATTGCCATTCTAGTTTTGCATGTGATGTGTTTGCAAGCTCCACCATGAGGCTTAAACTGTTGAAGAAACAGTAAAACTCAATTTAGGTTGCACCCTCGCCATTGACTGCATACATCGGTTTCGATATTTTTTTGTTTATCGTGACACGTGGCCTTCACTTGCCTTTTTCACCCTTGCTCTCTGTGTCCCCAAATGTGATGCCACATTTGTGGTGTTTGAGCTGCGGTTTCCGCTGTGATCCTCTTTTCGCAGCCTGACCTCTTCGCTGTTGCCAGCACGGTACATTGTCTGCTGTTTGGGGAGTACATGAAGGTGCAACATGATGGTAACACCTGGAGAATTTGTTGTGCTTTCAAAAGGTATGTTTCAGGTGACCAAAATATACCTGGGAACATTTAAATTAGTTTGGCTCAGAATCTGTTTGGCTTTTTAATTTTTATTTATTTTAATCTTTTCTTTCCTTGAATCGTCTTTCATAAAGTAATTTCTGATTGTTTTTGTCTTTGTGCACAATTTTTTTTCTTTCATCTTCTTCGTCCGTATGCAGCACAAGGCTGCGGGGTGGCATCATTAGCTGATGCAGCCAATGGCAGGATTTTGTAATTTGTTCGGGGTGCTGGCGATAGTTCACCTCCTCTTTACGAAGGACACGGTGGGATATTCTGCGAAGGTCAGCAACAAATGCTGGCAGATGGGATGTGCCCGTTTAATGTTCATCCGAGGGATGGCACACACATTGATGAATCACCCTGCCTGTGAAACACCGGGGTGACAATTTATAGCCGGACCGAGATTCCAACCCAGGCTTTTAGACAGCTTTGAGGCGAGTGTGCGCACCCCTCCCAGCCATCCTGGCGACCCCCAATTTATTTTGGTGTAATGTTCTGTTGCAATTTCTTTTCTGAGCGAGATTTGGTTTCTACCAACCGTAAAGCGCTTACAATTGAATTTTTGTACACCACTCCTTTCCTATTCCATCTCCAAACACCTCTCCCTCCCAATACGGTCTCTGAGCTGCACGGTCACTGACGGTCACGGTCAATTGACTGCACAATTCAAATTGACTGCACGGTCAATACGGTCTCTGAGCCGGGCGCCAGAGGCACCCCGGCAATGCCGCACTGAAGGATAATAATTATTTATTTGGCATGGGGGTGGTGTACTTTGAATGTATCTGTACTTGTACACCGCTCCTTTCCCATGCCATCTCCAGGCGCTGCATAACGTCATTGCCGGGCACCAAAGGGGTCTCGGCAATGACGCGCGCTGAAAGGGAGTACTCAGTTTTCATTCTGGTTGTTTGTTTGTTTGTTTTCTTTCTTGTTTGTCCGGGCGATATCTCAGCCACCCTTTGAGTTCGGAAGCTGAAATTTTGGCACAATAGTGAGCACAATTTGGCACAATAGTGGCTAACCCCCGCTCTAGCGGGGAAAATGGCCTTAAAACGGTCATTCATTCATTCATTCATTCAGTGAGCAAGTGCTTTAATCAAAAAAACAAAAAATACCGTTTTTGACAATCGATTCATTGATTAGTTACTGAATTATTATCGATTAATTAAGTACTTATTGTACACCGCTCCTTTCCTATGCCATCTCCAGGCATTGCAAAACGTCATTGCCGGGCACCGAAGGGGGCTCGGCAGTGCCGCACGCTGAAAGGGAGTACTCGGTTTTCACTCCGGTTATTTTCTTTCTTTCTTTCTTTCTTTCTTGTTACTTGCCGGAAAAGATTCCGGCAAGTATGTTTATCTGTTCGTTACTTGCCGGAAAAAAATTCCGGCAAGTATGTTGATCTGTTCGTTTGTCTGTCTGTTTGTCTGTCTGTTTGTTTGCAGCACTGCGTCTACACCGTTGCACGTAGAATCGCCAAACTTTGCACACATATTGGTCTTGCCCTGGAATAGACTGTGCCCAATTGATGACGTCATCGGTCTCGTGGTTCGGCCGCCATCTTGGAAAAACCGAAAAACTTTGCACCTCCATATCTCCGAAAGTACTGAATAGAAAAAATTGAGACATGGCTCATTGTAAAGAACTCTCGATGGGGAATAAAATATGTTAATGATGACTTCATCGGTCACGTGGTTCGGCCGCCATCTTGGAAAAACCGGAAAACTTTGCATCTCTATATCTCCGAAAGTCCTGAATAGAAAAAATTGAGACATGGCTCATTGTAAAGAACTCTCCACGGGGAATAAAATATGTTAATGATGACGTCATCGGTCACGTGGTTCGGTCGCCATCGTGGAAAAACCGGAAAACTTTGCATCTCTATATCTCCGAAAGTCCTGAATAGAAAAAATTGAGACATGGCTCATTGTAAAGAACTCTCCACGGGGAATAAAATATGTTAATGATGACCTCATCGGTCACGTGGTTCGGCCGCCATATTTGTCCTAAATGGCCGATAAAAAAGTACATTCCGGCAAGTCCTCGGTCTCTGACCTATTTTTCATTACTTGCCGGAAAAGATTCCGGCAAGTATGTTGATCTGTTCGTTTGTCTGTCTGTCTGTCTGTCTGTTTGTCTGTTTGTCTGTCTGTCTGTCTGTCTGCAGCACTACGTCTACACTGTTGCACGTAGAATCGCCAAACTTTGCACACATATTTGTCTTGCCCAGGAATAGACTGTGCCCAATTGATGACGTCATTGGTTACGTGGTTCGGCCGCCATCTTGGAAAAACCGAAAAACTTTGCACCTCTATATCTCCGAAAGTACTGAACAGGAAAAATTGAGACATGGCTCATTGTAAAGAACTCTCCATGGGGAATAAAATATGTTAATAATGATGTCATCAGTCACGTGGTTCGGCAGCCATCTTGGAAAAACGGCAAAACTTTGCACCTCTATATCTCCGAAAGTACTGAACAGAAAAAATCGAGACATGGCTCATTGTAAAGAACTCTCCATGGGGAATAAAATATGTTGATGATGATGTCATCAGTCACGTGGTTCGGCCGCCATCTTGGAAAAACCGAAAAACTGTGCACCTCCATATCTCTGAAAGTACTGAATGGAAAGAATTGAGACATGGCTCATTGTGAAGAACTCTGCATGGGGAATAACATATGTTAATGATGACGTCATCGGTCACGTGGTTTGGCCGCCATATTTGTCCTAAATGGCCGATAAAAAAGTAAATTCCGGCAAGTCCTCGGTCTCTGACCGATTTTTCATCTGTCTGTCTGTCTGTTTGCAGCACTACGTCCACACCATTGCATGTAGAATCGCCAAACTTTGCACATGTATTTGTCTTGCCCTGGAATAGACTGTGCCCAATTGATGACGTCATCGGTCACGTGGTTCGGCCGCCATCTTGGAAAAACCGAAAAACTTTGCACCTCCATATCTCCGAAAGTGCTGAATATAAAAAATTGAGACATGGCTCATTGTAAAGAACTCTACATGAGGAATAAAATATGTTAATGCTGATGTCATCGGTCACGTGGTTCGGCCGCCATCTTGGAAAATCCGAAAAAATTTGCACCTCTATATCTCCGAAAGTGCTGAATAGAAAAAATGGAGACATCGCTCATTGTAAAGAACTCTCCGTGGTGAATAAAATATGTTAATGATGATGTCATAGGTGCGTCCATTATGACGTCATAATTCGATAAGTACAAAACTTCATCCGATCAAGATGAAATTTCTTGAGCATCATCAAGGAATAAATTAGTTTAGAAAACAAATAATGATGATGTCATCGGTCACGTGGTTCGGCCGCCATATTTAAAAGTAAATTCCGGCAAGTCCTCGGTCTCTGACCGATTTTTCATCTGTTTGTCTGTCTGTTCGCAATACTACGTCTACACCGTTACACGTAGAATCGCCAAACTTTACACACATTTGTCTTGCCCTGGAATAGACTGTGCCCAATTTTAAACTCTCTCGGCCCAAGGCCTCCATTATGACGTCATAATTCTACAAGTACAAAACTTCATCCAATCAAGATTAAATTTATTGAGCATAATTTAGGAATAAATTAGTTTAGAAAACAAATAATGACGCCATCGTTCACGTGGTTCGGCCGCCATATTTGTCCAACATAGCCGAATAAAAAAACAAGAACATTCCGGCAAGTCCTCGGTCTCTGGCCGATTTTTCATTTTCTTGTTTGTTTGTCCGGGCGATATCCCAGCCATCCTTTGAGCTAGCAAGCTGAAATTTCGGCACAATAGTGAGCAAGTGCTTTGGCAAAAACGTTATTTTGTTTTTGGATTAATTAATTGATTAGTTATTTCATTATTATTGACTAGCAGAAGTACCCGGCATTGCCGGGCGGGGAGGGGGTAGGGGGAGGGGAACGGGGGGGAGGGGAGGAGAGGGGGGAGGGGAGGGAGAGGGAGGGGAGGAGAGGGGGGAGGGAGAGGGAGGGGAGGAGGGGGAGGTAAGGGTGGAAGTGGGAGGGTAAGGGGGAGAGGGTGTAGGGGGAAGGGAGGGGTAGGGTACAGGGGGAAGGGGAGGATGGAGGGGGGGAAGGGGAGGATGGAGGGGGGAGGTGGAGGGGGAAGGGGGGAAGGGGAGGTAACATTACATTGCACACACACAAACTGTGTTTTATGTTCAATGGTCTGGCGGCGGGGATGGAACATCACGTGATCGCTCTGAGCGAATCAGCGCGCTGCTCTGCCACCGACCGGCTCAGATTCCGTGTATAATATTCCTCGCTGAAAAAAAATCTATGTGAAACATGCTACTATCTATGCTAAATCATGCTAAATCATGCTAAATGCTAATCATGCTAAAATCTATGCTACTTGCTGTGAGTTTATGGCGGCAAGGAACATCACGTGATCACTCTGAGCGAATCAGCGCGCTGCTCTGCCACCGCCACAGAATCCGTGTATAATATTCCTCGCTGAAAAAAAAATGGATCTAAAGATGAAAGAAAAAAAAACCTATGTGGTGTGAATGGCAATGTTCCTCGCTGAAATGTGAAAAAACGCAATCGCTTTTCGCTCTGAATTACGTGCGAACGCGTAACTGTGAGTTTATGGCGGCAAGGAACATCACGTGATCGCTCTGAGCGAATCAGCGCGCTGCTCTGCCACCGCCTCAGATTCCGTGCATAATATTCCTCGCTGAAATAAAAATATGGTAAAAAAATATTATGAAATATTTTTTTTTAGGTCGGCCATGTTCTTCCCAGGCTCAATGGCCATGTCTATGCCAAATATCAAGCACGTGAGCCTCTCCGTTTAGGAGTCTATCGGTAACATTACACACACACACACACACACACACACACACACACACACACACACACACACACACACACACACACACACACAAACTGTGTTTTATATATATAGATTAATTAAGTACCTATTTATTTCCTTTCTCCTCTGGGAATTATCTCAGGCACCTTTTGAGCTAGGAATCTGATATTTGGACATGACAATGATCAAGTGATTTGGCTGTAAAGTCTCATTTTGATGTATTGTTTTATTCATTAATCGATTATTTAATTATTCGATTAATGACTTCATTTTTTAAAAAAATTATGTTGCAGATTCGGATGAAACGGTGGTGGTTTTGGTATTTTATTTGCGAATTAATTAATTTAATTATTTTACGATTATTAATTATTTTTTTTCATTATTAATCATTTATTTATTTTCTTTCTTATCTGGGCAATATCTCAGGCACCTTTTGAGCTAGGAAGCTTATATTTGGACAGGACAGTGACCAAGTGATGTGGCTATAATGGATATTTTTGATTTATTGATTTATTGATTAATTACTTATTGTTTAATCAATCAATTATTATTTCTTTTTTCTGATGAATGGCTTATTTAATTAATTTTGAAAAAGTTACATCTTCGGATGAAGCACTGGTGATTTACGTATGCTATTAGCCAATTGATTAAGAAAATATTTTATGATCATTATTTATTGATTTGATTTGTACAATTAATAAATCAATTATTGTATACCTCTCCTACCCAATGCAGTCTCTACGAGCTGCACGTCGGTATTGCCAGGCACCCAAGGCAACCTGGCAATGCCGCGCTGGAGGATATTTATTTATTTGGCATGGGGGCCGTGTACTTGGAATGTTCCTGTACTTGTTTGATTTCTTTTTTGTTTGTTTGTCCGGGCTATATCTCAGCCATCCTTTGGGCTCGGTAGCTGAAATTTGGGCGCAATAATGAGCACGTGCTTTGGCAAAAACTATTTTGTTTTTTTATTCATCAATTAATTGATTAATTGCTTCATTATTATCGATTTATTTCGTACTTATTTATTTCCTGTCTCATCTGGGCATTTTCTCAGGCACCTTTTGAGTTCGGAAGCTGATATTTGGAGACGATAATGACCAAGTGATTTGGCTATAAAGGATATTCATGATTTATTGATTAATCAATTGATCGTTTAATTATTTATTAATTAGTTAATTATTTTTTCCCCCCATTAATGATTTAATTTTCAAAAAGTTGCAGTTTCGGATAAAACACTGGTGGTTGAGGTATGCTATTAGTGAATTGATTAAGAAATTATTTTCTGATTACTATTTATTGATTTCAATTATGCAATTAATCAATCAATTATTGTCAACCTCTCCCTTCCAATATCATCTCTATGTGCCGCAATGGGATCTTATTTATTTATTTGGCATGGGGCCGGTGTACCTTAAATGTGTCTGTACTTGTATTTTATCTCATTTGTTCCTGTGCACGATTGGTTGGTGTTTATTTGTGTCATTGGTCCTCTTCTTTCTTCTTCTTGGCCAAAGTTTGCTCCTTTCAGTATACTATATATGCTTTTGCCATATCTATTAATGCCACCAGGATGAAATTGCCAACTGTTGTGATGAACATTACTATATTCGTGATCACGAGGTTGAAAATATGTCACCCTCCCCATGCACCGTGTTCTCTGCACCTTTCCAGGTGGCACAAGAAACAATGGCAGCAATTCTTCCATGACTTGTTGAACACTGGGCGTGGACAGTCCAACACACTTTACAACCTGCGGACCCTGCTCACAAACACCCTGAAGACTGAGGCTCGGTGGCACCTTCAGATGGCTTGCTCTGACCTTTCGCGCTTCTTAAAGGAGAGTCATGGTTCCTTGCACAAGACAGCTCGCTGACTCCGTTTCATTGAATGATCCTTTTTTTACTTTTGAAACCTGTTTGTTGGTGTTTTTAAAATAAATTTGTGCAAAATTTTTGTTCTTTCCTGCAGTCTTGTCTCTGTCTCTGTCTCCCACATCTCATCATCATTTTGTTATGAATTTGATGAGTCCAAAATCATTTGGAGAAACCTTTAATGGAAATTGACTTGGTTTATCAGCTTAATGTTATGTCATCATTGAGACTATTTCTTATTTTGCACATTGTTAGGTGACTGGTGAGATTTTATTGCAGATTTACTTTGTTGTGCTTTTCGATCACCTATTCCTGTTCACGATGACGGAGTGGCTCGATGATCTTCAACATGAAATCATCTTTTTCACTTTATTGTTTTTTACTAAGAAATAAAAACCTGTTAAACATTGATATCCTGAAGCTTATGCAAGCACCGTATTGAGTGACCCATGTGGTTGTGCCCGGTTAACCTGCATTTTCACATGACCAACCTCAAAAGTATCAAAAAAAGAGAAACTTGTATTTTCAGTGCTTGCCATGATGCTGCATATGCTGTTGTTTGAGGTCTTGGAGCAGCTGCTGTCAGGTTCCATTCCTGTGGCCAATTCCTGGTACTATGCTTGGACAGTGAAGAAGATGGAACATTTTTGATGGAGGTCGAGGAGGAGAGGGTTGGGGCTGGAGTCTTTGGTAGGACAGGATCCTGAACTCTTTTGTAATGCTTTGAGAGGGTCATCAAAGGGTGCAAAATGTCAAAATGGTTGTTCTGCCATGGACATGCATGGGGGTGGTCAATGCAGCCATTTTCAGTTGCATTCCTGAGAACATCAGTCATTGTTATGTGAACATTGTTATGTGAACATGGTTATGTGAACATGGTTATGTGTACATGGTCATGTGAACATGTTTATGTGAACATGGTTATGCATTATGTGGAAGGGTGGCATTGTGTGACACGTCGGAGTGGCATTGTGTTACACGTCGGAGTTGCATTGTGTGACACGTCGGAGTGGCATTGTGTGACACGTCAGAGTGGCATTGTGTGACACGTCGGAGTGGCATTGTGTGACACGTCGGAGTGGCACTGTGTGACACGTCGGAGTGGCACTGTGTGACACGTCGGGGTGGCACTGTGTGACACGTCGGGGTGGCACTGTGTGACACGTCGGGGTGGCACTGTGTGACGTCGGGGTGGCACTGTGTGACCCGTCGGGGTGGCACTGTGTGACCCGTCGGGGTGGCATTGTGTGATCCGTCGGAGTGGCATTGTGTGACACGTCGGAATGGCTCGATGCAATCTCAGACAGCATTGACGGGGCAATTTTGCTTCATCCTTCTGCACACAACATGGTATTTGGTGATTTCAACATTCATCACAAGGAGTGGCTGGTACACTCTCGCAATACTGACACTCCTGGTATCGATAGAATACCTATAATTTCTTAATGTCACCCAAATTGTTTCCTCTCCCACTCGTATTCCTGTTCTCCCACCATTACAGTTGCATATTTTACCAAAACGAAATATAACAAGTACAGATACTTTCAAAGTACACCGCCCCCATGCCAAATAATTAAATATCCTCCAGCGCGACATTGTCGGGGTGCCCCTGGCGCCCGGCAATACCGCCGTGCAGCTCATAGAGACTGTATTTGGAGGGAGAGGACACAATAATTGATTGATTAATTGCATCATTAAAATCAATAAAAGATTATCATAAAATATTTTCTTAATCAATTGGCTAATAGCATAACCAAACCACTCGTGCTTCATCCGAAGATTTATCTTTTAGAAGTTTAATTAAATGTCATTAATCGAAAAAATTAGATAATTAATTTCTTAATCGATAAATCAAAAATATTCCTTGGAGCCACATCACTTGGTCACTGTTGTGTCCAAATATTAGCTTCTTCGCTCAAAAGGTGCCTGAGATATTGCCCAGATGAGAAAGAAAATAAATAATCCTTGATTGAATCAATATGAATGAATGATCGTTTTGAGGCCATTTTCCCCGCTGGAGTGGGGGTTTGCCTTGCGGGCCCCATGGCCATCATGGTTTCCTGTTTGAGGCAATTTTTTTTTTTTTTAATGGCCGGATGCCCTTCCTGACGCCAACCCTTAGTCGCCTCTTACAATGTGCAGGGATACGGTGTACCTATTCTAAATCCGGGTACACCGTGATCATTCATCCCAGCAAGCTGGTACTCAATTTGCCCACCTCGGAAGGATGACAGGCTGAGTCAACCCCCCTGGCGTTAATTCAGTGATTACCGGGATTCGAGCTCAGGATCCCAAGCCTGTGCCCTAACCGCTAAGCCAACACCAGGCACCAGACTTAATTAATCTATATATATATACACAAAGAATTAAGTTAAGCACCCCCCCCGTTTTTTTACAACCTCGCACATTACAAGTTTGTTGTCGTCAAAACAGTGTAATATACCCATGATATTGCTATATTTTCTGGAGAAGTGATATTATGGTCACATAAAAACATAACAATCATGCCGTTTTCAATATTTTATTCTGAATAATTTAAGGTGAAATTTTTTGGGAATTTTAGGCATATTTTCACCTCAATTTAAGTATGGAGCTATAGGTCCATCACGGACAGTGTGGATGACGTTTATGTTTTCTAACGTACAGTCATTGTTCTGAGAAGACCTCTAGCGATCTTTGCGTCAATAACGTGTGTAGGACCCACGTGATCGGATCACTGACTCAACCAATCACTTTTTTTCACTTTGATCACTCAATTTCATCAATGGATAATTGCTAATGTCATACCAATCATTATTTGATCTCACATACCTTAGAATATATGCCAATGTATACATATACACAAAGAATATATATTAGGGGGTGCTTACCTTAATTCGTTGTGTAGGGGTGCTTAACTTAATTCTTTGTGTATATATAAAACACAGTTTGTGTGTGTGTGTGTAATGTTACCGATAGACTCCTAAACGGAGAGGCTCACGTACTTGATATTTGGCACAGACATGGCCATTGAGCCTGGTAAGACCGTGGCCGACCTAAAAATTTATTTCATAATATTTTAAAACCATATTTTTACCTCAGCGCATTTCAGTGAGGAATATTATGCACGGAATTTGACCGGTCGCAGAGCAGCGCGCTGATTCGCTCAGAGCGATCACGTGATGTTCCTTGCCGCCATTAACTTTGTTACGCGTTCGCACGTATTTCAGAGCGAAAAGCGATTGCCTTTTTTCACATTTCAGCGACGAACATTGCCATTCACACCACATAGGTTTTTTTCCCTTTCATCTTTAGATCCATATTTTTTGCCATAACGTAGCGCATTATGGCTCTCTCAAGCTCGAGTTAGCCAATCACCTGGGAGCATGAGGCCACGTTGGCCACACCCACGACAGGACGCAGAGTTGCAATCGATCGCTCAGAGCGATCACGTGATGTTCCATCACGTCACACGTTTGCACGTAATTCAGGGCGAAAAGCGATTGCGTTTTTTCACCTTTATGAGATCGTATTTTGTGCGATATGAATTAAATTTTAATTAATATTTCGTGTTTTCGAATACGAAGGATTTCCCCTTTCCCCTTTCGATTTCGAATACGAGCTTGAGTCGAGAGGGCGCATGTACGGGTTGGGAATGTACGGGTCTCCCTTCCCCCGCCCGGCAACGCCGGTACTGGAGGGCGTCACAGGATCGGTGAGTCTCCAAATCCGCTTCGTGCTCTTGCGAAGATGCAGGACGATGTCACGATTGTTGTGCTGCTCTCCGACCATGAGAACTGCAACGTCATTGTTGACTGGCCCTCCCCCTTCCCCCTCCCCCATCTGTCCTCCCCCTCCCTTCCCCCTCCGTCCTCCCTCCCCCCTCCGTCCTCCCTCCCCCCTCCCCCCTCCCCCCTCCCTCCCCCCTCCATCCTCCCTCCCCCCTCCCTCCCCCCTCCCCTTTCCCCCTCCCCTTTCCCCCTCCCCTTTCCCCCTCCCCTTTCCCCCTCCCCTTTCCCCCTCCCATCCCTCACCCTCCCCTCTTCCCCCTCCCCCCTCCCCCTCCCCCTCCCATCCCTCCCCTCCCATCCCTCCTCTTCTCCCCTCTCCCCCTCTTCTCCACCTCTCCCCCTCCCCCTCCTCCTCCCCCTCGCCCTCCCCCTCCCCCTGCCCCTCTTCTTCCGTTCCCCTCCCCACTCCCCTCCCCCACCCGGCAATGCCGGGTACTTCTGCTAGTCGATAATAATGAATAGTCCATTGGCTGAGGGGGTCCCCGTGTGCATGAGATGTGCCCTAAGTTACTCTTCATAATATTGAAGTAGACCATGAGACATATCAAAAAAGTTTGGGTAGACTTTTGGTAACCCGGCAGTAACAGAGGAAATGACGTCATTAGCCACGCCCTTTGCCGCTCTATTGATACCAAAATTTAGGGGTAGGGGAAACATAAATCGCAATAACTTTGGAAGTATAAATAACAGAACTACAAAATACCCATTAAAATGTTTGTATTTAAGTACTCTATTCATTACAATAATCATTATGCAAATTAATATGTTAATGAGGTCAAAAGGTCACAAAACCCGAGTACAAGTGAAAATTTCACACTGCTCCAAATAAATACCCACCAAGTTATGGATTTACTCACTTTTACATTTACTAGGGCATGCCCGTACTATATATAAGCTAGGACGTGCCCGTACGTGGGTGCCCGTTCCTTGCCAAAAAAAAAAAAAAAAAAAAATTTGTGTAGGGGTGTGTGTGTGTAAACATCCTAGGGCGTGCCCGTACGTGGGTGCAAAAAAACATGCGTGCAAACAACAACAAAAAAAAACTTTGAAACCACGTGGCAGTAACGACCACAGAACCCCCCCCCCCTCTATTTACATGAATGGTTTGGTCCATTCGCAACGACCACAGAACCCCCCCCCCCCCCCCCTCTATTTACATGCAATGGCTTGGTCCATTCGCAACGCCAAAGCGAACGGCGAACGGCTAAATCGCCATAGCTCGGTAAGTACTTGTCCGATTAATTTCAAACCTTGAAAAGGCACATCCTCGGGTCCCCAGCAATATACCTGGCAAGTTTAAAGTATATCGGACCCGTGGTTGTCGAGAAACAGCGGTCACAGACAAACAAACAAACGTACAAACGTACAAACGTACAAACAAACACACAGAGATTACTGGAATTATAGATAGATGATGCATGGAACGTTTAGAATAGATGCTACTGATTACTTTGATATGCATTTGGGGCCTTTTAATGCCTAATTGTATTACATAACATCAAGTGAAAATTGGCGTAAATTTAAAAGGCAGATGTTTTTGCAGTCCATAAGTATAATAGAATGTTCTGCATACTAGTACGTTCTTTAGCAATTTGAGAATGTATTCTGAGTTATGTTTTGTGAAGAGTTCCCTTATGCTCTTCAGTCCATTGTATTAACCCTCAGTGTTTTGTCAAGTAGGTGGACACATCATAAGGTTAGATTTAATTGAAATCTTATTTGAAGCCAAGAAGCCTTTAAAAATACCCATGGGAATGATGACCATGGTTCCATAAAATGTCCAACCGAGCAAGAGACCAAGCCAAATATTTGGTCCTCGCAGCATTCAGAAGGTCTTGATTCACTGGGTGGATCTCAACTTCGTAGTCCATGGGTAAATCAGCCCTTTTTGCTGGTTTGTGGAATGACTGTAATTCTTGGCACTTCAGTTCACAGTTGAATGTCTGGGCCATGCTCTGTTCTGGTCTCGGAAATCTTAGGTTTACCTACCTTTGAACCATCGTCATCTTGGAACAGCACACTCACTGTGTCATGACTACCACCGATACCTGATAAGGTTGCCTCATCATGATCAAAATTATCGAAGGCGGCAATAGTGAACTGCGAACTGCCAAAATGGCTTGGGAAGGGAACCTCATCACTACTAGACTCAACTATAAATGTGGCCATGTCACTGTGATGACGCAACAGCTCATCATAACTACTGCATAGCCCAAACTGGTTATAAATATATAACCACCTTTAGAGGCCATTTTTCCCCACAAGGCGGGGGTTGGCCTTTTTCGGGAACCGTGGTTGTTGTTGTTTTTCGGTCCCCTTTTTTGAAGCAATGTTTTACGGCCGGATGCCCTTCCTGACGCCAACCCTTTTTGCCGCCTTTAACGACAAACAGGGAATTACCAGTGAACTGGTACTCAAACTACATAGCCCAAACCGGTTGAAGCTTGTTATCAAAGTAACACTCTTGCATGCATCATAAATTGCCTGACTATTCATCATATGCATAGGTGTTCTTTTTCTACCACGGTGAAGAATATAATACAAAGTTTGAGTTAAACCTTGTACTTGTCTTCATTTTGCTTGAGATACCCCAACACCACAGTGGTTCTCATTGTCAGCAAAATCAACTGCACCTTTCATTAGCTTTTTTGAAGCATTTGCAAACGAATTCATGTCAAAGTTGAATAGCGTGGCGAAGAATTTAAGAAGTAAAGGGGGCTCTGGTATTACCATATTTACAGTTGCTGTTTCTAAATCGTAGGCATCACAGAACCTATCTTGTAGGTCAAAATCTAATTCTAATAAGCATTGCCTGATCACTTCAGCACACTGTCGGATAGGATCTGTGCTGCGGATGGTTTCTGCCAGATTTTCAGCTGTTTACTACTGAAAAACATCTCAGACTTATTGACTTGTTTTGGTTGAGAAAACGAAATCTTGGAACCAAAGTGATTTGTGAGCAGGACCTTCACCTCTCTATTATTTACTTTAAAGTCTGAACCTAGTTCATTATTCATGCGGCCTCTGACATAACTGAGTTCATAACCATCCCCTTGGCAAAGTCCAGTCTCCATATCTGGCATCACAGCTAACCATGCTCTTTTCTTTGCGTTCATCGGCTGTTTTTGTGTTGGCCTGGCTTTAGCACGATCATATTTTAGTATGTAATTCTTTATACACAAGTTATGGCAGAACAGGTCTGCTCCAAACACGGATTGTTCGTCTTGTAAATCACAAGTGCGGACATATACATCATCCTGTAGAAATACAGTTGCTGCCAAGAGCTTCTTGGCCCTGTCTGTTTCAGAAATTCGAAATTTTTCGTATATACCCTGATGCTTGATATGAGTACATATTACACAACTATGGCTGTAGATGTCACACCGTGGACTAGGAGGTGGCCGAGAGGTAACCTGTGATCGCGCACTACGCATCCCAGGTTCACTTGAAATGTTCACTGCTGACGGCTGATAGCTTGCGTTCCCTTTTTCAATGATTCTATCTAATGTTTTTTCATTGTATACGATTTGTAACATTCATTCGTCATGTGGTATACTTTTAATCTTTTTGCCACACTGTCCTTTCTGATTTCCGCAGCATCGCGAATGCGTTTCCTTCCATTCGAAGTACTGGTGGTTGCGTCAGCTGTTGAAGTTTGGCAAATAATGCACTTCTCAACAGCAGGTGGTTCTGTTGGTGTTGGCAACAACTTTACGCCACTTGTACCAGCCTCCATTCTAAACGAGTGCAGTCATCGCCTGAAAGACACAGGATGAAATCATAAGAAATTAAGAACACAAGAGAATGAGTCATAAAACATAAGATGCCATACATTTAGGTTTTCTACAGTTAACTATGTACAGTGTATACATGTCATAGCATAGCATTCTTGACCTATTTAACTGACAACATTAGCCTAACAGAATATAGTTTCATTCTTTTTTCTGCCTAATAATCTTTTCATAACTAAAACCACTTACATGTATCTGATGTATTGATCACCAATTACTCAGTTTCAAAACACAGTGGAAATATGGATGGGGGTGGATTGGAATTTAAGACATTTCTTTTGTAATGCAAAACATTATTTGTCTCGTAAAACAAAGGAAGTTGTGTGCTGCCACCTATCAGAATATCACACTGGTGCCATCTTGTGGTGAAGGCATAAACTGAAAGTCACTTGCCTTGATTAAAACAAAAACTTCAAGATTAAACAATGTGATCTTTCTCAAAGGATGCATGCCGCTTGACATGCGCTGGCAACGGAATTCGATTAAAGTTGACCTTTGACCTTGGGCCTCCTACTTACAGAGCAATAAGGGTTAAAGCTAAAGAGCATAGGAGAATTCTTGATAACAAAAACTGTTCATATGCACCTTCATATTGCTAACAAATGGTCCCAGCATGACAGCGTACTTTGTATGCCCAAGGACTTGAAAAAATTCCACCTTTTAAATTTATGACATTTTTCAATTGATATTATGTAATAAACTTAGGCATTAAAAGGCCCCAAATGCATCTCAAAATAATAGGTAGCATCTATTCTAAAAGTTTCATGCATCAGAAATGTAAAAGCGAGTAAATCCATAACTTGGTGGGTATTTTTTTGGAGCAGTGTGAAATTTTCACTTGTACCCGGGTTTTGTGACCTTTTGACCTCTGGTGACCTAATTAACATATTAATTTGCATAATGATTATTGTAATGAATAGAGTACTTAAATACAAACATTTTAATGGGTATTTTGTAGTTCTGTGATTTATACTTCCAAAGTTATTGCGATTTATGTTTCCCCTACCCCTAAATTTTGGTATCAATAGAGCGGCAAAGGGCGTGGCTAATGACGTCATTTCCTCGGTTACTGCCGGGTTACCAAAAGTCTACCCAAACTTTTTTGATATGTCTCATGATCTACTTCAATATTATGAAGAGTAACTTAGGGCACATCTCATGCACATGGGGACCCCCTCAGCCAGTGGATTAGAAGTAACTAATCATTTAATTGATTCATCAAAAAACAAAAATAACGTTTTTGTCAAAGCACTTTCTCACTATTGTGCTGAAATCTGAGCTTCTTAGCTCAAAGGATGGCTGAGATATCGCCCTGACAAACAAGAAAACAAAATGAAACAAACAAACAATGGCGCCTGGAGATGGCACAGGAAAGGAGCGGTGTACAGCAACCTTCTGAGGAACGTTTTGGGGGTCCCAGCGGGTGTCCTAAGGTCGGTAAGAGGTTTCAGAAATTGCTCAATACAATTATGATTTCTAAATGCAATCGACATGGACCTTGCTCCCAAATCCGGAAGTGAGCAGATGATGACGGTTCGCTGGTTTGATATCTCGATACAATCGTGAGTTAACATATTTTGATCTATTAATAATATAGTATGAATTTGTGATTGGAATGACGAATGAGGCTGTTTGGAATGAAAATATAGAGATATTGAGTTTAAAGCGGAATGAGGAAATGACGTAAGGGTGTCCATCTGGAATATTCACGGATTCCCCATTTGCAGTTTCACCATTGACTGGATAGAGCAACATTCAGACGGTACGGTTTTTGTCCAAGGCCTTCACAAACCTGATGTCAATGCCTGACATTCGACTGAAGGTGTCAAAGGAATGTGGAATTTATTGGTTCATCATTTGCCATTCGCAGTTTTTGTTTTTTACCCAAGTCATTCACGAACCTGCTGTCCATGCCTGAAGTCAAAAAAAATTAATACAGTACTTACAATATTTGCTAACTGCTAACTGGTGTCCCCACCCATATCAGACTATCCTCCTCAACTAAAGTATTGTCGCGCAACTCCAGTTAACACCAGAGTCGCGGATAGCCTAAACGGTCTTATTCGGAGGCAACTACCAAACACGGATCCGGCTAAATGTCGCGCAGGAGGAAGAAGGAAAATGGAGGCTGCGGCAAAAGCTTACCTTCAGCGCACCGACGTAGCTCCGGTCCTGTAAGGGGATTAACTCAAGCGGGCACAGGTGTCACGGGGAATAGAAAATAATACAAGGGTTTATTACAAATAAAAGCAAGGACAGGAAAAAGCACGTGCCGGTAATAAAATATCCTAATCGGGACGTCCCCACACACAGATTTTGGATACGAGACGAGGGGATAATTAATAAAAGAACACGTTCGTCGTGTAATTGGGAAAGGTAATGTAGTGTGCAGTCTTATCTGTCTGTAGTCTTGCGTGTAACACGGCCCCGCTCGCATGCCACCAGGCCCCGCTCCAAGCCTCTCGCTGCTCCCACGAGGTCCGTGCACCAAGCTCCAAAGCACCGCTCCAAGCACCAGCACCACTCCAAGCACCACGAGGTCCCACAGCAGGAAAAGCACCGTGCGTCCAACGCAGGCTCGCGGCTCCAAGCGATGTCGACCCTCAACTCGAGCACGAACACAGAAGGACGGCAAAGGGGGAAAGAGAGCGCGAGTCCACTAAACGCCAAGTGCCACTTCGAGCCAAGTTCAAACCAACGAAGCAACTCTCACAATTCTCTCCCTGTCCAAACTCCACTGCTGGCCAACTCCTCTGCTTGCCAACTCACTCACTTTACTGTGTCTCAAGACTCACTCGGCGCAAGACCCACTGCCGCGCAACTGCTCTCAAACAACTGCCGCGCAACTCACTCTCAACCAACTCACTAAAACCAACTCTCTCAAACCAACTGCTGGCCAACTCAATCCAGACGCAACTGCTCTGAACCAACTGCCACGCAACTCACTCACTCCACAAAAGTCCTGCCGCCCTTCGTATCACTCACATCAGCCTTGGCGCGCCACCCAATCAGTGGCCTCCACCGAATCGCAAACCTATGGTGTCGTCGTAGCACGTGGCACTCGAGGTGGAGAGGCCTGTCGGAGGTGTAAATGGCGGCGGCCATTATCGGCGGTGTCCCGGCCTGGTTTCCTTTTGCCGGTTCTCTTTCACAGGCATGCCAGGGGAGGGCGTTATTTAGTGTTGTAGTAAAGGTCCTTCCTACGGTGTCTACAGGGTATACGTGCCAAAAGGGACAAAGGTTTGGCTAACCAGGTGAGGACACACAGAGGCGCTACTCTTTAATCCCTAACTCTACTTAACACACGAACCTCCTGGTAGGTTCACAAGTATACATCTTAACCCGACAAACGCATACACATACTAACTTAAAGGTACATAGTGGGTTTTACCTATCACGACATCTCGAAGCATGTTACCTACTCAGATCTAGCTGCTCTACATATCGCTACCACATCGACATAACAGTATCAACCAAGCCTGGCTATGCCATTGTTACACGATCAGTCTTGTTATTTTTAATCTGTAAATATATTTTAGTTATTATCGATGGAAAGGTCAGTCAGCATTTTTCGATGCTGCTTCATGCTTCCTGGAATGTTCAAAGCCGTTTCGATGCATCGTCATCCCGACCTTTTATGAGTCTCTTCTGCAACGACATCACTGAGTGGGAACTTCTGTTTTTTTTTAAAGGTTGCTGATTTTCAAGGTGGGGTTGTATCTCACAAACAAATAATTACCAGAAATACTTCTGTAGGGTGGAACTATCATGACCAGAATGGTCATTTCTGTGCTTTTGTGTCATATCGTTTCGAAACCACTGACGTCAACCAAGTCACCTGAAATTCAAACCAAATGACAATGTGGTGATTCATCAAGCTACCTCTTTCTTTCGAGAAGAGAAATTCAAGAGGCTTCCACTTCCTGGAAATTCAAGAGGCATCTCTCTCTCTCTCTCTCTCTCTCTCTCTCGCCCCCTGCTGGCTGTCAGTGTTGTTGGGCGTGGCAAGATGGCGGCTGCCTACTGTGTGTTGTGAGTGCTCCGTTTTCTGGTGGTTTTTCCTGCTCCCAATTCTCTGCTCCTTTGTGTCCTCGCTTGTGTTTGTGTTTGTGTCCCAGGTTTTCCCTTCTGTATTTGAGACGACAGAGAGAGAGAGAGAGGGAGCGCGCATGGTAAGTTCTGTGTGCTTGGCCTAAACAACCTTGTGTTGCTGGGGCCTGCGTTCTGCTTGCCGTGCTTTGAAATAGCGACATTTTCTGTCGGTTTTTCATTTTCGAATTTTTGATTTATTATTATTATTATTTCCTTTTTACCTTCGCCAGTGAATTCTGCTCGCGACAGGTCTTTTTTCCCCTTGTTTTCAGCTATGGCAAACAGTCGTTTGCAGAACAGCATTTACGAGTCACTTACTCGTAAAAATGGGGTAATAGTTAGTCCACCCGACGGGGTTCGGGTCGATGACGTCGTGATGGGCTTGGGTGAACTCGTTGGTTTTGAAAATGTGTTAGCAGCTTCAAAGATGAACCAACGAGTTGTTGTTTTTCTTTCCGAGGAGCGCTATGTCGCTCAGGCGGTTGAAACTGGTTTGTCCTTACCGCCAGATATTTTCTTTAACGTTAGTATGTTGGACTCACCGGCGGTGAAAATCACTTTATCTAATTTACCACCTTTTGTTAAAAACGAACAGATTTTGTCCGTTTTAACACAGTTTGGCACCGTGGTGTCAAAAATCTCCATGATTCCCTTCCGTTTGGGTTCGGATTCTACAGTCCGCCATATCATGTCCTTCCGGCGGCACTGTTACATGGTGTTAAAAAACAATGCTCAATCGCTCAATGCCTCAGCTACGTTGGTCGTTGAAAATCGAAATTATCGAATGTACATCGCAACAGAGACAATGACGTGTTTCACGTGTGGTGCCTTCGGACATTTAAAAGGTGCTTGTCCGAAGTGTATATCCGGTGGCACATCTAGACAGTCAGGAACAAATGCCGATCCTAGTGGCACATCTAGACGGACAGAACCAAATGTCGATCTTCGCAATGATAAATGGCGCGTCTGGGACGGCAGATCAGCCTTCACATTCGAGCGCGGAAATCGATAATTCACCGGCTGATGACGCGGATTTTACTACCGTGTCCTCCAGGAGGAGTTATAAAAGAGGAAGCGGTAATGAGGACATACAGGCGAGCGTTATCGAAAAAGATAGCGCCGTCGAACGAACGTAATGTTTCTCTTTTAGAAACAGAAGCTCCTGCAGCTGGTCTTCTGCTGCAGAATAGGTTCAGTGTGTTTGCTGAAATGGAAGAAGACGTTTCCGTTCATTCCTCTCATGAACAAGGACCAAGCGCAATGCCCCAAGATGTTGTGGTAACCACCCCGGTTACTGAAACTAAAGTCAAGAACCACAAACCTGCTCTCGTCCCGCGCCCTGCTGACGATGAAGTGTCTGAGGTAATGGAGGCAGAAGAAGTAGCAGCTCCAGAAGGAGAGTGCAAAGCCTCTGATATAAAAACGTTAATCCCTGTTACGGTTTTTAAAACTCCCGCTGTGGAAACAGCTGCACCTTTAGTAGAAGACGATATTCCCGTTATGAGAGCATCGGTTTCGGTGTGTGGGGGAAAAAATGAAGACCTTTCGGATTACGACTCAGATGGGGCCTCGTCGCTTGCCTCTAGTGCTAGTAGCGAGGTCTGGAATGACCCAGCAATAGCCAAGGAACTGGAGGGTGATGATGATTTATCACCCACGGAAATTCTAAAGTTTCTTCAGGATACCTTTCGAAAGAAAAAGGTTAAAATTATAACCTTCTTCCCGAACCTGTCTGGTTTTATAAACTCCTCAAGACGTCTCCTCCTTAAGGCTGAACAACTTGGTGTGACTGAGTCACAAGTATTTCGCCTTAGAAAGTGTGTATTGAAAGCTCGGAAAGAGCTACAAGCACACCCTAACTTCCCTTTACATGATAAACCTTCCCTACCTACACCATGACCTTCTCTGTTGTAACTTTAAATATAAATGGGGGACGTTCACCCCTGCGTAAAGCTCAGGTAAAGTTGCTTGTCGAGCAAAAACATTTCGATGTTGCTCTTTTGCAAGAGACAAGATGTAGCTCTTTGTGCATGAGCGAATGGACTCGCATCATGAAAGGACAGTGGTTCTTTAGTAGCTTGACCTGTCCTAGTGCTGGAGTGGCTATTTATTTAAATCCTTCTTTCTGTCCTGAAAATGTCACTTTTAAGGAGATTACTAAAGGGCATTTAGTTTCAGTTAATTTCTTTTATAATGGTTACAAACACACTTTAATAAATGTATATTCACCCAGTACGAGCACAGAAAGATTAGTTTTTTTCACACAGTTAGAAATGTCCCTCACACACCTTGATTTTGATGGTCTTGTTTGTCTGTGTGGGGACTTTAATTGCACACTGTATCCCACCCTTGATCGTAATGGAGAAGAGCCCCACCCATCAAGTACAACACCCTTAAAGAGAGCATTGTCCAAATTCTCCCTTATGGATGTATGGAGACTCCAGAACCCATCTGCACGGCAATACACGTGGTGCCGATGTGCAAATGGCCGGTTATCTCTTGCAAGGCTAGACAGATTTTACATCAATAATGACTCTCTAAATGTCATAGACCATGTTGACGCCACCCCAAGTGGTTTTTCGGACCATCACATGGTTGTTCTTCATATACTCTCCCCGGCTCGAAATCGTGGCACTGCCCATTGGACCTTCAATGTGAGTTTTCTGCAAGATGACGCTTTTCCTGTCGCCTTCCGAGCCTTTTGGGAAGCTTTACTACTACGGAAGCCTTCCCAATGGTGGGACAATGCGAAAACCCATATTAGGACCTTTTGCCAGCAATATAGCTCCTTTTGTACAAAGAATGAATCTGCGCTGCAATCTCTAATTGCCAAAGAAATATTGTCTCTCCAGTCAAGCCTTCCAGCTCCCAGTGCCGAAAGGACTAGTTCTCTAATAGCAACGAAGAAAGCACTCCTTGCTCAACTCTGTGCAAAACAAGCCAGAGGGGCTCTAATAAGGCTACGAATGGAGAACTACAGCTCTATTGATACTCCTTCCAAGTTTTTCTTTGCTTTGGAAGCACGAAAAAAGAGAAACCAGCAAATAACTTCGCTGCAGGCACCAGGAGGCCGAACAACACACGATC